>NW_004524658.1:12410773-12413031 GCF_000260255.1 Octodon degus | reverse complement strand
AGGGAAGGGTCTACAGGGGTTCAGGGTCCCACTCCTAGATTGGACTCATAGTGTTTCTCCTGTTTACAGCCTCCCAAGTGATAAATTACAGGCACTCACCACCATGCCCAGTCTTAATCGCTGACTCAGCGTGTCTCAGGGGCGGGACCAGCACAGCAGGCCCTGGGATCAAACCTCTGGCCCCTGTGTCTGTTTACAGGTGCTTTAAGCCACTGAGATATTTGCCCGACCCTTATTTTTCTTGTTTAAAAGTTAACTTACGAGAGAACTGTGTAAGCCCAATGTGGTGGCACACTCAAGCAGTCTCTGTACTGTTTGTACTCTGAGGGTTGAGGCCAGGGGATCTCTACAGTATCACATAGTAAGTTCCAGGACAGCCTAAATTTACATAGTAAAACCCTGTCTCAAATCTGTGTGGGCCCCTCCTATGTATAATATTTAGATACTATAAAGTATTCTTTGGTACATATAAATTATTAAGTTGTTTTATTACCAGTTTTTTAAATGTTATAGATACTAGCTCAATTAATTGTGAGTTTTGGATAATTTTCTTTCTTTTGTTGATTTAGCCCTTATCACAGAAATGTCAGAGATGATTGTCTTTTTGTATTGTATTATATTTTTTAGGGTACAGTCTACAGGGTGTTCAGGGTCTCACTATTGGATCGGACTCATAGTGATCTGCCTGTTTACAACCTCCCAAGAGCTGGGATTACAGGCGTGCACCACCGTGCCCATGGGGGCAGGGCTGGCACCATAGGCCTCAGGGATCTGAAACATCCCCCCACCCCCATCCCCGCACCTGCTTGCATGTGCTGAGCTATTTGGCCAGCTCTGATTGTCTTTTTTGGTTTCTGAATTTCTTGAGCTTTTTACAAAGACTGGGTTCATTCATCCCTTACATTATTCAATTTCATATATGTTCTTCTAAGAGTTCTCTTGATTTAGTTTGTATTATTGAATCTTTTGGTTCTGAATTGTCTGTGAGATATCCACTTTTATCAGTTATGTGTTTCATTTAACTGAATTTTTTGGCTAAGATTTTCTATTGTCTTTGTATTTGTATATTTTTGACCCATTGTTATACTTTCTTCCTGTAGGATGGTTTTAATGTTCATTTAATAAGGGAGGTTTTCAGCCAGGGATAGTGGCACCTACCTATAATCTAAGAACTTAGGACAATGAAGTAAGAAGATTGTAGTGAGTGAGTTCAGGGCCAGCCTGAACTAAATTGTGAGACTGTCTCAAGAAGAAAATTGTTTTCTTAGTTATTTTCAGTAGTAACACAAAATCTCCTTATACTCTTCTAAAAAATAAAATTAAATATATACTAAACAAAACTAATTTAAAAAAAAACAAACCTGAGATTTAACTCATTTAAATTTGGAAAGAATTAACATTTGTATACATTTCTTTCAAATTATTCCAACAAAAAACACTAAACTTTTTTGAAAATATGTTGGTTGTTTTATTCTTTTGATTGCAGTGCAGATGTGAGTTACAGGCCAGGGATATATATATAGTTCAGCAACACAGCCCCTGCCTGGCAAGCACAGGGTCATGAGTTTTATTCCCAGTTCCACAAAAAAAAGTAAGTTACACTTCAGATTCTGGTCATTATTGTAGCTCAATGAGGACTCTAATAATACGTTTTCTTCTTCATATTTGCTCCCATCTACCCTCCCAAAAGGTCCTTTTTTACGGTAATTGTGTTTGATGTGTATATGTTCAAAAAAGCTTGTAAGATGTTTTGCATGGTTTTGTGCCTGCTTTGTTATATACTAGGATAGCTCATCAGAGAATGTGGTAGTCAGTAATCAGGTCTTTTATGTCTGTTGTAGTAACAGAGGTTTAAATTTTTCTCCCTAGAAATCCTGTACATTTGTTTTGAATAATCATTTTGTGCTTTTTAATTGATCATTATATATGTGATCTTATATCTAATAGACTTGCTGAGCATCCTTTAGTAATGGCAGTTTTTTTCTCCTTAGAGCTGTCACTATTTTCTGTTTATGCTAGTTGGAACCTTCAGTGCCACAATGAGTAGTTGCAATTCTTCCCTTAAATAACTATGTATAAATTTCTCCATTAAATATGGTGTTCATGGGGCTGGTGAGATGGCTCAGTGGTCTAAAGCACCTACTTAGAACAAGCTTGAGCAAAGCAAAGCACAGGGACCGCGGTTCAATCCCCCAGCACCACATGCCAGCCAGCCCCGCCCCCTGGTGGGCTGAGCTGGCCACGCACGCACGCACACA
>NW_004524658.1:12405255-12410669 GCF_000260255.1 Octodon degus | reverse complement strand
AAAATAAACTTTCTTCTGTTCCTGGTTTACTGAGAGAATTAATGCATATTTTTTCCCCCTAAATGGGTAAAGGTGTTCAATTTTTCCATGTACTTTCCATGGCCATTTGTGCTTTTGTGAAGTACGTATTCATTTCATTTGCCTATATTTTAATTGAGCCATTTGTTCTTGGGGCTCTAATTTCTTCAAATACATTTTTTGAAATTCCGTTTTGCTTTTGTTACTTCTAATTGTTAGTGTGTAATTAAAGAGGTTAATTTCCTGACATTAAGCCATCTTTGCATTTTTAATATGTACTTATGCACTGTGTAGGATGCTATATTCCCCGCCTCAAAAAATTATATGTTTTAATTTTTGCTCCAAAAGACACAGTAGGATTTATTTTCAGATGTTTTAGCTTTTCATGTACAACAATCTGCATTTATTCAAATACAGTCATGTTTTCTTCTGGAACATTGTCATAACTCCAAAACCTGAATTCCATCAGTTTCTTGCAATTTCATTCCTCTATTATTGGCCTCATTTTCTCATGTCTAGGAATAAAGTTCTTCTGAGTGCTTTTTGTCTATTTAGCCTACTCACAGTACATTGGCAACACAACTGTAAGTGATTTTATCCCATGAATTCTGCACCCAAGTCACAACTTCCTGTAGGCTAGGCTTCACAGTTTCCATTAAATCAAGCATTAATTGAAGACTTAACAAGATCAGAATGGCAAAACAATGATGACTGATAAAAATGATGGTCTGGAACTGGGGGAATAGCTTGGTGGTCTGAGTGCCTGCCTGGCAAGCACAAGGACCTGGGCTCGACCCCCAGTATCCCAGGTGCACTAGAACCAAAACCTGTTGTGGTGGCACACACCTGTAGTCCTAGCGCTGGGGAGGCCGAGAAAAGAGGATCACTACAAGTCAGATCTGTGTAGCAAGACCCTGCACCAAATGAACAAGTAAATAGTTTTTAAAAAAATTATTTGCACAAAAATTGTAGGTGCTAAAAGCCTTTCTTTATTTCACACAAGTACATTAATTACTGTGCTTGCTTTGGTAGCATATATACGAGTGCTTTAAGTACATCAGTTACATACAACACATATATTGAATTCATGAAGATTCACATTATACACAGTGATGTCCATTTGTTATCAAGTGTCCATGTTATTTGTCTACTGTGTACTGCATTTGGTCATCCATCAGAAAGTTGCAAATTTGTCTTTCTGGTGGTTACCCTTTGTCCAAGAACACCCATGTGGGTATTTTCAAATAGTTAATTATAGCAGGGCATGGTGGCAAATGCCTTAGTCCCAGCAAATCAGGAGGCTGAGGCAGGAGGATCACAGTGAGTTTGAGGCCAGCCTGACCTTACACCGTGAGTTCATACATGAACTGTGTAGCAAGACTCTGTCTCAGAAAAGCAAAACAAAATGGTCAAAATGCACAAGTCTGAAAGATTTTTTGATGTTTCCTAATTTCATGTAGTGTTATTTAAGACTAATATTTAGAAATTTTTGCTTATTTGGCACTCCTGTGGCTTGCTTTATTTTTCATCTATTCTATTTAAGATAGATTTTCAAATAACTCGAAAATATATTTCCCTGTATTTTTTTGTTGCTCTATGTATTTCAGGGTTAAATTGCCAGGTATTCATGATAATTTTTTGGTGTGTTAAGTTCTACACTATACAATTTCCTCTTTCTATTATGGTTTAACTTTAGATTCTGCTTAAATGGTAAGGTAAATTCTGCATAAGTGGTACACATTAGAAGCTATTTTTATATAGCTAAAAAATTATTTTTAGCTATTTTTATATAGCTAAAAAACATTTTAAAATTGGCTGAAAATCTATTCTGTGCTGTGATTATATTCAAGTCTAATATTTAACTGTCTTTTTAAGGGTGGTAGGTTTTCTCCCAAGCTCACAGTTTGTAGTTTCCAGGCTATAATCCATAATCAGCTGGCTTCAAGGCAGAGAAGCACGCAGTGGAGGGGCAACAGTGCAGGGCTGTGGAAGACAGCAACAGCAAAAGCGAGGAGAGACAATGCTCTTTCTGTCCCCCTTGTATTGTGTCCAGTCCACCAGGATTAGAGTGTTACTAAACCAGTTAGTGGACTAATCCATCGTTCACCCACCCTTAATCCTAGCACCTGCAATCCTAGAATTAAGCCATGAGTCAGTTAGAAATTCTACATTCAGCCACCTCTGAAAATGCCACATATAGAACTGTATGACACTTTAGGGGGAACATGTAGACACAAACTGTAACACATGATGGAAGCTTTTTTCTTTTAATATGTGCACTATTTGGATTTAGCCATTTTTCTTTTTATTAAATTTACCTTATATGTAGTATAAATATGTGTACATATAGAAATGTTTATCTCTTACATGTACAAATTGAGCCCTCTAAAATTTTTGAGACCAAGACTGACTCACTAAGTTATTCAGGCTGGGCTCAAGCTTGTGATCCTCCTGCTGCAGCTTCCTTAAGTCCTGGGATTAGGAATAGGCACCACCATACCTGGTTGAGTGTTTCTAATGTCTTAAACTGAAAGGAAGTATATTAATTGTTTTTGCCATAATACATAGGGGTTTTTTTTTTCTTTGCCCAGTTTTCTTTGCATTTAAAATGTTTGTATTATGACTGTGTATTTGTTATGACGTCCTAATCTTTTTATGTAACACTGAATCTTAGACATTATATTATAAATAGTATACATTGATAATTTGGCTCATATTGGCTTTTTTTCTGTAGGTGGTATCAAGTTGTCTATTTTTTCCCCCTCTAAAGTAATCGTAGAGAAAATTTTATTTATGTTTGTAGTGATATTAGTGGAGTTTCCCAGCAGTAATGTAAATCCTCTTTTAACATTGTTTTCTCATAGCTCTGTTATATTCCCTATTTTTCCTGTATAAAAAATGTTAACTGTTGATTCCCTAAAACTTCCTATTTTCTAATTTAATACAATATTTTGAAGATATGTCATCTGTGATAGAAGTATAGACTAATACGAAAGTTCTAGGGCAGAATATCTTAATTCCTGTAGGCCACAAAGTCTAGCTTTGGCTCATTCAGAATAGTCATCCCAGTAATTATTGGGTTTTTCCTTATTCTGTAATATTAGTCTAAGTCTTTTGTAAGAAGTTAATCATTGCTTCATAGAGATCTTGCGTTTAAAAAAGTAGCACATTTTGTAGAATTGTTCTATAATAACAGCACTGTCAGTTGTTTTCATTTTATCTTGTATACTACACTAATACAGGTAGTGTTGCTATTCTGGGAATGTTGCTTTCTAGTTATTAGGCTACTTAAAACATCTAATTTAAGGCTTTCTTTATTCAATTATTTAGATAATTTAGGTCTAAATTTTTCTTATCAAAACTATTAATTTTGGACAGAAACAAGTTAAATTATTACTTTTAAGTTGCATACTAGGGCTTTTACAGAAAAGTTTGTAGTAAAACATGTGCTAAGATAAATCATCACTATTATTTAAGATCTTGTTGTATAACTTATGTTTCTGTTGAAATGTAATTTGGCTTTTACTGTTGTTAGGAGTTTATTTAGAGTGGCCCTCTTTAAACAGAACTGAGTTTTCATTCAGTCATTTCAGTCCATGTGAACTAATTATTAACACTCCTAAATCTCAGTTTTTCTTAACTATACAATGAAGATAGGAATTTATATTTATCTGTTTTGTTCTCCTATGGTTCTGAGACTACAGTAAAGTACTAGATACTGAATACCAACCGGATTACTATTTGCTTAATTAACATTATATACTATTCTCTCCCTCCCTATTAGTTGGTTGTGTATATGCTGTCCATTTTATTTCCCTTACATTGTTTCCTCATAAATTCTTTTTAGCATAGGTGAGTTGGAAAATTTAAATACAGCTTTATAACTCATAGTAGACCTCTGTTGAGGTAGTACAATTTACAGATATTACTGAACACATTAAAAAATTTTAACTCCTTAATTTATCTTAACATGAATTAAAGTATTATCTAGACAGATGTAGTTTCCATATAAACAAGTCTAATTGTATAGCCCTTTAGTAAAAAGAGGTTTAATGGATATGCATAATAGCCAAATACTTTTCAGCACTTATTTATTTATTTATTTATTTATTTATTTATTTTTGGCAGAACCAGGGATTGAACTCAGGCCCTTGTACTTGGCCAGGCAAGCACTTATTCTACTGAGCCATCTCCCTGGCCCCCAACACCTCTTTAATGTTACAGAGTCATTGTGTTTTCTTATGCAGTGCTAAGAGTCCTACTAAGTTAAAGAATTAATGCATTTGAAATTGTCTATTACCTCCTGCAGCATACACTATTCCATTCTGTAATCATGCCAAAAAAAAAAAAAAAAATCATGGCAGTGATTTATAAAATCACTATTCATTATGGGAAGGGCCACTTTGTTAACATAGATGACTTAAGTTTTATAAAGACCTTTGAATTCTAGTGGTTGTGCATAGATCCTTTACATATCTTCTCACAATTTACAAAAAATAAATATTTTACCTCATTTGTAATACATATAATCAAACTGAAGAAATCATTTCTATTTTTTTGTACTTTATTTATTTTTTCTTTTTTTCCCCTTTTATTTTTTAATAGATTGCAAATCGAAAATGAATTATTTACAAATATAACTGAATATAACAATAAAAACTGTCCAAAATAAAAATGAAGCAAGAATTTACAGATCAGTCATAACAGTTCACTGTGTCAAAACCAAGAAACTTACATAATTAGGATTATTTACAAATTTTAAATTTCTGAATTTAGTTCAACTTATAATACCACATTTCCAAGAAAAATGAACCTTTTGCAAAGACACTTAAAGTGTGTAAAAAACTAGATTAATTAAAGAACTGAAAGAAAAGATCTGTCCTCTTTGAATTTTGTACTTAGCAAACATATCTTTGAAAACTAAAAGTAAGATTTTCTAGTTATACAAACTTGAAATATTGTAGTATCTCCAGAAGTAGCATATAGGAAATAACAAAAGAGCATAATTCAAAAGGCAAGAGAAGTTGTAGTATGTTCTCTCAATATGATAGTTGTGCAGGACTATATAAAAAATATATTAGATGAACCCTTATTTAAAGGTCATTCCAGATTTCTATGAAATCTTATGTTGGGTTATACACGTATTTTTTTCCCCATATATATGTGTGTATGTGTGTATAAAAGTCAGGGAAGAAATAACATAAAGTCAACAGAAAATGGAAATATACTTTTTAAAGTTTCTAATACTAGGAGAAGATATCTTACAATGTCTTTTAAATAAATTGTAAGTCAAAGATACAGCATAAATCTTAGAATAGGGGCTGGTGAGATGGCTCAGTGGTCTACAGCACGTACTTAGAACAAGCTTAGCAAAGCACAGGGACCGCGGTTCAATC
>NW_004524658.1:12391079-12403713 GCF_000260255.1 Octodon degus | reverse complement strand
TTTGTCATTTTGTATACCACTGTCTTCTGACCTTTGGTGTAGAGCTTAGATAGAGTTATTACCTTAGCACCAGGTCTGGATCTATGAAGTTCAGATTCTTCCAGGTGGATATTGTTTGGATCTGGCTGCTGTGCTCCACTTCTTTCTGCTGCAGGCGTTAAAGTTGAACCGTTTGTGTCACTCTGGCAAGATGTTCTGAACCTGAATCAGCTGGGTAGGTCTTGCCTCTAGCCTCTTTACTGGGAGTTCTGCTGAAGGGTTCCTCGCTGGGCCTGCACTCTGGGTCCATTGAAGATCCACGGGCCCTGGGTGGTCTCACTCGCTGGGCCTGTGCTCTGGGTCTGTTCAGGATCCCGCAGGCCCTGGTCGTCTCCCTCACTCCAAGAAATCATTTCTTTGTTCTCTATTTGTACTTGTTTCTTAAGTGAGTAGATTTTCTATTAGTGTTTCTATTTCATCTTAAAATTTGCAGTCAGGAAGAATGTTATAACCTTACTGTTTCTTAGGAGTTTCATTATTATATAACCATTGTGGCTTAGTTGTGCAAAATACCAACATTGCCAGAATGTTGTCAGTAGTTTATAAGGAAACCAAGGTCTGAGAGTAGCCGTGAAGCCTGTAATCCCAGCACTTGGAAGGCTGAGGCAGGAGGATCGTTGCAAGCTAGAGACCAGCCTGCACAACAAATTGAACTCAAGGCCAGCCTGAACTGCATATTGATACCCTGTTTCAAAAAAAAAAAAAAAGAAAACTCAAGATAATAGCACAACGTTCTAGTAGTAAAATGATAATCATGAGCAAAATAGGAAAAGCAATAAATTACATGCATTAAGCCACATTGCCAGAGAAGAAATCAAAAGTAGGTTACCTCTTATTCAGTAAAGTTGATAAGGAAGAAAGAAAAGGTAAGTCAGCACTAAATAAGTACAAAAGGATGCTAGGAAGAAAGAAAGAGCATGTTACTGACATTGTTGATATACCAGAAGATGGCATTGAAATATAATGAACCTTAGTCACTAATACAGACGGTGGTTTCTCTGAAGAAGCTCAGGAAATTTTTTTCTTGATATTTGATAAAAATCAAATTATAAGAAGAAATTGCTTCATGAATAGATGAAAGCTGGACACAGTAGCGCATGCCTGTAATCTCAGTACTTGGGAGACTGAGGCAGGAAGATATTTGCAAATTCAAGGCCAGCCTGGACTACAAATTGAGCTCAAAGCCAGCCTGAACTGCATAGTGAGACCCTATCTTACAAGACCAAATAAATAAATAAATAAATAAATAAATAAATAAAAAAAAATAAAATCTGGTAGAAAGAATGAGAGGGCCGGGAGATGGCTCAGTAGAATAAGAGCTTCCCTAGCAAGTGCTAGGGCCTGAGTTCAATCCCCAGTTCCTCAAAAAAAAAAAAAAAGGAAAAAAGAAAGAATATGAGAGAATGACAATGACTGAATTTTTTTTCCTTAGGTGTATATACTTGGATTTAAGGAAATATCCTGTGGATCATCTTTATAGCCCTCCTTCAGTCGTAGTTACAGTCTAATAAATCCGGTGCCCATGACACAGAACCATTACTTTTGCTATCTAGTAACTCATTCGTTCATGATAGCTTGTTAAACCTTTTTTTTCACCAGTCTTAATTTGAACCATCAGTTGATGACTCAGAATTTCGTTAGAAAAATGGCGATAACTATTGAAACCTTGATTAAGGTTTATATTCTGTCTCAAACTAGTTTCACATAAAACTTGCTTCTTGTTTTGAGGCATTTGGTTTTACATTTTATCCCTGTTAAATTTCATCTTGCTCTAGTTAAATTTTGATTTTTATGTAGAAGCCAGTTTTGAGAGGTATATCTTTGTGGGATACCAGTTCAGTGCTCTATCTAAGTGCATTTACTTACTTTTTGGGTTAGAATGGATAAATACATTCATTATTAGTCAACTGATGTTAGTATCTAGTTTGTATACTATATTCTCTTTCCCTCTATATAGGTGTCACTGGAAAATTGTCTCATATAAAAAAAAAGTTTAAATTTTATTGTTCTCAAAGGAATTCTCATTTCAAATTCTTAGAAATGCCCTTAAACTAAAATTGATCCATACTACCTTTGTTGTTCTTGAAAAATGTTCTCCTTAGTTCCCTCTCTGCTTCCACTGACAGATTGTAAATGCCTTAGTACTCTTAAAGTATGCCTAATTTATGCCTTGATTTATATTAAATACATATATTGTCTTAACGCAAAGGATGTACTGATTCTCTGTCAGTGGCATTTTACATAATTTATATCGGCTGTTTTTCTTCAGAAATCAATGTGGACTGAACATAAATCACCTGATGGAAGAACTTACTACTACAATACTGAAACAAAACAGTCCACCTGGGAGAAACCAGATGATCTTAAAACGCCTGCTGAGGTAAAACTTTCAGAACTTTAAATCAAGGACTATTGAGTATACTGGGACATAGTTGTTACAGTTTGGTATTTGGTTTTCCAAAGAAAGTCAGAGGTTAATGCAGTAATAGAAAATTACAACAATAATAGAAATAATTTTCTTTTGTAGACAGCCTTTTTTTTTTTTTCCTTTGGTGGTACCGGGGTGTACTTGCCAGGCAAGCACTTATTCTACTGAGCTATCTCCCTGGCCAAAAGTTGAGAGGGAATTTTGGTGGTTTGTTTTTGGACTGGCTCAGGCTGCCTTAAGGGCAGGTCTGGTAATGCAGGTGGAGGTGGGGATCGAACTGCAGTATCCTGCGCCTGACTGCATTTGCATGCAGACTAATTTTGTATAATTTTGTTCCTTCTCTGATGTGATTTAAAAAATAAATTGGATGAGAAACAGGTGTTCTCTGTTTCGTTTCATATTTCAAACTTTTGTTTTTATAGTGAACACTGGATGATTTAAATGATTATCATTTCATTAAAATTTTCCAAAAATATGAGATAGTGAAGATAAATTATCTATAATACTTCCTTCTCTAAGTGTAGTAAATTTTCTCTTTGCTGAACATGCCCCTGAAGACATATTTATATCTTGGGAGAATAAGTATTTATATTTTGTGTTGTGGATCTTATACTTCAAAATACATAAATAACAACAGTAAAAGTTAAGATCAAAAGGAATGAGCTGAGTCAGCACTATTTCATGTGGTTTGTAACCCTAGGTACTAAGTAAGTTGATTTGGCACTCCAAGCTATGCTTAAGGTTTTTCCTAGCTGGTGATTATTTTTTTTGCTGTTTTCTTCTCTTAGATAAGGAATTTGAGAATGTAAAAAGTTTTCTTTGCAGGCTACCACCTTTATACAGTGAATAGCAGTATTTGGAAGGATAGAATGTTTTTTTACTAAACTCATTACTAATTTATTGTCAGTGATAGTTATCCATTACAATAAGATTTTTTCTGACTTTTATATAGACTCTAAAGTTTTATATGTTAGATTTCAGTTAAATTTATACCTATTGTTTGTTTACTTATAAGGTAATTTGCATAGGGTTGTTAGAAAATATTACTAAATTAGAACCTAAACATAACTAAATCAGAGTTAGTGTTTCTCTAAATTTCATGTTGTTCCTACTCATATTAGTATTAGGGTTTGCAAGCAGATGCAGGGGCCCGGGGTTCATCCCTGGGCCTGCTTTGCTGGCTCTGCCCCCAGGATGTGCTCAGACAACAGCTGAGACTGGGTGTGGTGGCGCACGCCTGTAATCCCAGCTCTTGGGAGGCTGTAAACAGGCGGATTATTCCAAGTCCAATCTAGTAGTGAGACCATGTAGACAACTTTCCTAAAAAACAAAAATAGTAAGTATTAGAGATGCTTTTGATAAATAAGGATGTTAATGTTTCCATGTGGTAGGGTGTAAATAGAAGCACATAGCATTAGGATTTGAGGTAAAGTTTGATTTTGAATTTTGTCCCTGATCCTTAACTGAGATATATTACCTTGGAGAAGTTATTTTCTCCAAGTAATCATCATCAGTGGTAATAAGTATATTACTATTAACCAGAAGTTTTTTCCTCTTAGCAACTCTTATCTAAATGCCCTTGGAAGGAATATAAGTCTGATTCTGGAAAGCCTTATTATTATAATTCTCAAACAAAAGAATCGCGCTGGGCCAAACCTAAAGAACTTGAGGATCTTGAAGGTAAAGTGGGAAAAATTAATTTTTTTAATGAAAAGTTGCTACATATGTATGTCATTTGTTTTGAAATAGTCCTTCCTGAATAGGATTATTCAAAGGCCTTATGTTTTTAATTAAATAATTAGTAAATGTTAAATGGTATAAAAGTTTTATGGGCTCTTATGTTCTTGTTGCTCTAGATCTCAGTTCTATAGATTTTAAATAGATTTTTATTTGATTTGATTCCACTGAAACTAGGATACCAGAATACCATTGTTGCTGGAGGTCTTATTACAAAATCAAACCTGCATGGTGAGCTGCTTTGATAATTCATTTTCTGTCATATTTAACATTCTTAGACTATGTCACTAATGTTCACTAACCGTAATTGGATAAATCTACAGTGAAAAAAAATAATTCAAAGCAATTCTTTCATTTAAGGGTTATATTATAAATGAGCTTGTAGGTATTAAAGTTGTACTTTCATTTTTAAGAAAACCTTTACTGGATATCACATACAGAATTTCTAAATCCTACTTTGAGTGTTGGTGCATACATAAGACATGTGATTTAACCAGTTGGTAATGGGACTAAATGGTGGAACACCTTGCCTACTCATCAGTTTGGATTTGTTAGCATGTTATCAGTCTGCCTTTAGTGCTGATTTTGTTTTAGCATACCACTGCAAAATAAACTATATGTTTGTTATGAAAGAAGATAGACCACTGCACATAACTTTAAAAGGGTATCTATTTTAACATTGCTAATTACTCAAAATAGCCATCTAAGAAAAATTTATTACTTAATATAAAACTTGGAGTGAAAATAATGAGATTATAAGAACTGAGAATTTGCTATTTCATTCTCACTTGTATTAGAACCTGGTATTATAAACTGTATGAGATTAAAAGCAACAGATCATAGTAAAGTCTGTAAGAGTATGTGGATGATATCTGACAGGAGAAACTAAAACATTTTTTAAAGGTATGATCATCCCAAATTACCTTCTGTGTGTACCTCATTATTTTAGATCATCACTGTATCAGAAAATGTTAATTTTTATTAGTAATGATTTTCAGAACGTTTTCCCTTTAAGTAAGCCTATAGTTTTCCTATTTTTTCATAAAGACTTGAGTTTTTATCACCAATTTTGTGGAGTACCTCATTCCTTAGTGATGCTGAGTAAAAGATACTTTCAATACTACAAAATTTTAAATTTAACATAGAAAAAAAATACTGAGTGCACATCTTTAAAGCTTAATTTAAATTATACTAGCATTGGCTAATAATAATATTGTAGGTAGGTAGATTTTCAGTTTATTTATATGCAGAGCTCATTTCTGATATAACCCTACTATAAATAGTTGATGTACATGACTACTTGTCAATGTTAGATTTAAAAATGGGCTGGAGTTTCATAAGTTGGATCTCATTTAGAATTTAATATGTTTAAGCAAATAAAAATAAACCTAATCCCTGGGGAAAATGACTTTTACTCCTGTGATACACATTTTAAGGGAACTCTTGCAAGGCTTGCAGCCTCTCTAAGCTTTTAATAAACTTTTCTAATAACTTTTCTTCTTAAAATTTGTTTTCATTGTTTAATAACTGCTCTGAAAATGGACACTATTTGCTCTGTAAAAGTGATTTTTTTTTTTAAATTTTTCCAGATGGTAAATTAAATCCTATTGAATAACGCTTTCCTGTCTTTTTTAAAAGTTTGTTTTCAGTGATTATGTTTTAAAACTTAAGTAGTAGATGAATTTTTTTTTTTCTCTTTAATAGCCATGATCAAAGCTGAAGAAAGCAGGTAAGCAATTTTGGAAATCAATTTGTATTTATAAATTTAATCTTTCCTGTAATATACTTGATTGGATGTTAGCCTTCTTCAGAGTATAAATATTGCTTAGCATGTTAGCCCTGGAGGTTGGTTGTCTTTGGAGGATTTTGCAGGGCAGAGGTAAAGAGGAAAGATTTTTTCTCAAGTTTAGTCTCTGTTAGAAAATAGTGTTTTAATTTGGGTTGCATCTAACTGTTTTAGAAACTTCCACAGTTTCTTTTGAGTTCCAAGTTCAAATGAAATACACCTATATATGTCTTCCTTTCTACGTTTCCTCTTAATAAATGCAAAACAGTTAAAACTCTTTAACAGATATTTGTCAGATTTCATAGTATAACATAACCTAATAGGGCATTTTGTAAAGTAATTGGAGAACTTTGGGAAATACTGACATTGTATGAGTACCTGTTATACATGAGGATGTGAGTTTGGCTAAATTAAAACAATGATATAGCAGCAGAGTATGATGGCATCCTCCTGTAGTCAGAACTATACTCTGTAGACTAAATTGGGAGAAGCAGTTTAGCTTTCAAGTTGGAGACAAGATGGGGGAGGAGAATAAATACTGTCTCATTCTTGATTGTGATCTTTTTAAATAACTTACTAATTTATCATCACTAGAAATTTTTCCTCTCAGTTTTTAATCATTTGATATTATTAATCTGAAAACTGGATTTATTTAGCTTTGTAATTACAGTAATGAAAATGACCTGTTTTCTTTTTTTTTGTAATGGATAGCAAACAAGAAGATTGCAGCACATCAGCAGCTCCAGTTCCTACAACAGAAATTCCTACTACTATGACCACCATGGCTGCTGCAGAAGCCGCAGCTGCTGTTGTTGCTGCAGCAGCTGCAGCTGCAGCAGCTGCAGCAGCAGCCAATGCTAGTGCTTCCACTTCTACTACTAATAGTGTGGGAACTGTTCCAGTTGTTCCTGAACCTGAAGTTACTTCCATTGTTGCAACTGTTGTAGATAATGAAAATACAGTAACTATTTCAACTGAAGAACAAGCACAGCTTACTAATACCTCTACTATTCAGGATCTAAGTGTTGAAGTATCTAGTAATGTAGAAGAAACATCTAAGCTGGAAGCTGTAGCGGAGTAAGTATAGTAACTTCTGTTTTGAAATTCATTGTCAGACTTAGTTAATAAGAAATCCTGATTTAGTCAATGGCTGTTAAGTAAAAATGTTTTGAGAATCAAAATTTAAACTTTTAGAAAGTTGTTCATGGTGGCATGTCATGCCACAAAACTAGTTCGTAAAAGTTTTAGGGGATAGACCTGTGAACGAGTAAGTTAAATTTTAAAAGAATGCCAAGCTATATCATTTGAATGTCATATCTGCACTCAAAACCAATGTAAAATCATGGTTAACAGAGTACTTACATTTTAAATAAATAAAAGAGGGATATTGTTTGGGGGTTTTTTGTTGTGGGTTTTTTCTTTATCTTCATATGGCTCAGCACTTGTTATTGTTAACAAACTAATCAACTAAAGTATTAGTTTATCCTATCAAATAGAATAGTATTACTAAAGTTGTGTTTTTCCTTATTTATTACTGTTATTTGGGTTTCAACTCTGCAAATTTTAAAAACACAACTTTCTTGAAAACCAGTAAGACTGTAACATTTATAAAGATAACTGGGCTAGATGTGGTGAGGTGATCATTATTGACCCTGATTTAGCTTTTTTTCAGAATTTATGTACTTACCCGGGTGCCAGTTATTAAAGTATTAATTAATATAAAAGTGTTAATAAGGCATTTAGAAGTAATAACCTGTGGGCTAGAAGAGCTAGTGTTTTAGTGCAATTAGTTTTATTTTCATACTTGTACAGTCTTAATAACTGAAGTTGCAGAAAAACAATTATCTTTAATTTTTCTTCAGATAAATATGTTTTCTTGGTAACTTCATTGTAAGTCAAATTTCAGCTCAACATCAAACAATTAAATAAAGAGTTCAAGAATTCTAAGTGAAGCAAATGTTTAAGTTATAAATCATGTGTTTAAATTTCTCCCTAGTTTTACTCCCAAAAAAGAAGAGGAAGAGAACCAACCAGCAAAAAAAACTTATACTTGGAATACGAAGGAAGAGGCAAAGCAGGCATTCAAAGAATTACTAAAAGAAAAGGTATTTGTCTAACAAATTGTGACATTTAATACTTAATAAAAGTTCACTTTTCATCATTTTGATGCTCTTATGGTAATGGTAATATCATGTGCTAATTATTAATTAAATTTGTCTCTGTTTTGCTGAAACTTTGAACAAGATATTTTGGAAGTACATTTCTTTGTTATTTAGGCATTTTATTTGTAATCATTGTTTCTCTTTTAATCATTGGTCTAAAAAATGTATTCTGTTTAAATTTCAGTTTTTCAGTCAATAGGTAATAGTACAGAGTTGCCTTCAATAAAAAAACTTTTAGGAGTTTTCAAAACTTCTACTAAGGGAATTGATTGATGTTTGCAGTGAGTATTATACTTGATTCTTTGTTAGAGGACTTTCTATACTTGTGAGATTTTAAAGTTTTATTTAAATGATTTTCAGCGGGTACCATCCAATGCTTCATGGGAGCAAGCTATGAAGATGATCATTAATGATCCACGATACAGGTATTACTACAAGTTTTTATATACTTTTCACTTTGTACATAGAAAGTCTAGCACGTTTAAAATTTTATTGAAATTGTACGACTTCATTAACATCCATATATTTCCATCATTTTAGAAATGACAAAGCAGAGAAATCCAAAGGGTTTGTAATACAATTTGATCACACTGATAGGATTGAGATTAGGATTATTTTAAAACTAAAAATTGTGTTCTAGAACCAATTATTACGATGTATACATGAAAATAATGGTACTGTTGTTTGTCAGTACAGGAACATTTGCTTCTGGTGGCTTTGTTTACTTATATATGCTGTTGATATTTCTCTATTATCTAGTGCGTTAGCAAAATTGAGTGAGAAAAAGCAGGCCTTTAATGCCTATAAAGTACAGACAGAGAAAGAGGAAAAAGAAGAAGCAAGATCAAAATACAAAGAAGCTAAGGAATCCTTTCAGCGTTTTCTAGAAAATCATGAGAAAATGACCTCTACAACCAGATATAAGTAAGATTTTAAATGATACATGGAATATGATTACTGTATTGTTTTGCGAAATGTACTAAGTAATCTACAGTAGATATGTTAAATGTAGGTAGATGATTGTAAGTGTGGTAGCTTTACACAGTGAATGTGGCACTTTCATAAAGTGCAAGATATATCAGCAGTTGTGTGAAATTTAGTCTTTATGAATTATTAATTAGACACTAGAAGGCAAAGGGAAAAGGACTGAGTCAAGCTTGACTTCATTCTAATTCATAAGAAGATTGAAATTAATATTTATGAGATGGAAATCACCTGCTAAGTATAGTGTTTTAAAAATTTGCATTTACATAGTATTGAAAAATGTGGTTAATGTTTAATTTTTTTTAAAAATTATAAAACACATTGCCATTAATCACCCATAAAATATTTTCCCTTGTTTCAGATAGTTATCAGATCTAACTTCAGATAACAGATCTGGATGACTTTTTTTGTGAGTCTTTAAAGTTGTGCTGTCATGACCACCTTAATGTCTTGAATTGCTTCAAAACATTTATCTTTATCTTTCATGCCCATTTTGATTTTGAGGAAGAGGCAGAAGTCACACAGTGCCAGATTCGGTGAATAAGGTGCATGAGGACATGCTGTAATGTTTTTATGAGTCTACCTTTCTATGTGTGTATGGCAGCATTAATTGTATTTTTTATCATAACCTTTAAAGATACACTTAAGAAGACTTACAGAACTACCTTAGAAAGTAGCATAAATGTTGAGATAAGTGTATTAGAAGGAGAAGCTGTTTTGAAGAGAATAGCAATGTATCTTTCATTATAAAAAACTTTCAACATTTACTGTGTATTTGATCAACTTTTGTGTGTAGCATCCTTTTTTCCTTTTTTCTTTCTTTTTTTGATACAGAGAATCAAAACTGATCTCTGTTTGGCCAGTCAACTTTTGGATGGTAAAAAGTTGTGCCCCTGAGCTATTACTCCAATTTTAATGTATAAAAATTATTATATTTAATAATTCAATATTAAAAATTTTATGTTATTAAGCTTTTCCCAGTAGGCTTATTTTCTTCATTCTACTAGAAAAAACCTTAGTGAAGGACTTTATTTCTTTATGTAGTCATATTTTATGTATTAAGTACATTTCTGACTACTTCTAAAATCTTGGAATTTCACAAAACATTGCCCAGTGGGAATGAGCTTCTGTTTCCAGAGAAATAGTACCTCATTGTTTTTTCTTTGCCATTCAAAAGTTGTCTTTTTTAATGCATTTATGAACTTGAGTGAAAAAGACTGTTCACATAATAGTTTTAAACCTAGTGAAATTTTAATATTTATATTTAGTTTTATTTACAATACAGTGGTCCCTCCCTTATCACAGGTTATGTTCCATACATCCCTGTGATGAGTGAAAATCAGCAGCAAAGTGCGACATTTATTTTAGTATTTATACATATTTTAAGGCTTTGCAAGCCTTTCCCACACTTAAAAACACTTCTAATGTTCTTAAACATTTTCTAAACTCATAAACCCACAAAATTTTAACAGTGTATGTATACTGTATAGTACCGCAAAAACCTACAATATAACAAAAAATCTGCAATAAATAATTTAGATTAATATTTTTTGAAAACCTGCAAAAGTTGACCCACAAAATATTAAGAGACTACTGTAACTGAAAAGTAACATTTATTTTTAAATGACTAGAAAAGCAGAACAAATGTTTGGAGAGATGGAAGTCTGGAATGCAATATCTGAACGTGATCGTCTTGAAATCTATGAGGATGTTTTATTCTTTCTGTCAAAAAAAGAAAAGGTATCATTTATTCTTAATGGCATTTATAGAAAGGCATTTTATAAGAAAATGGAGTTATTATGTCCATTTTGTTGCTCAGTTTACCTAGTTTATATAATGCAGGAGATCTGATTATTAGAAGTTAGGCTTAAACGCAAAATGGATAACTTATAATAATAAATTTCATCCCTCTTCACCTAACAAATAATGAAGTAGTCACACTAGGTATTAATTGTCATTAATTGGTTGCTTTATATACCCACTTTGGATAGCCACTTTGGAAAAGAAGTAATTATTTTCACATGATAGTTTCTGAAATAGTGTTTTTCACTTCTGTGATCATTCTGTTTCAAGAATGGCAGTAAAATGCTATTGTTCCCAATAGGATTCTAAAACATTTGCTTATTCATTTATTTTTCATTATGTTCCTTAATTTTGTGTAGTCCAGTTTTGAAGGAAAATTCAGGATTGCAAGTGTTACACAATATATACACGATCTGAAGATCAGTATGATCCTTAGCATTTACCCATTGGGTGGTTTGTTCACAATAACTTAGTGATGATAAGAGCAGTTTGTGGGATGAGGAGAAAACAAATTTAGTTTCAAATTGCTGCCTTTGGAGAGGTGAAAAATTGACGCTTAAGTTCAAGCACATAGGCAACAACCTGAGCAAAATAAATAGCATAGATATTAAAGATCGATGTATAATATATGAAATTGATTTCTCAGAATGTAAGGAAACTTTCAGTAATTACAAGTAAATATCTTAGTTTCTTTGAACTTTATAGACCTATTTTGTTTTTGTTTTAGGAACAAGCAAAGCAGTTGCGAAAGAGAAATTGGGAAGCCTTAAAAAACATACTTGATAATATGGCTAATGTAACGTACTCTACTACTTGGTCAGAGGCCCAGCAGTATCTAATGGATAATCCAACTTTTGCAGAAGATGAAGAGTTACAGAGTAAGAGTAATGACTAAATGAGAAAAAAGTTTTAACAGTGCTCTGCATCAGTGAACAGTTGCCATCACTTTATCTATAATCACTACTTCAGCTTTACATGGTTGTCTCTCATAACCATGTTTTATTAAGGCAGGCATGCTAGCACATGACTGTAATCCCAGTCCTTGGGAAGCTATGGCAGGGGGATCCCCATGAATTCAAGGCTACCCTTCACTAGGTAGTGAGTTCAAGACCAGCCTGAACTACTTAGTGAGACACTGTCTTAAAAAACAAAACAAAACAAAACAAAAAAACATGATCTATTAAGTTTATAATTTAGTTTTGTGGTTCAGTACAATATTTTTTTTTTTTTAGAAATCCAAGTTGACTTAACAGGTAATTGCTGAAATGAGTGAATTACAGGTCAAATTGAAATTTGTGCATGGCCATTTACATATTTTATCACTTTTTACCTGTGCTGTTTTCATGAGGCAGTAACTTACTTGTGTATGTGTGATGCTGGGAGTTGAACCCAGGACCTCATACATGCTATGCAAGCACTATACCACTGAGCTACACCCTGACCTGAGCCAAAGTCAAGAGTTTCGCAGAAGAAAAAAAGCATCAATGATGCAAGTGTCTTGTGATGCTTTTCTCAGGCCTTCCCACATGACTGCTTTAAAAAGTGGGAGAATAAAAATACCTGTTCCTTATTATGCCTAAGATGTTTGAAATGCAGTGAGATAGTGAGGCTAAGATTGATAGCCCAAATCGTTTGATAATAACAATAAGCTTTTCTTCTGGATGGTTAACAACCTAAGTTTGCAGACCAAAATTA
>NW_004524658.1:12376015-12390429 GCF_000260255.1 Octodon degus | reverse complement strand
GAATATATGCAGTGTATTATTTGTTGAAACTGTACTTCCGATTTGATTTGAAACTGTCTCATTGCTATCTGTTTATCAATAAAACTTTGAAAAAAAAAGTGGGAGAATTAGAATATTCTGCTGAATATTTTAACATGACAACTTTATATACATACTCTTTGTTGCATCATCACTTATGTGAGTTCTTTGTGAATTTTTACATAGAACTTTCCTATTTAATGTGATTATAAGTTGTATTTGAGTTTAAGTACAGATACTTTTGAAAGGACAAAATTGAAATTTACGGATATTTAATGCAAATAAGCTGCTTTCCTCATATTTGAAATTGTAATTTTTATCTGAAAAATATTTTAGACATGGACAAAGAAGATGCATTAATTTGCTTTGAAGAACACATTCGGGCTTTAGAAAAGGAGGAGGAAGAAGAAAAGCAGAAAAGCTTGCTGAGAGAAAGGCGACGGCAGCGTAAAAATAGGGAATCTTTCCAGGTAATAGAAAACATCTCCTTTAGCAGTGCATGGTGGGATGTACCTGTAATAGGCACAAAGGAGGCTGAGGCAGGAGGTTTGCTGTGTGCTTAAGGCCAGACTGGGCTACATAGCATGGCCCTGTTGCAAGGGAAAAAAAAAAAAGAAAAATTATTTTTTATAGCTTAGTTTTATAGTGTGCTTCCTGAGCTTGAGCAATGATACGATGCACAGTTTCCAGAGAACACAGAAATACCCTTGTATATTTTGTTACTTTTTAAATTTTATTTATTTTTAAAATTTATGTATGTATTTATTTATTTATTTTTTTTTTTTTTTTCTTGTGGGACCAGGGATTGAACTCAGGCCTTGGTGCTTGCTAAGGAAGTGCTTATTCTACTGAGCTATCTCTCCGGCCCCCCTCATACATTTTAGCAATGGGGTGTAATCTCTTTAATTATTGAAGCCGAGATTACATGTTCTTAGCTACTTGTTAATTTTCTTTTGTATCAGTTGTGTCACTCAGTAATAGAGAAAGTCAAAGAACAGTATAGTTTTACACTTATTATTTCACCACATTACCCCTTTCTGTTCTCAAAAATTTTGTAATGGCAGTTTTCCATGGTAGTTTTATCACATTAAGAGAAGATCTGTTTTTATCATATCTGTTTAGATAGGTAAGGAAATGGACTTGAAGAGGTGATGTAATATGCCTAAATTCAGTAAGTAGTTGTATAAGTAGGATTTTTAAATTCACGTAGGCTTGTGTGGAAGTTCCTTTATTAATCATTAGGTTACATGCTGAGCAAGTTTAATCTGCTTAAATAAGCTTGCTTTTTGAAATAATTACCCCTTTTGGTCTGTGGAAGGAATGTTGTCATTCTCTATAGAGGAGTGGTTCTCAAAACTTAAATGTGTTACCAAAAATTACCTGTTAACCAGTCTGAGTTTTAAAGAAAAACCTCCCTCCATACCATAGCAATAGCTTGATTCTGGTCATTATTCTGTGAGAACTTACTTTTCTCATAGTTTCTATATTTTAGTAGTTTTCTATATAATCATTAGGAAGATTTACTTATTCATTTTATTTTATTTTTTGCTCTTTTTTGAGACAGGGTCTCACTGTGCAGGTTGAGCTGGTTTTGAGCTCACTTTGTAGCCCAGACTGATCTCGAATTAATATCAACCTTCTTGCCTCTGACTCCCAGGTGCTGGGATTAGAAGCATGCACCACTGTGGCCCATCAGGAAGATTATTTAAACCACAATTTCTTGACTCTTGGCCCAAGAATATATTCAGAGGATCTGGAGTAGAGTCTGAAATTCTGCCTTTAATGATGGACACTACGGTTTGAGAACCAGTGCCCTATCACATTAGTTCTGACTGCGTAGTTAAGAGATATTCTGTCCCCATGGTCATATTTTACCTTGGAAAAAATGGTCAGGATGGTGCTTTTGCAAGTAGAAATATAAAACTTTTTCTTAATTTTATTTGTATTTACTTGCTAACTTAGTAACCTAATCAAGTAGCTATATAAGAGCTAGAAAACCTGCTTTTTAGATAAGCTACTTTATGAATAGGAAAGAGAGGGCAGATTTTTAGTAGTATGATTTTTTTTTTAATTTTTATTTATTTATTTTTTTGCGGAACCAGGGACTGAACGCATGCTCTTGCATTTGCCAGGCAAGTGCTTAGTCTACTGAGCCCTCTCCCCGGCCCCTAATTTTGACATAGAAGAATGAGACAATAAGTAAAACGTTCATTGTGTATGTGGAACCAGGGATTGAACTCAGGCCTTGCGCTTTCCAGGGAAGCATTTATTCCACTGAGCCATCTCCCGGCCCCAATAAATAGAACTTTATTTGAACTAAAAAGATAGAGGACCAGCCACATAGTTCAGCGGATTAAAGCACCTGCAAGCAGGGGTCAGGGTTTGATCCCCGGGCATGCCGGCCCCACCCTTGGGGCGTGCTGAGAAGCCATTTGAGACTGGATGTGGTGGTGTGTGCCTGTAATCCCATCACTTGGGAGGCTGTAAACAGGAGAATCACTTTGAGTCCAATCTAGTAGTCAGAGAGACCCTAAACACCCTGTAGACCCCTCTGAATACAGAAAAAAGTAAATAAATAAATGAAAAAGATAAGGTAACAAAATGTGAGAATATAATGTAGATTTTCAAGCTACAGATTATAAAATGTGAGACTATGAGATATATTTAGAATTTCAATAAGATTGATTAAAACTGGCACAAGAAGTGGTCATGAATGGGTAAAGTATTATTTTTATTTTTGTATTTTTTTTTTAGGGAAGGGTCTACAGGGTGTTCAGGGTCTCACTACTAGATCAGACTTGTAGTAATCCACCTGTTTACAGCCTCCAAAGAGCTGGGATTATAGGCACGCGCCACACGGCCAGTCTCAGCTTGCCCTAGGGGCTGGGCCAGGCACTGCAGGCCTGGGGATCAAGCCCCTGACCCCTGGCACTTCAATATATTGAGCTATTAAACTGTTCTATAATAGTTATGATCACTATCTTTTCATTAGCTACTCATTGGCCAAACAATAATAAATATTTGTCATGTCCTTGACAAAACTCTGGTGGATTGTTTTTAGTCTTAGAACTACTGTTCTAATTCACGTCAAATACAGATTGATTTGAAGATTTAACAAGAACCAGGAAAATGTTCATTTTGCAGAAGCCAAGATAATTTTATGATGTATCAGTGGTTTTCAAAACATTGTGCTCAAGTGCACTTAGATGCAACCCATGTCATAGGGAAGTTACCACAATGTCAACTCTCAGACTTCTCAGTAGAACTCCTAAATCAGATTTTGGAACTAGAGCCTAAGAATCCATATATTAGGAATTGAAAAATGGAAGTGTCTCAGATAAATCACAATGTTGAAGCCTTGAATTCAAGCATATATATATATATATATATATATATATATATATAGTTACATGGTGAGCAAAAAACATGACAAAGTGAAGGAAAGAGGAAAAGAGGAGGAAAAGTTACTATTGTTGGATTTAAGGCGATTGCTCAACAAGGAAAAATTTTGTCACTATTTGATGCAAAGTTGTGACTGCTGGGCCAGCCAGATAGCTCAGTAGATTAAAGCTCAGGGACCAGGGTCCGATCCCAAGCGTGCTGTACTAGCCCCACCCCTGAGGCATGCTGGGATGGCAGTCGAGACTGGGCGTAATGGCACGCGCCTGTAATCTCAGTGCTTGGGAGGCTGAGAACAGGAGGATCACTACAAGTCTGATCTGTGTAATGAGACCCCATAGACCATGTACTAAAATACCTAAAAAATAAAGTTGCCACTACTGTCTAGTGCATAGACCATAGCTAAGCACTGATGTAAAGTGTATACCACCGTCAAATTCCTTTCCCTTGCAAAAAGAAAAAAACATAAAGTTCATCTAAGATGTTAGTAGTGCCAAGGTTGAGAACTCTTTAAGAAAATAGGATCAGGCTCAGCCATCTACAAGGTATTTTGCTGTCTGTAAGTGGAAGTATAAACATCTTGAGTTTCAAGTCATATTGCTTAAGGGGGGAAAAAAAGTCTTTAGATGATTCTGATTTTCAGGATATGAGATCCACTGTTAAAATGGATTTAGTGTCCCCAATTTTATGATTGTAGTAGACCTCAACAGTCTGGCACTAAAAGCTTCACAAATCTAGCAAAACACACATAATATAATGGGTAAATTTCAATATCCTGTAGAATAAATCTGAAAATGGTTTCTAAGAGGGAGGAAACAGGTAAAGAACCTGAGTGACCAGTTAGAGTGGGTTAAGGTAGGATTCTGTTTTTGTTGAAGGATAGGAACAGAGGATGGATTTTGAGAAAATTTCAGAGTGGTGATACTATGGATATGCATATACTTATATGAAGGAGACTTGGGTAGTATATGTTTAGAATTTTAATTCAGTTGGTCTTTAATTTTTCTGATCCGTTTAATCCATTATGTTCAAAATAGTATTTTATCACAAGAGGATTTTTTAAAAATGATTTTTTTGGTACTAAATGTTAAAAATCAGTTTATATTTCATAGCACAGAATAATTTACACTAGCTATAATTTATGTCTTCAGGTTACTGTATTTGATCAGTAGCTACCATACTGGACAGTGCCTGTGTATAGGAATTGTGGGATTAGAATTTAGGGTTATAGTTTCCTTATATGCATTTATTTATATTGTTAAAACATAGATTGGGGAAGAGGAAGTACTGAAATTTGTGGCATGGAGGTCTCAAGTTGCTCTGAGTATAAATAATAGAGAACAAAGGGAGGGTATAGAGAAAGCAAACTTTAAGATTGAGATTTTGGGTATATTAATAATGTAAAAGAAAACAAATGGTTTTGACATGAGGTACAGATTTGTGTCCTAGCATTCCAGATTACTGTGGGGAAATCATACATTCTTTTAGAAACCCTTACTTATTTAAAAATGTCAATAAAAGTACCTGGAATACACTAGACACTATTTAAAAAGAAAGTGTATTTAAAGGAAATACTGTTATGATTTGAGGGATGCATTTTTTTTAACCTTGAAATGTCTTGAAGAATAGGAAACTGAAGCCTAGAATGATAATGAAAAATTCTTTTCTCTGAACATTTTTTATAATCTAAATACAGTTATTTTCACCAGGAAATACTGTATCATTTAACAGTGCAAGAGTTTAAAATATTGCCAAGCTTTTAACCTGTTTTCATATTGTGTACTAGAGACCTTTTGAAATGTGATTGTTTTCCTCTCTCTTTGCCAGATATTTTTAGATGAACTACATGAACATGGACAACTACATTCTATGTCATCTTGGATGGAACTGTATCCAACCATTAGTTCTGACATTAGATTTACTAATATGCTTGGTCAGCCTGGTGAGATTATTTTCTTTCCAAACTTATTCTAGTAGTTGGAATGGGCCAAGGGGAAGGTGGTTGCGAGGGTGGAAGGTTGCTTTTTTTATTTTTGTTTTATAAACAATGAAAAAAAGTAATTGCAGCTCTTTGGTTAGAGCTAGCTTTTGACTTCTTTAGTTTTTTCATTAGGCTCAACTGCCCTTGATCTTTTCAAGTTTTATGTTGAGGATCTTAAAGCACGTTATCACGATGAAAAAAAGATAATAAAAGACATTCTAAAGGTAAATATATTTAGTCTTGTTAGCCTATAGTATAACTTTTTGGCTTTGATTTGTATGTTAAATATAACAGGATTTCTGGGTTTTAGGATAAAGGATTTGTAGTTGAAGTAAATACTACATTTGAAGATTTTGTGGCAATAATCAGTTCAACTAAACGATCAACTACCTTAGATGCTGGAAATATCAAGTTGGCTTTCAATAGCGTAAGTTATTTTAACTATACAGATAATTACTTTAATAATGCAGTTTTCAGTATTATTGCTTAAGTGGAATTGCTTAAGTGGAGGGTTACTAGGATGAGGAATAGAAACAAGACTATTAGAATAGTAGACAGTACTTCAGATAATATACAAAAGTAATATATATAGCTGCTGTAGTGTGTTAAGCTTCCTTTGCTTACATTAACTGGTATTGTAGATGTTAGCTCTTTTGAATAATATGAGAACAGTGAATTATATCAATAACTGGTAAAGTATAATTTTTTAATAGTTGCTGGAAAAGGCAGAAGCCCGTGAACGTGAGAGAGAAAAAGAGGAGGCTCGGAAAATGAAACGAAAAGAATCTGCATTTAAGAGTATGTTGAAACAAGCTGCACCTCCAATAGAGTTGGATGCCGTCTGGGAAGATGTATGTATAGTGGCAAATTTTCCTAAATGAATTTTTTTTACAGTTGAAAATGAAAAGATTTTTAATTTCTTACCCATTTAAAGCTACAAAAAGTATTAGATGTAAATACATTTAGGAACATTTGTTAAGAGTGGTTTTCGGGGGCCTGCCGGTTAGCTCAGTTATTTAATTGCCTGCTTAGGGAAACGCAATCAGGCACAGGATACCATGGTTGGATCCCCAGACCCACCCTTAATGCAGCCTGAGCCAGTCCAAAAAAAAAAAAAAAAAGTGGTTTGGAATTTTGAACCACTTTCAGGGAGTGAGTTTGGCACAATTTTCACCTCTTTATGTGATTCCTTTTAGACATACTGGTTTGCTTTTCTTAGTATTCATGTATTCCAAATTGAATTTTTCAGATCCGGGAGAGATTTGTAAAAGAGCCAGCATTTGAGGATATAACTCTAGAATCTGAAAGAAAAAGAATATTTAAAGATTTTATGCATGTCCTTGAGGTAATTTTAATTCTTTTTATAACTTACTGAAATATTGCAAAATGTAAGAACAAAATAAAATGACCTCAGTATTTGAATATTTGCTACTTTTGTACAGATGTACCTTGTATAGTTAAGCAGATAGTTGTCTTTTGGTAGAAACTGTTCTAAGAGAAATGAGCTACAAATAACGTGTGGGAATACTAAGATTAATGTGTAGAAATTTCATTTTGCTCTCAGTTTTTAAAAAATCAGGAACTTATCCACCTTACAACTTAAACAGCAAACTAAGAAAAAATAATAGAAAACATAGTTTTAGGCATTGTTCAGATACACCAACAGTGCATGCATAGAAAACTCAGCTGGTGGCTGGCTGAGTCAGGAGAGTACCATGAGGTTTAGGCCAGGGTGAGTGAGACCGTATCTCAAAAAGACCAAAAAAAAAAACCTAATAAGGCAGACCTAGTAGTTTAGGCCTGTGTCCTAGCACTATGGGAAATTGAGGCAGTTACAGGGTGTACTTAAATATACAAGTTTGATGCTAGCCTGGGCAATTAAGCAACTTATTTTCCAAATTGAAAAAAAACTGGGTAGGGTGTATATGACATGGCTTATTGTGAAGTCTTTTAAGTACAGTCCCCAGTACTATAAAGTAACAAATCATTCTGTTGGCCATGTGAGGCAAATGTACATTCTTGAAATTTTCTTTTCTTCTTTTGCCCCATAGCATGAGTGTCAGCATCATCATTCAAAGAATAAGAAACATTCTAAGAAATCCAAGAAACATCATAGAAAACGATCCCGCTCTCGATCGGTAAGAAAGTTTATTAGATGGCACCATAAGTGTACTAAAATGTTAGCATTGTTATGAATTGTATTATTTGTATTACTTAGGGGTCAGATTCAGATGACGATGACAGCCACTCAAAGAAAAAAAGACAGCGATCGGAGTCCCACTCTGCCTCAGAACACTCTTCTAGTGCTGAGTCTGGTGAGCGTTCTATTGATGCTTTATTAAAATCATTGACAGTTTGATTTCTCAAGTTGACACTTTTTCTTTTATGTTCCTCAGAGAGAAGTTATAAAAAATCAAAAAAGCATAAGAAGAAAAGCAAGAAGAGGAGGCATAAATCTGTAAGCACAATTTTGACTTTTGCATTTCACCCATACTTTTGCCATTGGTTTCCTTCAGTGGCTGAGGAACCTTCTCCTAATCTAATTTGATGTTGTCCCAATAGTTGAAAGGTGTACGTAAATATACAGTGGTACCTCAGTTTATGAACTTAATTTGTTTTACAGTTTGGGGGAAGATGGCTGCATTTCTGTTTGTGTAGGGAACATAGCACTGGTCGTGTTTGGCACCAGATGCAGAGTTTGTGAACAGAAGGAAAATTTTTTTGAGTACTTTTGTTTTTGAATTGTTTACAGACAGAAGCTTTGTGAACCGAGGTATTACTATTTTGTAGTTGTACTTCACTTCAGTGTTCCATTAAAATCATTTGGTAAGCTTTCAACCAGGATTTCTGCCCTGGTTTTTAAAATTAGTCTTTAAGAAAAAGAGGTGTGTGTCTGTCTTACCTGTTACTGGGAACCACAAATTTGAATTGTTATTCTTCTTATGCTATTTATATAAATTTGTACATGTCTACATAACCATTTAAATTCCTACTTCTTAGTAATAATCTTGAAGAATCTTATTACAGAGCAGGCAACCTTATATGTGATTAAGTTAATAGTGTTATATTTATGAATATCTAAATAAATATTGTGTTGCATTGGTAAAAATTTAATATCTAAGCTGGTGGTGTAGCTCTGTGGTAAAGTACATACTTCAGCATGCTTTGGGCTTCGCTCCCCAGCACCACCAAAAAGCAGTATCTGCCTACATTAACAGATAAAACCTATCTGAAGTGATAGGATAAAACATCACTAAAAGAGACCATCAGAGGTTATCTTCCAGGCTGGCCAGATAGCTCAGCAGCCTAAAGCACCTGCTTAGGCAGAATGCAGCTGCTGGCTGGGGTTCAATGCTTATCCCTGGCGTGCCTTGCTGGCCCCACCTCCAGGGCAGGGTGAGAAGGTGAATGAGACTGGGTATGGTTTCATGCACCTAGAATTCCAGCACTTGGAAAGCTGAAACCAGGAGAATCACAAGTCCGATCTCCGTAGTGATACCCTATGGACCCTGTACTAAATACATTTTTTAAAAAAAAGTCATCTTCTCATGGAAAGACTGTCTCCCATGAATCATTTATCGAATCCTTGAAACCAACAATGTAGATTATATTAACCATTGTAGGAATATGATAACCTATTGACTTAGGTATATAAAGGTTTTTCAAAAATAACGTATTTTTAGCAGATCATATAATCAATCCTATTATGTGAGACGCTAAGAAAAGTGAAACACAAGATCAACCTAGATAATTTAGGGAGACCCTGTTCCAAAATAAAAACCAGTTGAGGATATAGCTCATTGCAAGGGTGCAGTGGGTTCGTGCTTGGTACCATCTCCTACACTCCCTTCCCTAAAAAGTGATATGTATTTTTTATTTACATAGGATTCTCCAGAATCAGATGCAGAGCGAGAAAAGGATAAAAAAGAAAAAGATCGGGAAAATGAAAAAGACAGAACTAGACAGAGATCAGAATCAAAACACAAATCACCTAAGAAAAAGACTGGGAAGGATTCTGTAAGTATTTAAAATGGTTTTATTTCTACACTTGCAAAGGATAAAAGTGGATGCTATAATTAAAACTGTGACAGTATGTTTTTTTTTAAAACAGTGTCTTGCTATGTAGTTTAGGCTGTTTCTTGAACTCATGGCAGTTCTGCCTCAGCTTCCCAAGCTGAGATTACAGCTCCATAATAATATTTTAAAAACAGACTTTCAAGTCTACCATATATTAAAACAGTGAAAATTCAGTTATCTACTCAAGAGAAAAATCCTTAATATATTTATGGCTGTGAGTTACCCTTGATTCGAGTCTCCTAAATTTTATATTCCTTAAAAAAAAAAAGTATAGCATTCTGTTTTGACCCACTAAGAAAAACATGGTCGTCTGCTTTGTGCATTAAGATGTGCCAGTTGATATTTTCTTCCTGATTTTTAAATTTTTTTCTTTGTTGTGTTGCTTCATTCTGTTTTCCAGTACTGGAGATGAAACCTAACACCTAGGTCCTGCTAGGCAAGTACTGTCTCACTGAGCTATGTCCCCTGCCTTTTACAAACAATTTTAAGACAGGATATCACTGAATTACCCAGGCTAACCTAGAATCTGCTGCCTTAGACTGAGTAACTGGGATTACAGGTGAATGCCATCACACAAAGCTGGAATTTTTTTTTCAAGAAATATAAAATATAAGAGACTTAAATCAGGGGTTCTCCACATACCCATCATTTTCATAGTTCCTGAGTCCAGTTTCCAAAGAAACATTCCAATACTGTTCTGACAGCTGACTGAAGACGCACAATCACAATCGAGAAGGATAGGAAAGCAAGCCAGAGTTTTGGCTTTGCATTTCAGTATGAAGTACTTAATAGAACATACAGTACCACAAACCTCAGCATTACAAATTCCTTATACAAATGTAAGTTTAAGAAAGATGATGCCTGCCAATTATTAATGGAGAGCATACTTGTGTACAAGAGCTCTAGCTCTACCTTTCTTGTCTTCTCATTTAGAATCTATGTGCAGCTAGGTGAACCTGGTTCATAGCCTTAGTGAAGAATGAATGCATACCCTTCCACACATTTCAGTATCTTTTACTTAACAGTAGGTTTTTTTTTTTTTTAAATGGATGTACTTTTTATTTTTATTTTTTTAATTTTATTTATTTGTGTGTATGTGTGTGTGTGTGGCCAGCTCAGCCCACCAGGGGGCGGGGCTGGCTGGCATGTGGTGCAGGGGGATTGAACCGTGGTCCCTGTGCTTTGTTAAGCTTGTTCTAAGTAGGTGCTTTAGACCACGGAGCCATCTCGCCAGCCCCTAACAGTAGGTTTAACAAAATCCTTATAGTGAAAGAGGATGAAGAAGTTGTATCTCACAGATAATGCAGTATTTTTTGTGTATTCAGCTTGCTCTTGAATATCAGTTTATTTGAGCATTTTTTTAAAAACTCAGAGGGCCAGCCAAATAGCTCAGCAGATTAAAGCACCTGCAAGCAGGCGTAGGAGTCAGGGGTTCAATTCCTGGGCCTGCTGTGCCGCCGCCCCCAGAGGGCAGTTGAGAATGGGCGTGGTGGCGCACGCCTATAATCCCTATAATTATAGCACTTGGGAGACTGTAAACAGGAGAATCACTACAAGTCCAGTCTAGTAGTGAGACCCTGAACACCCTGTAGATCCTTCCCTAAAATGCAGAAAAAAATAAAATTTAAAAACTCATTATTTACAGTATAGTATCTTTAACCTTCTGTCATAAAATGCTTACCAGACCATATAAAATCTATGTAAGATTAACAAGGAATATATTGCTTAGAAAGTGAACACTTGGCCTTCTGTTAAATAGAAACAAGGTATTTCATATTTCATTGCTTTAAAAGGAAGGAAAGGAACCAGGGTGTACTTCCCCGATTTGCATATTAGTGTAAGCTGAAAGTAGCACTATATAAAAGTCCTATTCTAAGGTATTTGCTGTAATACAACCAGTGAATACTTGCAGTCCATTGATAGACTGGTGGGAATAGGTTAGTTTTTAAACCCTATGAAATGTGTTCTGCTATGGAAAAGGCTATAGATTTGGGAGTTTGTTCATAGATTTACTGCTTAAGCTTTCTGAATGCTAACATTGTCACTTATGTATTCAATGTCATTACAGGGTAATTGGGATACTTCTGGCAGTGAACTGAGTGAGGGGGAATTAGAAAAACGGAGAAGAACCCTTTTGGAGCAACTGGACGATGATCAATAAATTATACCAAATATATGTTTACAGTATGATTTAAAGTCTAATCCAGACCAGGGACTATTTTAAGTTGTTTAAGTAACACTGGGTTTTAATTGTATCACAGAAAAAAAAGTGCATTTAAGTATTGTTATTGTGGACTTTATAAAAGCAAAGGAAATTGAAAATAACTTTTGATTCTGTATCAAGAATCATATTTTCCTACAGTCATAACTGTCTTTCTGTGACCCTTTCATAGGGCACTGCAGGATGGATTAAAGGTGGCATTTACTGATAACTGCAGGTGTCTCTACTTTGTTCTGAAGTCTTAAGTCTGAGGTGATTTACTTTGTAGAAGTTGGATTTTAAAAATATAATGAAAAAAATTTTGATAATATAGTAGTACAAAAAAAGCACCAGCATCCAATAAAACTGCTTTTTTGTGCACTACCCAACTGGTTAAAGCCAATGTGATCTTTTATGATGAGCTCCTAAAAGGTAGAAGTTTTTGATGGAAACTTGGTGTAGACCCATAACTTTAGTAGTGCTAATACACACTACTATAATAAAGCCACCGTTATTTTTTATGAAACATCTAAATACATTTTAAAAAGGCTATTATGAGGGCATTATTTTGAGCATCTATTTTGAGGTGATGTTTTAAAAAGTTAACATCAAATCAAATTGTAAGTTAGTTTAAATCTGTTGCCTTAAGGACCTATTAAAGAATGTGCCACCAGACTTTTAAGTGATAGTTGCAATATCCTCAGTATCCTTGACTAAAAAAGAAAAATCAATGTTGACCTAAACATTTTCTTTAACAGCTGTCTTTTTTTTTAAATCCAACTTTTCTCTTGCTTTTTTCATCGAGAAGGTCTTTTACCGTCCCTGCTCACTGAGAAGTATTCACTTCGTGGTACAGTACATTCTAAAGCATTTCTGATTTGAATATTTTTGTACATTTTTATCGATTATTAAACCTTCTCTTCTAGCGTGTACTAGTATTTATTTCTACTTAACACTGCTCAGCTCTAAATTGTATTATTTCAAAGATACTAAATCCCTGAAATTTTGCTTCATCTTACTCAGAATAGCTAGTTTACTTTCTCTTTTTAATATCTAAGGATATTATAAATCAATGCATTTGAGGTCCCTACTTCTATTTTTCACCTGTAATAAATTTCCTGGAATATTTTAAAGAGGCAGTGGTTTGAAGACACTCTTTACATACTAACTTTTGAAGGTTGGTGATGTAATTTATACTATTTTCCTTCAGTGCAGGAGATTTTTTTAATTAAAGTTTAGCACCTAGTCTTTTTGATATTATCTTAGCTATTATCTTTTTTTTGTTTTGTTTTTATTTGAACACTTTCAGAGATCGTATTTCAAGTTGAGATATGGAAGAAGTTTTTTCCCTTACAATCTGTTAGAAAGTGGGCCTAGCCAGGAAAAGTGTTTTCCCATCCTACCCTATGTTTTAACCCCATGTCAACTAAATATACAAAGGGGGAGAAAGGTTCTTTTTCCATTACCAAGTATAACTAGAAAGCAAGAATCATTACCTGTGAGAAAATGTGAACCACATGGCTTGAAATTTGCTTCCTACATAATCAGTTCAGAACCCATTACTTTTGGCAACAGTTTGGCTAGACTTAATTTTCATGTCCCAGTTTAAAGATAGTTAAGGATGCTAATCCTGTCAGTGACATCCAAGTCAGTGGTAAAATCTTCAAAACATGCATATGACACTGGGAGATAAACTAATGTTCCACAGGACCTAGACTCTGTAAAAATTATATCCATGAATGATAATTTTTAACGTGCAACTTGAAACTTTGATTTTTTTTTACTTAAATAAAAAGCTTATTGATGTGTTGTAACATGTCCTCAAAATAGATTTCTGTATTTCTTACAATCTTACATCCCTAGATCCCTGTATCTTCAGTATCCCACTAGTTCTCCCATGCAAATAATTTGACTAAAAAGTGAACAAGTGGCAACTGAAAAGACAAAGTGCAACATCCTTGTTAAATGAAGTGACTAACACTTGTCTACCATTGATCCCACCAAATAGGTTTTAAGTACTAGAAAGGTCTGAGGATAGGTCATGGGAAGATTTCATTTTGTGACTATTTTTAACCTAATTATGTTAAGTATTCAGACTGATAGAAGCTGAAATAGCAAATTGAACAAATGTATATGCAGGAAAGCATTTTGTTCTCCATAAGAGTAATTTATAGTTCTCAGTTAAGACTGAGACTCTTCAAAAAATGTTGTGGGCTTATTTTCCCTCCATGTATTGCTAATACAGTTGATACCATGGTCAAAATCAGAACCTTGGGTATTTCACATTCTTATTGTCTCCCAGCCCTTAATTCCACGTTAGGAAAACTAAATATCCATGAACTGTTAGATTCTAATGTAGTCAATTAAGTCAGTTATTTCCAGTTTTCCTGAATGAACTTTAAATAATAACTTGAAAACAAAATTCCTTCACACTTTATTTCAGTTTTAACAAGAAACTTATGTTGCATAGTAAATTTGGTGGTGATTAACTATTTCATCTTTTGACTTTAATTATATCTGAAGGGAATCAACTCATACGACAAACTAAAAATTAAAATTTCTGTGTGCATTTTCTTGGAAAATTTCAGCTTAAAACTAAGTCATAGTTTTCATTCATCTGTCATTTAAATGTCAAGCATTTGTGTAAATGTTTCTGGTTTTATTCTAATACTAATAGTTAAGTGCTAGCTAGGCAGTTACTTTTATTTACTTTTACATTCAGAAAAGAGTATCTATATA
>NW_004524658.1:12366197-12375915 GCF_000260255.1 Octodon degus | reverse complement strand
GCAAGTTCAAGCCCAGCCTGGAGTACTATACATAGCTAGACCCTACTATCTTTAAAAAAAAAAAAAAAAAACTTGAATTATGTGTAAGAGAATATTCTTTACATTCATATAGGACTTAAGTACTTAGGAAGAGTGCTGATTAATGCCTTTAAGTTTATAGAGTATTTAAGTGTATAATTTAAATGTAAATTAGAAGCTACAGAACATTTTTTAAAACTTTCTTTTAGAAATGAAAATGAAGCAAAATACATTACTTCCCTAGATCTGAGACTGTTTTTCCTTTGGGGATGTATGTTACTACCAGATTTTAATTCAACTATAGTTTATTCTTTAGGTTAAGTTGAACTCATTTTACATTAATGAAAGCAAAGTAACATTAGTGGAACTGTCTTCTAAAGACGCTTTTCATTCTGTCCTGGAAGGGCACAGATCAGTTTAATTATGTTCCTTATTCTTACCTGTTCTTGAAGCATTTTTTAAATGTTTTCATTTAAATGGTAGTCCTGTACATTCCATGGCAGGGATTTGTCTGTTTCATTTACTGCTGTGTATTTGGCTTGTGAATTAGGACAGTGCCTGGCACATAGCAGGCACTTAATGAATAACTGTAAAATACTGATCCATGCACTCATCCACCATTCATGACACCCACTTGTATTAAAGGGCTAAAACACATCGTTGCAATAAAAACAGGAACCCACAAATCTAGTCATAATTGAGGTATGCCTAAAATGATATACAATGATTCTGTCTTAACTGTTATTCAGAAGTGTCTAAAAACTTCTTAATGAGAGCATAGAATGAGTTCTAAGGTTAAAACTAATCATTTGGGGGTATTTTTAAATTAAGGGTGATGTTACTGTGCAGGTGCTGTACTTGAGCTATTTAAAGGTGAGGTGGAAAGAAAAAGACATTTGCTCTGATTACTTACACATTTAACCTTCTATCCTCTTTACATGGCCTCAGTTCTTTAAAAATCATAGTTTTCTTAAGGTTGCTTCATAAAGACTGAGTTGACTGTCTGGTTCCAGGCCACCACATTCACTGCTGGCAGTGGGGTAATTGACTGTTAATAGTTTACCCTGAGTGAACCTGATGTCTCTGTTTGGGAAAAGCTAGCTAACCACCCCTAACACCCCCTATTTACGCCCAAACCAAGCCATTTCTTGATGCTATTCTGTTGTTACTTGCATTATCTTAAGTGCATTGTTTATAAATGTTTTTGGTCCTGCCTGCAAACATTTTTGGTGTTAGTCTTATCCACCTCTACAACTGAACTGAGTGCTGTCCTGAAAGGTGAGTAAGGAAGAAAGGTTTTGATTTTCCATGTTTGTAATTACCAAATTTTTCACATTTGTATATTGTTTACCTGATGTAAAGAATCTTAGTTACATAGTTAGACCTTTCGTAAATAAATGGAATTAGAAAAAAATGACTCTATAAAGAAGCTGGATTTGTGCCGATTTTTCTTCCAGCACCCTTCAGAAGCTCATAAGTTGTTTACTGCTCATGTCTTGTTTCCTCAGTGTAATACCTATTATTCTTGATAAAAGGTGGAGCTTTCCCTCCATAAAGGTAACACCCAACGCCTTCATGCATTTGTTTCTCTCTTCAGATTTTTTTTTTTTTTTTTTTTTTTGGCAGAACCAGGTATTGAACTCAGGCCCTTGTGCTTGCCAGGCAAGCACTTATTCTACTGAGCCATCTCCCCAGCCCAGATTTCTTAAAATAGATGCAAGAAGGTGGAAATCTGTCAGGTTAATACTTTTGTATGAATTATACTGATAAATGCATCTTTAGGTATTTCTGATAAATACTAGGAAAGCAGCATAGTAGATCTAACACTTGTCAGTAGTAAACAGGAGCTAAAGCTGATTACTATGCAAGTATCACCCAGCGTAGTTAGATAATTCTGTGGAGAGCTCAGTACGTTTTTCAGTACAAGAAAGCAGAGTGCAGCGATGGGCATAAAGTCCTATTATATGCTGAACAAAGAAGTGGTCAATGCAGTGAATTTTCACACCTGGGAACAAGGGTATGTAATTAATTGGAGGTAAATGGTAAACAAAAACATGCTACGATGAGACAGCTATCTTAGCAATGGCGAATGCCTGTGAAGTGGTATGCACACTTGTAATTAGCTACTGGGAAGACGAGGCAGGATTTAGGTTCAAGGCTGGGGGCCAACCTGGGAAAAACTGACCCCTTAGAAAAATGTTAGAATATACATAGCTTACACAGGAGCCTACGTTCAGTTCCTAACACTTGGGGGGGGGGGGTACTAACGTATAAAATGCCCTGTCTTTTATGTATTTACTGATTTTGCTTTTGAGAGGGTCTCACTATGTTCTAGTTCAGGCTGGACTGGAACTCATGGGAATCCTGCCTTGGTCCCCTAAGTGCTGGGATTGCAGGTCTCTGTCATTGTGTCTAGCTCTTTAAAGAACCATATCTGCCTCATTTAAGACTACTGCTATTGTTTGGGTTTGTAAATACTCTAAATTTGTAGCATATTAAAGACCACCAATTTTTTTTTTTACCATTAAACACTTGTACAAAACATGGGATTATCACTAATTGCAGAATGTAACATTTCTCCCCTTTTACATAAAAAACTTTATCTACTTACATAACTTGTGTATTAAAAAGTGCATTCATTGAATTGGGAACATAGCCCCAATGCTTGTACAGCCTCTTTCATCTTAAAAGGTCTGTGACCCTGGACAAGGCATATCATCTTATTTAGTTGGCAACTGTAAAGTATGCACAGTTGTCGGGGCAGCATAATTTATTGCAATAGTCCCTTAGCTGATTAGCTACCTGGAAGATTTTTTTTAAATAAAATTTTTCTTGCTTCCAGAAACCATTGCTAACCAAGATGGCTGGCAGGTGTGGGTGCAAAACATGACAGAATTTGTACCACAGCCTAATTAAAGTTGAGGTATGATAGTATACACCTGTAATCCCAGCACTAGTAGGCTAAGGCAAGATTCTAAATCCATCCAGGCAACTGTGAAGTGGGGAGACAGTGTCTCAAAAAGTGGGGGGAAGGCCTGGCATATAGCTTACTGATAAATCCCTGCCTGGGTTCAGTCCCAAGTACCACAAATTTTAAAAACCCTAATTGAAACATTGGGATAGCATCTCACAAAAAAAAAAAAAAAAAAAGTGCTATTTTTTAGAAGCAGTGTTTATAGGATTTTTTTTTTTTTGCTCCAAATGCCTTCAGGGCAGGTTTGGCTGGCTTGAGTTGTGGGGATCTAACCACAGCAACCTGAGCCTGACTGCTTTGTTGACGCAGCCACTGAGCTAAAGGGCAGGCCCCCAAAAGTGTTTATAAACTGGATTTTAAAGACATCTCTTCCAAATGCTTTTTTTGGCAGTCCATTCCACAAACAGGTTGTCAAGACTTTTAACAGGAAGCCAAAGTGACAGTTCTATAGTTGCAGCTATTCAGAAGGCTCAGACAGGAGAATCACTTTTGCCCAGTTGAACACCAGACAGGACAGCGTATCAACAAAAAGGGGAGTTTGTAGAAGGAGTAGCTTTTGCTAACCTTTACCAATTGATTCTGGATTCTGAGTTCAACAAGCATTTATTTTATTTTGTCTTTTTTTCTTTTAGCTTTTTAATTTTTTGGTGAACCCAGCGTCTCCCACTTGCTGGATAAGCATTCTACCATTGACCTAAATCCCCAGCCCCAAGGCATGTGTTTCTAGAGAAGGAAGTCTACAAAGAACTGCTAAAAGTCCCTGCAGTGTGCTTTGAAAGATTACAACGTATTACAGAATAGTAGTGTAAATAGTTTTATTTGTTCAGATGGTGTGAAGAGACCAAAAAAGTAACATGAATTGCTTTTATAAAACATCTAATATTGGTAGGAAGCAGGCCCATTAATAGACAAAACAAAAGAACACGCCAACATTACTGTCTATTTATTCATTAATAAATAGGCAATTATTTTAATATGTGCATGTCAGCAACTTGAGCTTTGGAAAACAGCTGCACTGTGGTAAAGATCCAACTATTCGTCTTCTATCTCATGACCAAATTACTATTTTTATCAAAATGAGTGTTAGCCCAACAGACAAAATCTTGGCACATTCTTTTTTAAAGTACACGTTTATGGAAATAGGCCAACAGATGGCAGATTAAAAGTAATCTGTAAATAGGTACACTAAAGTGAAATGTGGTAACTGACCCCTACACTGTCCTTGTAGTTAAATATATATTAAAAAAACTATAAGTTAAAATAACATTCAGATTGTATAGCATAGGCTGATGCATTTTTAAACAATATTTACAGTATTACCCAGAGCCTAGGGTGGGAATTACAGAGAAGTGTAAAAACCATAAAAAACTGCACCAATTTTATAGCAAAATATCTGTACATTTAAAAAGATCATATAACTACACATTATCCAAGGAAAAGGGACCTTCACCAAGGGTTCATGTAAGCACAACATAAATTCAGTGGTTAAATACTATACAACAAACTTTACAATTAATATACTGTTGCAAGGTACCAAGAAGGTAGTAAGCCAGAAGCAAAGTGTTTATGAGAAGTATAAATTTACCTTTAGTCCAGTTTTTTGTTTGAACTTTGGAATGGACCAAGTGCCTTGCCAGAGAGCAAGGAAAGACAATAGCAGTTTAGTTGACTGTTTAGTCCCATTATTTATCTTTAAAGTTCATCCTAATGTTCATAATTTTCGGGAATTTTAATTGTAGTTGCTCATAAGTAACTTAGAAGAACAATTCAGCTTTGATACAGAATGCTGGATGCATTGTATTTCCCAATTTACACAGAAAAGAAACCAACCCTGCGATTGTCAGAGGAGAATAAGGCTAGGTAGGTTCCTAACCTGCTCTGCTAGTAGATTCAGTCTTAGGTGCTTGTTGACAGCTAACATAGTGAACTTCTCCCTGACTAGCAAGGCACCAACTTCTCAATAGTCACTCATGGTCCTTGGAAATCCTAATACTGATTACTGAGATGTTAATTTTAGTGTTAATAAATAGATTTGCATTGTTTAAAAGCTGCCTCTAGCTTCAGAACACAGTACTGCAAATAACTGTTCAACATGTACTTTTTTAAGCCATCGTCTCCTTGTGTTCATACCAGGGAATGTCTCTCGCAGGACATGGCACCTACCACAGAACTAGAACGTGAAACTGGAAACAGGAATTGACTTTTCTTAGGCCACTGCAAAAATCTGCATCCTGTTTGCACTTTGCTGGAGCTTAGTTACAAAAGGACTTTATAACATACCTTTTTCCTTTTGTATTGCAAGTCCTTTAAAATATAAACATTATCCAATCCATATCCATGACTGGAACACAGAATTCCTTAAAAGACCTCCCAGCAAAGAAAGCCATAGCAGATGCACCTTGATATTTACAATTTATTAGGAAACCAAAGAGGGCCATCATGGGATAATCACAGTGGCACAAAATGAATTTAATATGAAATTTACATTTTGGTTAAAAAACAGTATAGTGGTGTAAAAAGATACCTAATCAAATCAAATCCTATTGCTTTGATTAATCTGAGCAGGTACTTCCAATTTTAGGCACTTGTTAATAAGGGTTGAAAGGAAAACCCATCATTTCAAAATTCCTATGTGTTCACTAAATCTGAGCCCTTTCAAATACTTTGTGTTCAAGGCTGCAGCTAAATGGTAGCCCATGGAGTCCATGTGGCAGTTCATTCAGGCACACCCTCTAGTCATGCAGGCAAGTCCTCAGACTTCACATGGTTATTTCGGCACCATTAACAGAACGTAAGTTCTGATCATCGAAGCGCCGCCTGACACTTCTCCTCACCGCATCGGCTCGTCTGTAGGGCTGGTTTCTAAGATCTGTAGAAAGGAGAGCACCAGTGAAAAAAACAGCAAAATTTAATGTGCTTATGCAAGACAAAGGCCAGATGGCAGCCAATCAAAGCAGCTTGTGTAAAACTCAGCTTATAGGTCCTTCAAACTCTCTGAGCATTGAACCAAAGACATGTACATTTGCCTTTAATGTTTAGACAGTAAGATGTAATACTGGTAGGATTCTGGGATTTATTTCTGTCACTGTCCTGAGAGCCTTAAGTCTTATTTTGAAATGTGCCTTCAATGATAGGTAGATGGAAGCTATAAACAACATTTGTAATGAATTTTAAACTGCAAAACTAACCAAACATACTTCCCTATCATATATTATTCTTAAAAGTTTTTAACAATAAGGAAACCTCAGGTTAAGTTTGCAGAGACAAGTTCTATTATTCCATTAAGCTAGCTGAGGCTCCTTTATTTTGTGAAGTAGAAATACAATGCTCAACTATTAAATCTAAATGAAAATAATACTCCATGCTCTCAACATTCTTTCCTGCCATGCAGTGGGTTCTGTGTCTCAGCAGCAAGGTAATGGGCTCTCCTCTATCTACTAGTTTGTATCACTAATGCAAAAGCAAAATGTCTTAATATTCAAAACCAAAAGCAGGCGGCTTTCAATAAAAGAATCATTGAATAGGAGGGGTGATAGAGGACATCCTTAGCTTGTGCCAGATCTGAGAGTAAAAGATTTCAGTTTTTCCCCATTTAGAATTACATTAGCCGTTGGGTTGTCATAGATGTCTCTTATCAGACTGAAGCAGAGGCCATCTATTCCAATTTTCTGTAGGACTTTGAACATGAATGAGTGTTGGACTTTGGCAAAAGCCTTTTCTGCATCAATGGAGATGATCATGTAGTTTTCTGGATTTGGCTGTATTGATACAGTGTATTATATTTATAAATTGGTGTATATTTTGGAAATAAAGCCATTATTAATATGCTGAGCTATAAAAGGCTCAAGTCAACAACTTCTGACATTGCCAGTCCTAGAGATAACCCACTACTATTATGGACTACTGGACTGTGTTGGATTATTTTGCTGAATTCACACACCTACAGTATTTAAATGGCAATGGAATACCCATCTCTGACAAAACTAAACAGAAAAGGGGGATACAAATGAAGGACCATTTTGTATCTGTATATACAAAATAGGACATCATGTCTGCATCTTGTACTATGAATAACCACTATGAAGACAATATGTAATGTACTAATTATTGAAACTGTCCTAATCAGTTTTGAAACTCATTGCTATTTGCTTCTCAATAAAATTAATAAAATAAAAAATATAAATAAAAGAACCAAATCATTACTAGTTCAAGAAGTACTACACTCTTTGGATAAAATGAGATGCAGAAAAGAATTTTATGTAGGCATGCTCAACATGAAGACATGTTTTCATTAAGGCAGTGCCCAGCCTGATTGCATGTCCTCAGGACATAGTGAAAGAACAAAACAACACCCCCCCCCCAATAAAGCAGGCTTATTTTCCCCCTGATTTTGTTGAGCTACATGAATTTTTCCTTTTCAATTTCTGCTAGGAAATGTCATGCAAACAACAGATGAGAACCAAATTTAGCCTTTGTTAGCTCACAGAATGCTTGCCCTACTGCATCCCTCATTTTTATTATACTGTAGGCTGTACCCTTGGCCTTCACAATGAGCTACATGCCCAGCATTTTGACACAGGGTCTCGCTAGATTGCCCAAACTGGGCTCAAGTTTAGGATTCTTCTACCTCGGCCTCCCAGGTGCTGGAATTACAGGCATGTGGCACCATACCTGGCTGTAGTCCTCATGTTTAAATAATTATCAGATATTTAAACTGGTAATTAAAACTACAGTTTCTAGATTCTCTTGAAACAATCAGGATCAGCAGTATGGGGTGCACACCCCTCCATGCTCAGAGGACTGAGATCTTTTACTCTCATGCTCAGCATAGCTCCCAGTACAGGTCCATTACTATCTTGGCTCTTACATCACTGGAACTTGTGGCCTTGATAAAAGAAAAGGTCAAAATTGTACTTCTGACTAGATATCCAGGTCAATGGTCATGAGGAGTCTGAACAAGTAGTTCTAAAAATCCTAGTCTTGGCAAAGGCTATATAGATAAGATTTCTTGGCCAAGACCCACTCCCAACCTGAAAACCAAAATGGAGTTGCATGAATAATCTGAAGGCCAACCAGGGGAGAAGGGAAGGACAGCCTATCATCCAAGCAAGTACAGTCACCAACCAGCAAATACCCCTGCCCAAGCCATCACACTTGAACATAAACCAGGCCAAGAAAGAGTCCAACATAGAGGTTCAGCCTCACATTATTGGAAAGTGAGGGACAAAGATTTCTCCCTGGTCAGATTCTCACCAGTATTACTCTTAGCCATAAATCAAAACCATTGATCTGCATATAGAGAGAGGAGGAAGCTAAGTAAAAAGTGATGCTTGCCAGCTCTGTGTATCCTCCACCACCGGTGTGCTAGAAGAAATCCTTACCCTCGAGTGAACATTTGGGAATTTAGTGATATTATTCTTCTTTAAGGCTAAACAGAAAAAAACAAAAACACAAAATGATGGTTAAGTAAAAATGGGATGAAAATGGAAAGCAACTCAACTTAGTGCTTAACATTCCTGGGCATGTTAGCCAACAGTAGGACAGCAGGAGACTATTACTGCAAGTAGTGTTAGATAAAATAAGGGAAGGTCAGTGTATCTCCCCACCCAGCTCTCTGCCCACCCCATTCCAAGCTGCTTTGAAGATTGGCTCCAGAAAGACAGGCCAGCCGCAAAACTGACAGCAAATACAGCCCAAGCAGATGACAGTTTCCAGCCTGTTAGGAAGCACTGGTGGGTAAGCAGACTCACAGCAGGAAGTGACACAACGTATCTTTTGAGGACTTCAAAGACAGAAGAACATACATACAAGCACAATTCATAGAGCAGTTACACCACAGATTAAACACATAGCCCAGTTCCATGTCAGTCTCAGCACCAAAGTCAGTGGTTATTTTCAAGTAGCATATTATTTCCTTTTCTGATCAACTCGACATCCAGAGATATTTGCTCCCTTTTTCAGTACCAAGAGCTAACCCAGAAAGTTAATTTCTTGGAAAAAATTTGAAAATTTTTCAAACATTTTTTTGAAATCTAAGAAAAGTATTATTTTCAGTGATAGATATTTGCCTTTAGTCTTTCTGGTACCACTCTTCTGACCAAAGAAGCAGGTCCAGTAATGATCTCATTCCAAACGAAATACCCTAGTTTGACATGGAACAGAGCCATTATGAATAGGCATGAACAAGATGGTAGTGAGCTCATAAGTGTTTTCACTCTCTGCCTTACAGGTTGGGCATGACAGTGAACACAGGTAACCTGCCCGGGGCGGGGGGTTTTGAGGTTGTGACTTGAGCCAATATCAGCATAAAGGGGCGTCTAGGTTGGAAGTGCTCCCGGTGTTAAGTTCTTACTTTGTGAGTTCTATCCCACTAGGAACTATAGAAGACAGTCAAGAAAGGCCCATCTGCAGCTGAGCCTGCTTTAGTTTCTTCTGCAAATCATCTTACAGCTTTAGAGCCCTTTTCCTTTCTGAGCACTGGTGCATGACAGGTCATTTTACTCTCACAGCATGTTAACTGACTATAAGAGGAGACTCAATATAAACCTATTAAAGTTATTCACTTTAATAGTGACGACCATCATATGGTGTCCATAAATATTGGGCAAAAAAGCAATCAGCTTGCTTTCCAATTCTGATTCTCAAAGGAGTATTCTATTCACTATTTTTCTAAAAATTCTGCAAGCAAGTCTATAAACTGTCACACACATCCAGACCATCATATAT
>NW_004524658.1:12363433-12366097 GCF_000260255.1 Octodon degus | reverse complement strand
TATATAAAAGTGACAGTGAGGGAACAGCAATGGCCAATATGCAGAACCATGCAGCATGAGGGACAACACAAATTGCAATGTGATGGAAATGGCACTTCCATGCTAGCATGGCGCCTGGCCCTGGCAGACACAAAGAATGAGACATAGAGGTCACAAAACCTATAGCAACCTTGTAAGAGCATCAGGTGAGAAAGAGTAATAGTTTAGTAGTGGAACTCCTCAGTGAGCACAGGTTCGCAGAAGAACCGAGAGCCACGCTTGGCGGTACGAGCAGTAAAGGGCACAGTCTTCAGCACTGCATGGAAAATGACAGCCAAACAAGACAGTAAGAGGCCACAATCTATTGCATTAGTTCATGGTTAGTTCTCTGCTAATCACACCCGGGATGGGGCTGGGAAGTGGGCAGTGAAGGGGAAAAGGAGCAAGTATAAGAATTAACTTCAGAGGCTTGGGAGTGAGGCAGAAAATAGAAAATATTTCAAGGAGAATAAAAATTGTTCTGTATGTAGATACACATTCACTTTGTCTGGTGGACTGATGATTTAGTCAGGGAAAGAAATGGACATAAGGATGGAGAGCATGCAGAAAGTAAAGGGACATCAAGCTCTCAATGCGTAACACAGGCGCCTTCCCTTGTCTACCAATGAACCAGTGTGGCACTGAGGCTAAGGGGTTCTTACCACAGAAGGAGATCTGTTCCTCACTTTGCTCAGATTGGAGCTTCACCCCCAGTGTGGAAGACACAAGGAGAAAGACTAGGCAAGGGGCCTAACTGGCTATGCATAAGCCAGTGCAGGGCACACACAGGGACATCAGGAAGCCATGTGTATTCCACTACATGTGTCATGGGCCACTCACCTATTTACTCAGAATTGAGGCTGCTTTACGCTAGGCAAGGATTTTTTTTTGGGGGGGTGGGGGGGATGGTAACAGGGATTGAACTCAGGACCTTGTGCTTGCCAGGCAGGCACTTATGTGGCTGAGCTATCTCCCCAGCCCCCAAAGCAAGTGATTATTTAGTGACTTCCTAAAAAAAAAAAAAATCTAATCAATCAACTAATCTTGCATTATCTTCCCCCCTACACACTTAATTTCTGTGGATCTGAGCTGATGAAAAATTGTGTGGTTTTGGCAGTTTGGAATCCCTATTTACAATACTAACCAAATGAAAACAAGAAACCAAACTCTAAGAATTCTATATTTTAAAGGGTTAGGAAGTTGAGGAAAAACAACTAACAACTAAATAACTGACAGTAAGGAATTATTACTATCCTTTTTGGGAGGATGATAATGGTTCTGTGGGTATATCTTTGCTTCTCTTTTAAGCAGCTGTACCTTTTTATACACTCAAATATTTCCAAATAAAATTATAGTTTTGGATGTGCTTCAAAAAAATCCCAGGGCTGGAGTAGTGGGTGGTCAGAGCATACTTGTAGGGAAACTGGCCCTACTGACAAGTGCTGACATGAGTCAGAGGCACACGGAAACACATCATACTGTTCTTCAGCATGCTTTTGAGCCTTTGTGTAGCAAAAAGCTTGAAGCATACTGAACGCCAATCTACAGCATTCATGTACTGGAGACATGAACAAAAAGGTACTTCCTTGCCCAAGTTATCACCCTGGTTAAGAGGAAGTACTATTCAGGCATAAAGTGTTCTTTTCAAGTAGACAAGAACTCTGCTGGGTTAAATACAAGTCCTGGTGGGATGCCCATCCCTCATCCTAAGCCCATTGGCTCATTCCCATTAAAGTACCAACCTCTGATTTCATTTTAGCTTGAATGAGTAAAGAAGCTTTTAACCAGCATGCTGGAAAACCTGATGATGCTGGTTAGTATAGAGTTGGGAGCTTGGTCCATAGGATTCATGTGCAGGCAAGGGGTGTGACTGGCCCCAGCGAAGAAACTGGAGTTTGGTGAGCCCTGTGCAAACTACAGGGTTCCAGTGATACTGAGAAGTCAAACTTTCCTTTCTTTCTTTCTTTCTTTCTTTCTTTCTTTCTTTTTTTTTTTTTGTATTTTAGGGAAGGATCTCACTACTAGATCAGACTTCTAGTGATCCACCTGTTTACAGACTCCCAAGAGCTGGAATTACAGCTGCACACCACCACACCCAGTCTCAACTGCCTTCTCAGTGTGCCCCGGGGGTGGGGCCAGCACAGCAGGCTGGGGGTGATCAAACCCCAAACCCTGCGCCTGCTCACAGGCGCTTTAATCTGCTGAGCTATTTTCAAAGACTTTTCAAAGTGTAAAAACAACAGACATGCTGCTATAAATATACTGCAAACTACAGCATGGACTCTGTATAATTCTGGATCTCAATAAAGTCAAATAAACTTGCCAGCCCTGGTCAAAAGTGAGTAAATCTGTGCATGGCCCAGTCTGGTGAGGCAAATGGAATCTTCGTGAGTCACAGACAGGAGCTGTCCTTTACCTGTGATAATATCTTCAATGGCTCCATCCTTTCCCTCATACACATGTCTGTTATCTTTAACTTGTCGCCTTCTTAACTCCGCAATTAACTCTTGCTGCTGCCTCTTCGACTTATGGGAAGGAGACTGAGAAGAAAAAACAGATTCGTGGGGTCGTGCCCACCCAGGGTTTAAGAATGTCTAAGATGTACTCTAATAAAAACATCAATGTAAATAAATGCAATTTTATATA
>NW_004524658.1:12360061-12363333 GCF_000260255.1 Octodon degus | reverse complement strand
TATAAAATCTCTCATAAAACTCTAAAAAGCTCTATATTATTTTAGCAAGCAGAAAACTTCTGGAAGGATGACGGCAACTCATCCAACAACCAACAAATAAAAGCACACCAGGCGGCAGTGGAAAAGCTGGACCTCTGGCCACAGAGGCAGCCGATAACCGCCACACACCTCTTGAGCTTTGGTGCACAGGCCTGCCCGCCTTACGATCTTTACCTGCAGTGCTGCGCTCCATGAAGCATTTCCTCCTGGTCCTATACGCAAAGCCCTCCAGATGCCAAGGCAAGTGCCTGGCAGACCATACCACAGAGCCATTCCTGGATGCTAAGCCCAGGGTTGCTAAATCCAATCGCTGGATTGCCTGGTTTGGCCTCTGTATTTCAACTAAGTTCTGTAAGTTTGAAAAGGCTGTCCAAACGTGATCTGAGTTCATTCCAGTGGTTACTGAGTAAAGCAACAAATGAACAAAATTCCGCATGCCAAGTCTCAGGAAATGGCCAGGGTCCTGTGCAACCTGCTGCCCTACCTCTACTGCTTGCCTCAGCAGGGACCTTCTCCACAGCCTGGCAGGTCTTACCTTTGGGTCTTGCTGCTCCATCAGAGCTTCCTGCTCCAGAAGTTTCTCCATGAGAGCTTGTTCCTGTTTTTTCCTCAGCTCATTTTCTTCTTCTGCTTGCTAGGCAAATCAAGAAAGCCAGTAAGATCACATCAAAGGAAATGATAGCAGCCAAAATTTTGAAAAAACGTTCTTGAAGGACTCATGGTGAGTTGGCAATTAGAGCCAATGGAGGGGGAAAAGGGATGCATTTCATGAGCACATCTCACTGATCGTAGGTCTTGCTGGCCCCCTATTACACATCTTCAAAAGTTGTTAGTAGACTTTCGCTTCATCCAGAAGACCTGTCCTGCTCAGCCTGCAGGACAGCTTGAGGCCAAGCACCACAGACCTGCTGGAGCCCACTCACACAGCACTCCCTTGGGCTCTCCTTTCTTTTCAAGGCCTCACCTGGGTGACACCCTTGGACTCCCTCACACTTTGAGTCCTTGGGACAGGGGACTCTCAAAGCCAGCCCCCTTGAACAGACTTCTGACTGTTGTTATGGCTTGTGTCTAGGTGTCTCCCCAAAGCCTCCTGTAGCTTTGGGGCAGCTTCTGGAGTTTGTGATTGATTACTGTGGGTTTGGATGCTGCACCTGCCCTGGGGCAGGTAATCTGCATTACAATGTTAGGTGGGAAGAGAAGCCAGCTGCCTGAGCTGCTGCTGCTCCTCCCTATGCTCTAGCTCTTTGCTGCCAGGAAAGGTTGCTTCCTGCTATGTGCTGCTCTGCCTTGGACCCAGCTTAATATGGACTGAAACCTCCAATAACTGTGAGCTAAATAAACTTTTCCTTTCTTCATTTTGGGTGTCGGATATTTGTCCCAGCAATGAGAGAAGAGTAACTAAGACAACTGGCAAGCTGTGAACGGATAGAGAGATTATCTCATTTCAGGAAGCTACCTTATGTTCCTCCTGCTTAGCAATGTATCGGTGATACAGTTTATGTTTTGGGGGAGGGAGGGTAATATTGAGGATCGAACCTAGTAGCCAGTGCCTCATACTTGCCAGGGAGGCGCTATACTACTGAGCTAAATCCTCAGCCCCTAAAGTTTTTTATTTTGGTCTCTGGTGTTTCGTGGTAGCTTTTCATTTATACTTAAAGAAAAAGGAGTTGATGTCCTAAAACCCCAATCTGTCCACATAGCGCCCATATTCTCTGAGTGTGGAGAAGCAGCAGGCAGCAGCTGTGCCACCGTTTCCTTCCTCACAGTTCCCTCAGCTTGGGCCTGGCATCTACACTATGTTCTTACCCAGGGATACTCGGCCTCTGCTAGCAGCTGTTCTTTCACTACTACTTTAAGCCATGCAGAAAGGAGATGGGTAAATGGCGTTCTGAGTAAAAGGCCCAAAGAGGACTCTTCAAAGTCATCAGCCTCTGCTGACTGATATTACAGAAATGTCTCTCCGATATTTGCACTGGTTTTTCTCCAAACTGGAGATAGCCATCATACATTCTGTCCTCCTTCAGTGAACATTTCTCCTTGCTCCACTAAGAGCACCGGTGTTATGCAAAACTAAAGAATACAGTTGGATCTCTATATTGCTGGATCCTACACCCACAAATTAAACATGGATCAAAAATATTCAGAAAACAATCCATCTGTTCTAACATGATAGGTGGGCCTTATTCCCTCAACAATGCAGAATCACAAGTATTCATACAGCACTGGCATTGTATTAAGTACTGCAAGCAATCCAAAGATGATTTACACAGCAGAGGATGCGTGTGGGTCTGCACAAACACTGCACCAGTTCACAGGAGGAACTGAGCATCCTCAGAGTCAGGTATCTATGGGGTGCTAAGAAGCAAATCTGCAGACCCAGTCTTACCCAGGTCCAGTGAGTGTGTGGGAGAGCTTCCTGTTACCCTGAGCCAACGGGACCAGTCCCAGCCCAGGCGCATCGTGGGCCAGACCCTCTCCCACCCCCCTGGGACGCCCCCCACCACTCCACAGCACCTCCCCGACCACGCCCGCCGAGCTGGAATTTCTGCCACGTTCCAGGAACCCCCAGACCCAGTCCCAGCCCAGTTCCCTGAGTGTGTGGGAGAGCTTCCTGCTACCCTGCGCCGGCAGGACCAGTCCCAGCCCAGGCCAGACCCTCTCCCACCCCCTTGGGACTTCCACCACCACTCCGCAGCACCTCTCCCACTTCACCCGCCTAGTAGGAATTCCTCTCCCCCCTACTCCACCTTGCCCCCTCCAGGCACAGCTCAGGCCTGGCATACATGCCTGAGGAGTAACCCTGCAGCTGCAATCCCTGCAGAGAGTGTAGAAGATAGATCCACACAGCTAGTCCAGGAGCAGAACATCTTCCCACAGGGGCACAACAGGTTCACCCACAAGGGCAGCAGCGGGAAGGAGCTGAGCACAACAGCCAGACCCAAACCAGTCATAGCTGGATAAGTCCAAACTTTGCAGAGCTGCACTTGAACTTGCGAAGGTTATAACTACAGCAAAGATCTACAACAAAGGTCAGAAGACAGTGCTACACAAAATGATGCAAAATAACAAAATGCAACCTTAGAACCCAAGCTCACCCGTAACAAACGCAGAGGACACTAACACAGAACAAATTGGAAATCACACAGCTGAAAGCAATGAATCAATGGCTTCTGAAATAAAGAAACAGCTGCAGAAAGGTATAGAGGACCTCAGATTGGAAATAAAAAAAGAAA
>NW_004524658.1:12346650-12353475 GCF_000260255.1 Octodon degus | reverse complement strand
ACACACCTATAATAATCAAATAACGGAACTTAGCAAAAAAAGGGTATACAGATGAATGTCCATTTTGTATCTGTGTATTCAAAGTGATTAGGATAGAATATAGTTACATTCTCTTAATGAATAGAATGATTTGTTCTAATGGTATTTGTAAATAGGATCTCAAGTCCGCATCTTGTACAGCAATTAACCACTAAGAAGAATGTATGCAGTGTATTGATTATTGAAACTGTCCTAGTGATTTGATTTGAAACTGTCTAATTGCTATTTATCAATAAAATTATGAAAAAAAAAAAAAAAAAAAAAAAGAAGAAGCAAATCTGCAAATACTGAGCGACAGCTCTACAGAGGGCAATGTCTCCTGAGGGGGCTAACACTGTCTAACACCTTCCTTTACATTCCTTCTCAAAAGGCAAATTCCTTGAACACATGACTCTTTGAGCCACATTCTTTAAGAACATAGCCCTGGTGCTGAGAAGATAGCTCAATAGAATAAGTGCTTGCCTGGCAAGCACAAAGGCCTGAATTCAATCCCTGGTTCCGAGGGGGGGAAAGTATATTTATATATATCTATAGCTATAGCTATATCTATCTATATCTATCTGTATAGATATAGATATAGCTATAGCTATATCGATATAGATATAGATATAGATATATATGGCCCTGGATTATGTCTAAGCCAGCCTTCTCCTTAGAGAAGGGCTGTTATTGATCCAGAGTAAAAAAAAAAAAAAAAAAAAAAAAAAAAAAAATTCTTGACAATGCCATCTTTTGTCCACATTGGCAGAGTGCTGATCTAAAAGATCTCACAGCTGGGCCAGAGTTAACACAACTCTCCCAGACGTCAGCCACAGAACAGGCTTCTGCCACAGGTTCACTGATTTTACACCCATTTAACAACTCAACGTGAAGCCTGGATTTTTGAGGCCCTTCACCTTTGCCTCTGGGGACCAAGAGTCAACAACTGGGCATCAGTAATCTTGGAAAATCTCATTTGCCCTGTGGAAACAGCCAAGAGCCTTTGCTTTCTGGCTGAGACCCAGCCTCAGCTTCTGGCCTAAGCCCCAGGAGCTGTTTGCCTGCACAGCCCCACTCGTCCTCACTGAGCACCCTGACCCATGGCCAACGGAGCAGGATTCCTCTGCAGGACAGTGCGCACCCAGACACATCCTAGCAAGGGCACTGGCTTAGGAATGATGTGGAAGGTTCAAAGGACCCCATCCTGTTTACCTTATAGGCTTTCACAAACCGCACAAAGACAGGAAAGAAGACAGAGGGCGGTGTTGTCTTAGGGTTTTCTCCAAAATACTTCACCACATCATCAAAGGCATCCTGTAAAGAAGCACATTTCTTCTCAGTGTAATTAATTCTAGCATTTGAACTGCAGGCAGTGGGGCAGAGGACAACACAGGATGGAAGCAAAGCAGCAGCCCGAGAGAGGAGCTCCCGTCACTGGCTCTTATCCACATGGCCTCTACAACCATAAATGCAATCTGGGCCAGAAGCCACCCACTACTTCCTCTTTCCACCACTTCTATCCCCTTTCCCTTAAATATATGCACTAAAGAAAGCTATTTGTTCCTAGGATTTCCTAGGGCCATGGCAGAAACCCTTGAAATCAATGAAGTCAGAAGAGATCTTAGAAGTGACTAAATCCCAACCCTTTGCTTCATATTCCTTATGATATCCTCACAAAGGGCACAACCTGGCTTTGCTTAAATTCTGCTGTGATTCATGACAGCCTCAAAGCAGAGGCCAGTCCCCAGCACTCCCGCTGTCCCTTCAGTGTACTTAAATGTTTCGCAGATATGCCCTACGGTGATACCCAGTGTGGTGTAGGATCATAAGGTCAGGATCTATATAAACCTCACCCATGAGAGCACTGTGTGGCAGAGCACAGGCACACATGCCGCTTGACCTGAAAGTAGAACCCATGCTAGAGGGAGTCCAGAAGTGCAAGAAAAGGGGAAGGACCAGAGAAGGCCTCCATAGAGGAGGGCAAAGAGCCAAGCAAGAAAAGGACAATGAAGGGGACAGGCCAGAGAGGGGAAGGACATGAAAGAGACTTAAGATGAGCTATATATGTGCACCAACTCTCCACGGTGAATGTACTCATTATGTACTGTAGAAAGAAAGAGGTAGGAAAACGGGGAGAGAGGGGGGAAAAAGAGGGACGGGGACAGGACAGGACAGGACAGGACAGGACAGGACAGGACAGGACAGGACAGGACAGGGAGCAGGGCAAGGGTGCTTCCAAGGAAAACACTGGAAAGATACACCTTGCAATAATCACTAACTACATAAGAAATCTATCTTATGCAGGCAGAGAGACGAAGCACCTTTCCAGCTACCTGTGCAATCTTGGCATCATCTTGCAGCTTCTTCAGTTTCCCCTCATTATGGAGGATGAAGTCCTTCAGCAGCACGTTGTGGTCGTGCATGGTATATTCCCTCTTAGTCAGGTCCATGCCCCTCTGCAGCTCTTTGACATCCAGCAGAACATTCTCCAGAGAGACTGGTGCAGAGAAAGCAATCTCAGTGATCCACTACACAGCCAAAAGCACAGTGCACCTGGCTGCTAAGCCAACTTCTCAGGTCTTACGCCTTCTTGGAGCCCTAGGACCTAGTTCCCAGTTTTCAACGCAAAGATCCTTTAATATGAATAATTTTGAAAGTGGAACTATTAGCACTACAGTCAGTTCTTTATATACACTAATTTGTTGCACCATTAACCCATTTTGCCAAGGAAGGAAGGGGAGTTCAGGCAACAATGGTGGAATCCAAATCCGGTGCTATACACAGCTATTCACTTCTCTCCCAGGAAGCAGCCTAAGGTTGGCCTATAGGCTCAGAAATGTTTGTGACAAACACAAGATCTTTCATTTTCTAGTCCACCTTTTTACTCTTGCATTTCTTCAACTTTCCTGGAGGAAGCAGCATTTGGTCTGCTGAATTTTAGTTGCGTAGACCACTAGGACTCAGGAACCCTGGACAACTTTTTTCTACGAAGGCCTTTCCTACTGCAGAATGGCTTGGCAGGAATCACCCCATCTGCAGCAGGGCCACTGCCCACAGCAGGCACTCCAAGCCTTTCAAGGCAGCTGTCCAGAGGAGGCTGGTCCTGCTTCTGGTGCTTTGATTGTTTAACTCAGCTCCATACAGCTGCCATATCTGAACAAGTGGGATGGCAAGAAAGCACCGAATGTGTTGGATGGGGGAGGACTCTCAGATCTGCCTGTCTCATAAATGGCAACAGAAGAAGGGCCATGAATGGACAGGGAAGAGGCCCAGTCTCAAGGACTGGATCGTCACAGTGAACACTGGGAGGGAGGTTAGCTGCACACTCACATCGCAGCTGCTCCTGAGAAGGGTGACACTGTCACCATGCGTTCCAGCTAAGAGCTTCCTCTCTGTCTATTATGGGTGTTCATAAGAGTTTAAGCAGGGAGTAGTCCTTTCACAGTTGAAAGCATTAATATTTAACAGTAACGTGAATAGCTGAAATCATGTACCTGCAGCAGCTTTTTCCACATAATGAAGCTCATTATAAAATAGGGACACTTGATGATATTTTTCTTTAACAACATTTGATATATAGTGCAGCAGTGTTTGCTTTCGGTCTGTCGACTTTGTATCTAACAGCTGAAAACAAAAGGGAGACATAGGTTAGGTACAAGAGTGACAATGCTGCCCTGTTCATACAGACCAAGTGGCTCTGAAAACAAGATGACCTTTGTTTGTGCAGGAAAAAAATTTAAGAAAATACAGCAAAAGAAACCACTGACAGAGTGAAAGAGACAACCCACAAAGGAAAAAATTTTGCCAGTTGTTCCTTAGACAAAGAACTACTATCTAGAATACATAAAGAATTGAAAAAAATAGATGCATCCCACTTAAGACCCAATCTGAGATGGGCAGCTGAGATAACAAAAGTACAAAGAGCACTGTGTGTGGTGGTGCACGCCTTTAATCTCAGCACTTGAGAAGCTGAGGCAGGAGGATCTTTGGGAGTTTGAGACCAGTCTGGGCTACAAAGTGAGCTCAAAACCAGCCTGAACAGCATAGCGAGATCTTGTCTCAAAAAGGCAAAAAAAGGAAAAACAGCGAAGAAAATGCATGAAAAAATGCTCAACATCACTGGTCATTCAAGAATTGCATATTAAAACAATGCTGAGATTCCATCTGACTCCAGAAAGAACAGCTATCATCAAGAAATCAACAAATAACAAATGCTGGAGGGGTGTGGGGAAAGAGAAGCCCCTCTCCACCGTGTGTACCACTGTTGTTTCCACCACTTGCACACACGTGCAAACACGGTGGAAATCTAAGTCCTCAGTAAACTAGAACTAGAGGTCTCATCAGACACAGCTATTCTTCTTGATATCTTCCTGAAAAAATTAAAAGCATCATGCCACAGCAATATATGCACACCTCACACCTATGTTTATAGTCGCAGAGTTTGTAATAGCCAGATCTTGGAAACAGCCCAAATTCCCATCAACCAATGAACAGATAAAGATTTTTTTTTTTTAATACAATGGTGTATTAGTCATAAAAAGGTTAAACTTGAGACATCTCCAGGTAAACAGATGCACCTTGAGACTACATTAAATTAAACTGGAAGCATATGTAAATAGCACATTGTTTCTACAGTATAAAAAACAAAGCGTGTAAGTAGGAGCCAAAATATAAAATAGATATTGTCACATACAAAGAAAATATTCAAATGGGGAGGGGAATAGGAAGGGAAAAGGAAAGAAAACAAAAAATGAGAAAAGAAGGAAAGGGCAGGGAGATAGCTCAGCAGCATAAGGGCCTGTCTGGCAAGTGCAAGGTACCAAGTTTGATTCCTGGTACCGCAAAAGGAAAAAAATAAATAAATAAATAAAAATAAAAGGAAAGAAAGAAAGAAAATTAAAATTAAAATTAAAAAGAAGGAAAAATTGGGACCAAAACTTCTGTAAATAAGGAGGGGAAGAGAGATTAAAGGGAGGGGAGTAGAATGGCAAATAAAATGAATCAATATATATCATCTACAGGTACAAATTCTCTATAACAAATATGATAACTATTTGTATCGAAAATGTACCAATACATTTAATTAAGGATTTCAAAAGCCCCTCCAAAAGAAAACACAGAAAAGTATTAAAATCTCTTTACAATTCCCTATTTCTATCTAATCTATTAACCACTTACCCATCCAATTATTTAAATACAGGATGACCAAAAACTGAATATTTTTTCATTAATTTTTATAATAGAACAGGAAATGTAAAAACAATTGTATCACACATATTCAACAGGGAACTGACTGGCTGAAATAACACCCACCCAAGGGACACCGGGGATAGCCAGTATATAAATATAAACAAGCACCCTGCCTATAAACCACTGAGTGGTGAATACTTCAATCTATTTCAGGCCAGTTTCTTTTCATAATATATTATTTAGCTGGTATTAGACTACATCTGGGCCAGGGACATAGCTCAGTGCCTGGCAAGCACAAGGTCTAGAGTTTGATACCCGGCACCACAAAAAAAAAAAAAAGAAAGAAAGAAAAGAAATTCTTGATATTACACCACACCTGTAATTTAGACTTTTCTTTCTCCTCCACACATACAATCAGCCATTTCTCTGAAATTCTCCCTAAGTATTTTAGCAGTATTTAAACAACTCATTATTTTTGTTTTAGGGATTTTTGGTTTTTTGAGACGAGGTCTAAGTATGTACTGTAGGTCGGCCCCCCACCTCAGCTTCCCGAGTGCTGGGAGTATAGGTGTGTGCCACCATGCTGGGCTAGGTTGGGTCACCTGTAGTTCCAACATAATCACTTCCCCAAACACTGGACCTATAGATCACCAATAAATACAACATTTGTAATACAGACTCTTGGAAAAAGTCCTAGAAGTAGAAATATTGGGGAAAGGGTATGAGTATTTCTCAGGTTTTAAATCCTTACAATCCAAGGATGCTCCAGAAAATTTATACCAATTGCTCTTCTCTTATTAAAACAGCCACCCTCCACCCCAATTGACTCTCGTGGTCCAGGACTTAATCTCTGCTGCTGTCAGTCAGCCAAAGAACTCTCAAATTCCTTCTAGTTCACTCACCAAATCTAAACTCTGAAGTTTAAATCCATAAACAGCTCCTCGCTTGCTGCTATTCATATAGTTTCCAAGAGCCAGAATGATCTGTAAAAGAGAGAGAAGCCTGTCAAAATGGCTCTCTAGGCGCAGACAGCAGCTGACACTCAGCTCCACACAGGTAAAGAAGGAAAGTTCCACTTGCCTCCAGAATTTTCTTGAGTTTTTGGGATGACTTTATAGAAACAGATGCTGCTATGACTGCATGCAGTTGCTAGATTCCAATCAAAGGAGAGAAGAAGAAAAGAAAAAGACGTTACTAATAGGAAACTAATTGAAAACTAAAAGCTAATAAAGAATAACAGACCTGCATTTAGACCCTGAAGTCTTAATAATAAGATTTTATTTTCTCTGGTATAACAAACTGAGCTGTCCAACCGAGCCTTAGGCAACCACATCATTGCATGCCAGCTCTCCCCTAAAAAGCCATGCAAGGAACACAGAAATCACAAAATCTGCAACAATCAAAAATCACTGGACTGGGGAGAGGGGAGATAGATGAGCAGTCTAAGGGTCTGGCTGGCAAGCTCAAGGACGCGGGTTCCATCCCTGTACTGCATGCTGTGCCAGCCCCCAAAACCAGGTGTGGTGGTGCACACCTATAATCCCAGCACTGGGGAGGCTGAGACAGGAGGATCACTTATGAATCCAAGCTGCACAGTGAGGCCCTGTAACAAAAAAT
>NW_004524658.1:12346050-12346550 GCF_000260255.1 Octodon degus | reverse complement strand
GGACGACACTAGCTCGGCTCAAATGCATGAATTAATAGCATCGATAGTAAATAAGCAACAGCAGAAAGATATAGAGTAAATCAGAGCGCAATTCTTTTCTGCAATAAAGAAAGAACTCTCAGAATTCGTAGTATCTGAAGTAAAGAAGCAACTGCAGAAACATAGGGAGGAAACCAAATCTGAAAAAAACAATGCAGTAAAAGAATTTATCACTGTTTTTAAAGAAGATATTGATTAAAAAGAACAGAGGAGAACAGAAAAATGACGGATTCCTTGAATGAGCAAAACAGGAAAGAAATAGATCGCATGAAGCAGAGTAAAAGAGATATAGAGGAAATTAAAATCTCACTCACAAGCTTGCAAAACCATTTAAGTCAATGTGAAGACAGAGTGTCAGATCTTGACGCTGGTGCAGCTAGTAAAAAGGTAAGAAAGGATCTCTTAAAAACAACGAGGATGCAGGAAAGAATAATCCATCACCTGCAAGATGATGCAAAGAT
>NW_004524658.1:12335910-12344761 GCF_000260255.1 Octodon degus | reverse complement strand
AAAAAAAAAAAAAAAAAAAAAAAAAAAAAAACCATCAACAAAAAAAACCACCAAGGGTGAGTTAGGATGGAACAGTCTCTTCTGGCAGAATTCAGCCAGGGGCCACAATTTCTCATTTTATACAACACAACATATGCTTTTAATTATGTGGAACTGCCCAAGAAAGGAAGGAACTATACAGAAGCAAAAAGACACAACACCTTCTGGAAGCTCTCAGGACAGGTACTGAACAGACACGTTTATTAACACAAACTGCCTACTTACCATAGGCAGTAACTAACAAGCTAACCTAGAAAAAGAACTACAGAATGCCATGCTCAGCAGATTAACACAAGAAAGGAGAGATGGTTTGTTATTATTTGTACATCACCACTACCTACTATAATAAACTTCCAAAGAACCGCCAAACTGAACGCTTCTAATGAAAGCATGTAGACCTGCTCACTACAGATATGGGTCCATTTCCAAAAATGAAAGTCATGTGTTCAGTCGTGCCAACCCAGCCAGACCACTACTGTCTCCAGGAAATGTCCAGGCTCAAGAAAATGGTTTACCTTGTCCTCCCTGCATAAGTATGTTTGGAAATACAGAGGACATCTAGAGACATAGAAAATGGAATTTTCTTAGGAGACTAGCAAGGAAACTGGAAAATTCTCTAGTTTTCAATCTACTTTTTACAATGTGTGCAATGTGAAAAAGATAGATTAAATACAAATACAATCTAGAAAGTTCCTAGAAACAATCTTTAGGGCCCATTACAGTGAATGTGATTCTGGGAGAGATTTTTTTAAATGGCCACGTCTCTGGAGCCCTCCCCTGCCAGAGCTGCTCACTCACAGGAGTCAGCATCTGAATGCTTTCTGCGAAGTTCCCGATGAAGGCCATGATGGTCATCTTCTGCATGAGCCTCTCGATCTTACTGAACTGCATCATGAACCGGTCTTCATCTGACAAGTTCTCCAGGGGCTTCCTCTCTCGCTCATAGAGCCGAAGGACTTTTACCTCATTTTCAGTGGGCAAGAACCTCATCAAGCATTCCACAAAGTCGACAGGCAGTGTCTTCAGGTCAAATCTGAAGACAATGAGGACAAGTCAGAATCAGCATACCTGCGCTTCTGACCACCCCCACCCCACCCAGCTCAGCTGCTGCCCTGTCAACAAGTCTCAGATTTCTACAGCTGTACGGTAGCCTCCTCCACCCTGGCACTGGGTCCCAGCCGAGCAGCAGGCACCCTGACTGCCCGTCCTGGAAACCTGCACTGTTGGGACAGCTCTGAACCTGTCCAGCAATAAGACAGACAAATCATGCCCAACAGGAATGTGTTAAAAAAAAAGACTGCTCGTCAGGTTTCAATAGTCGGAATGAACAGCAGGAGGCGCTATACTATTACATTATGACCCTGACCAAAGAAAATCAGAGCAAATGATCTCTTGGGGCATGAATTCCTAAATGTGTCTCCAACCAAAGTTTAAAAAATTCTAATTTATAACGAAGTACTTTTTAAACATTTAATAACACCCTTATCACCATGGCCACAAGAACAGGACAGAGATTCTTTTAATAGAGTAATAAAACCAATGCCTTCTTTGGAGACCAAAAATTTAAAAACACACTGAACTTGGTTTTAAATGTCCTGGAAGTACTAAGAGCAAGAGTATTCACATTCCTTTTGTTACAAATTAAAATATGCATCTGTGTCATATTTGCATCTGGCATTGAACTACATCATTCCATAAATACCATCAAATTTGTATTCAATAAATCTGGATAAAATCCATATATACTCCAGAGAGAACTGAAATTCCTCCCTTTTCTTAGTATCTGCCACTCTCGGCTCAACTTTCCTTTTATATAAGCATTGCTATATGGCTATATATAAAAGACCAGGACGAAATGATGTCACAATCCAGATGTTATTCTTTCAAAATGATTAATTATGCCTTCAAATACAGCCCTTAGCTGTAAACTTCTTCAGTGTTGGCATCTTATTCAACTCTGAAATGGTACACACGGAACAAAGGGAATCTGAAGAATGACAGCCCTCTTATGTCGCACATCTTGCCTCCCTATTAAATTACTTGGTATCTACTAGTTCATAGTTTTCTTGCTTTCATTATTATTATCAATTTACTGCAATATAACTCTCCAGAATGCCCTGAACTTACACATGAATGGCTTTACATATCTCTTCAGCAGTCTTTCCGGCTTTCCTTAAAGTTATGGCAAGATTTTTGGCCCTATTGGCTTCTAGCAGTGTCACTTTGTTTGGTCCTTTCTGTGTCATCTTCTGCTTGCTTGAAGAAAGATCAATGGCAGGACCTTGTGCTTTTGTCTTGAATATTTCCTCAAATTCATCCACATTTAAATCCTGGAGTAGAGGGTTGACATTACAAACTGTATTATACTTAAGAATTCAATCATAAAGCTACCATGTAGGCAGTTTAAGAAAAGCCTTTACTCTATTACATACTTGTCTTTGGCCATTCTTGCTATTTTTGTCCTGTTTCTGTCAGAGTAGAACTATTAGCACACAGACCAGAGGGAATCTCTGAAGTACATTACCGATTCCAGCCAACCAATTCAATTGCCTGCAATAATCAGCTGTATAGACAGCTGCCATCCTAAAACTATCTATGAAACAAGGCAAGTAAACTGAGTCCTTAACACTGTTCCAAAAAAAAGGTTTTCAAGTCCTTTTATAAACAATGAGACTGTCAGACACATATTTTGTGGCACATGCTGAAAATAACCAAAACTATTCCATTTTAACCTTTTAAACAGTTTTAGACCTGACTTATAAAATATTTAATTTTATTCTCTGAAGGTATAAATCTGTTTATTTGGTACTTAAAACACTAACACTTTGTTAGTGACACCTAACAGAGCACCTGTTTTGACTTTGCTGCACAGAAAGACCATCCACCCAGTTTGGAACCCATAGGGACAATACCTCCAAAATTCGCTCATCATCAATTTCATTGAAGACTGTGCCATTGATCTGATTGGGCTTTAGAGCAACCCAGTTAAACACCGGCATTCTGAACTTTGTCTTGATTGGCTTTTTAATTTTCACAGCTGAAGATACCAGAAAGAAATAAATTACGATTCCTCTAGGACACCATCATAACCCTCAAGAACAACCAGACAACAGTCTTTGCAGTTGACGCTTTAACACTGGAGGAAGGTGGGCAGGCAGTACCCAAGTGGACTTCAATAGAGAGTCACACACGGACTTGGCCGGCCAGAGCCATCTGAGGTTCTCATCTGGCTAACTGACACACCTGTATGTTAAAAGCTCAGGGATTAAGTTTTGTTTTGCTTGTTTTTTATTCAGGTGACTTGACTGCTCCCTTATAGTTAACATATTGATACAATGCTTAAGACAAAATGTTGGAGAGGAAAAAAAAATTTTTTGAGGGCAAAAAATTGTAACTAGCATTAGGTAACAGCATAGAGGTGAAATACTATCAAATGTTAGCACCCTAAATTCTTGATTTTTACAATTTGTTGTAAAAAATGATCTTAACATTTATTAAGGTCATTTACAAATAAACCTTAACAAATTATTACAGAATAAAAACCAGGTCTGTCTAAATTATGAAAGTGACATCAAAAAAGGCACTAGTGAGCCAAGGTGATACATCCCTGTGGGTGACTTCAATGACAGAGATTACACTGGCTGCTAAGTTACTGCAGATAGAGTAGTGGCCATGAATGTCCTTATCAGAGAATGATAAAGATAGAAGCGGTGCTAAGAAATCAAGAAATTGGACTTCTCAGGAATGCTCACAGTCCTTCTTCCTTTTCTTAGAAAGCAAGTGATCCCCAAGAATCAGCTGTGTTCAGCTAGGAGGTGTCAATGAATCCATTAAAAACACTGGAATCTTCTTAATAGTGAGGGCCCCATGTCTCAGGAGCCTACACAGCTCCACTCATTTTTAGGAAAGGGGCTTAAAAGGTAATCATTTCAAATTCTACGTACTTCTGCATCATAAAAAAGTTGTTCCAAACCATTTAGCTCTACACATTCACTCTCACCAGTCTGTACCATGTAGTCCATTATAAGCCATCAGCAGCAAGGGAGGGAGAAGAATTAGGCCCTTTGGCTCAGAACAAAATAAAAGCAATATAGTGAACTCTTACCTGGCTGGCTGCCTGTCTGACTCAGTGGAATTTATTGAAACAGTAAGACAGACAGTGCCTCTCATTCCTCCAGAGTTACAAAGGCCACCGAAAGAGCAGGAATGTCATCTGATAAATCCACACAAGAGCATGCAGGAACACAGCGAGACACAGCTTTTGCCAAAATAGGCCTTTCACTACTTCATCCCTACTACCAAGCAGACTCCCCCACTGCACATCCTTTTCATATCTGTGCTACCCAGGAAAACCAATGTCCTCCATGGGACAAAGGCAGAGACTTTCCCAGCCTAGTTCTGCACTTTGGCTATGTGCAGAGGAGTGGGGGCCTCTCATACTGAGGCCACAAAGACTGACACCATTTGTATCCTGCCTCCCCTCATGGACTCTGCAGGTTCAGGTCGCTGGCTAGAAGTTCTCCCATTGGCAGCTAACCTTCTTCAATACGAGGTAAGAACACAGGCAAGAAAGCTCTCCTTGGGAAGAGTTTTCCTGACTGATTTGTGGGGGTGGGAGGAACAGGAAGGTCATTCAGGTGACCCTAACATACACTGCATTCCAAGGGCTTTAGCTGGAAAAAGTCTCCTGGGGGTGGGGCTCTACCTGGTAAGCCACAGAAAGTTGAGAGGCTCTGAGAAAAGGGTACCAAGCAGCTTTTCTTATTTCCTTAAAATCTAAAACCCTTTCAGACATAAAGCCCTAGATCAAAGTATGAAAAGTAAAGAAAAAAGAAAGAACATTCCTTTCTTAGAGGACAGGAAATATAGCATAGAAACCCAAGGTGCCTGCCTATAAGGTGATACTCTTCTGCAGGTTCCATTAAAGCATGGGATCTTCTGAGGTAATAGCCAACTCCAGACTACACAGACACAGTATCAAAATGCAATGGATCGAAGTAGGATGGCATGAAAAGATGTCAAGGCACAATGTGACCAACAGAAACACATGGCAAATATTCAACACACTCATTGAGGAGCAACCTACAGAAAAGCTTGATTGGCCCATCTTTGTGGAAGCAGAAAGAACAGAGAAAATACAAAAGAAAAAATTAGATATGGTTAGAGTCAAGTGGCTCAGCAGTTCACGCACTCTTAGCATAGACTCTCATGCTTCTTGGACACATTTCACAAGGCAGCAAAAAGCCAAAAGTTCATTTCCATTCAGGCCTGCCTTGAAGATTTACTTTACCTTTATTTTTTTAATCCTGTTTAGAAGGGGGAAAAAATGTATTTCATTGTAATGGTTCCAAATACCTATATTCACTGTGGTTAAGTATTCCATAGAATTTAAACAATTTCTCAATAAAAACTAACTAATGGCCAAGGGCTCACTGAACCAGTGAAGATCCTCACTACTGAGAGGATGCAAAACAACCATCTTACCAAAGTGACAACCAAGATCACAGGCTGCCCAGGATCCCTAGTGACCTAGCTTGGAAAACAAGTAGCATAGATTTGAGGAAGTAAGCCCTATGCTTCAAACACATTATTTCATACTGCTAATATTTTCTTTACTAAATTAAAAAAAGAACCTTGTCTTCTAGAAATAAACTTTAGGCATTTCTTCCTGTTCTCCTATCTAAAAATATACTTGGTCTTTGTCAACTAAATAGATAAGAGGTTCTGTCACTTGTGGATCCAGAACTCCAGTGATGTCATGGAATTCTGACTTCTGGGGACCGATGGGTACATCAGCTCAGGCTTTTGATTCTTCTGGGAAATTCTACTTGATTCTGTATGGCCTCTTGAGGAAGGAGGCAGGGAGGGAAAGAAATGAAAGGAGGGGAAGTGGGAGGGAGGGACAAAGTCAGAAAACACCTCATAAAATTAGGTTCAATCACTAAGTACCACTAGCCAAATTAAGGGCAAAGAGTAATACAATTAAAGGACTCTGGGCTGGGGAGGTAGCTCAGTGATCTAACTGCCTGTCTGGCCAGGGTAAAGATCTGAGGTTTGATCCCTGGTACTGCATGCCCTGCTGGACCCAGAACTCCAGGGGGAAATCAGATGTGATGGTAAATGCCTGTAATTCAATGCTGGGGAGGCTGAGACAGGAGGAGCACTATGAATTCAAGCTGCATAGTAAGACACTACATGAGAGACAGAGAAAAACAGACAGAAGCGGGGGAGAGAGAGGGAAAGAGAGGGAGAGAGAGGGAAAGAGAAGGGAAGAGGGAGAGAGGAAGGGAAGAGAGAGAGAGAGAGAGAGACAGACAGACAGACAGACAGACAGACAGACAGACAGACAGACAGACAGACAGACAGAATGAATGAATATGCCTGCTATAGCTGGAGATACAGCTCAGTCATAGCACCTGCCTGGTAAGCATGCAAGGTCATGAGTTGGATTTCTGGTACTAGGAAAACAAGATCGGGTGAGTTCAGGGTATAACACTGTAGACTCTGCTACCAAAAAGAAACCCAAGAATAAAAAAGCAAGTATCTGATCTCAAGCTATCAGACTCACAAGATGTTGGAATTCTCATATCTTCTAAGACAAGATGTAAAACCATTTAATAGACACTTAACAGGACTATACAAGAGTTTTTTCAGTCTCATGTACTGTCTTCCAAGTCACACATGACACCATGGGGATGACTTCCATGCGTGGTGACCCTGAAGCCATCTCTATCAGCTAAGCACAGACTGTAACCTTAAACTCAAGGCAGTTACGATAATCAATAAGCTTTAGAAATTAAATACTAGCAAGATCCCCAGGGGAGACAGACAGACAGAGACAGAGGAGACAGAGACAGAGACAGAGAGAGAAAGAGAAAGAAAGAAGAGAGGACGGATGGGTCAGGACACACCCCTGAAAAGGAAGCCCTAAACCCTAGCCTGCATGCCTCTGCCTCCTGTTTTCCCTGCCAGGGTGGCTCCGAGGCCTGTTTGATACTCAGGTGAAGGGAAGCAGATGCAAGGTTCATGGTAGTTTGTGCCAAGGAGAAAGGAAATGGCTCTAAATGAACCAGCACAGCAGGTACAACTCACAATGCAGCCCCAAGGGCTATGAGGGAAGCCCTTAGGGTGAACCCAGGTGAGTCAAGCACTTAGGGTTCCCACACTCAGTAACTAGAGGAGTCTGGTGATGGCAAAGGCTCCCAAGGTGTTGTAGGAGTTTGGATTACCTACAATCCATCATCAACACCTCCACACAAGTACTGACAATAAATGGAACCTTGCCATGTCTCTTCTCTACGTGGGGCTACGGCAGGTTAGAAGAGGAGATGGATAAGTGCTCCGAACCTACTAGTGACAGTGTGACAAAGTGGAGAAGAGGACAATGCTCCGATGCGTGACAGCATGCTCCTGCACTAACAGGAGATCTGTCACTGTGAAAGACCTGTGTATAGAAGAGTGGCTTTAACTCTCTGGACACAAGAATAATGAGTACTTCTCATGTGACTTCTCTGGCAACTTCTCTTCAGAGGTAATAAAAGTTCGCAAAGATAAGTGGTAGGTAGGAAGACCGTGGAGGGCAAAATTAACCACTAATTTACAGTAAATAGCACTTTAAAAGAGGCATTTTATTTGGACGCTTCCCAGTTTTATACAAATCTAGGCAGAATGAATGTTACAGAGAGCTTTCAGAGGTCCTAAAGGGCGCCAGCCACTAGGATGAGTTAGCCCTAGAATTGGCTGGAGAGCTGCACATGGGACCTTGAAGGGAGGAAGGCCAGGCCAGCTGCTTAGCTAAGACTGTCTCTTAGACTCCAGGGGAAAGACTCTGAAATCAGCAGCCTCAGAAGTGGGGGCTATTAGAGTAGCAGTCCAGAGGAAAGAAAAAAAGCCACAAATAGACTACAGCACATGAGAAAGCAAATTACAGAGACAGCAACTGCAGAGCGAATGCCAGCGCCCACGAGATGCTCCATGACTGGGCATGGCTTGAGCTTATACCAAAGGGTAAAAATTTACTTCTGAGAGTCAAAAATAAGGACTTAATATTCCAAGGAATTAGAGTGACTGTCCTTTCACTTGCCCGCCTCCTGTTCATTTCTCACGAGGTATAATGCTACACACTCTCTCCTGCTAAGAGGAATTATTTGGGAGGCATTTACAGCAGGGATATACTGCCCTTGGCAGCACTTTCCACTGAAGGTTCCACTGTTCTCAAATGCTCAGAAGTCGTGCCTGGAAGCCTGAATCAATAAATACACATGAAGGTACTTTCCGCTTTTCTAGACAAGATTTCAAATACATTTAAAAAAAAAAGTCAGACACAGTCAATGCCTATGCCTCCCCTAGAACTCTGACCACCACAGGTGAGTAGGAAGTGTCTAATGACAAAAACACATCTGGTTTTTAGCAAGGCAACTAGTGGTACATGTATCCACTCCCCAAGATGGCTATAGATTACATGCACTGCAAACCCACCCGACAGGTACTGACCAAAAAAGGACCCTTGCCATGTCCCTTCTCCGCGTGGGGCCACGGCAGGTTAGAAGATGAGATGGATAAGTGCTCAGAACCTATCAGTGACAATGTGATGCATGACGGCATGCTCCTGCACTAACAGGAGATCTGTCACTATGAAAGACCTGTGTATAGAAGAGTGGCTTTAACTCTCTGGACACAAGAATAATGAGTACTTCTCATGTGAGTGCCTCAGTTCTGCTATGCTCTTACCTGCTAATCCTGAGTTGAAAACCACAGTGGGTGAAGACATCCCGGGCAGCGGGGGTGCTGAGGGAGGCGGTGGCGGCAGAGG
>NW_004524658.1:12264917-12335810 GCF_000260255.1 Octodon degus | reverse complement strand
GGGGGGGGCGGGGGCATAGGTGGTGTCACTGGACCATTTTGTGCTAAAGGAGAAAATAAATTGACACTAAAAATAGAGAGAAGGTGTCACACCATGTCACATATAAAGCATGTGAATACAAAACACTTGAAAGGATTACTTTCAAGACCACATTAATCCCTGACAAATAGAGGAAATAATGCAACGTAGTGACATGAATACTTATGTTCTTAATCTCAAAATGTAAGTAGTTCTTCAAATCAATAACATTTAAGACCATAGTACCATAAGCAGATAAAGGACCTAAACAATTAATAAAAGAAAAAGTATAGATACCCAGATCCTGCCTGAGTTCTCCTCTAAGGATACTTACCGGCCTCAGGTGCATCTGAAGACAGAGGTAGTGGTGGAGGGGGTGGGGGTAGGGGTCCGGAAGTGGTGGTCCCGGTAACTGGTCCTGCATAGTTACCCACTACAGCTTCTGACCCTGTGGCCAATGTACCAGAAGCCATGACTGGCAGTATGGCGATGTCCCCATCCCCTTTCTTCTGGATTTTAATGGTCCCTTGTTTCTCCAGTTCATGAATTTTTTTTTCCAGAGTAGACTGTCTTTGAATGGCTTCTTCTTTTTCTTTGACCATTTTTCTTAATGTGTGAACTTGGGTATTTGCATCTTTGTAGATTTCCTGGAAAAGAGTCCACAGTTAAGAGTTTGTCTTCATAAGACATTCATACTTATGACCATCAGATTGATAAACTAAGGATAAAAAGAGATAACTTTAAAAACAGAAAAAGGATACTCATATAAGTAGGAATTCTACAAAACTCAGCCAGAACCTGGACAGTCCCAGTAATTAGTAATTATAGTAGTAATGCATGCAATATATGCTAGTAATTATTGCTGTTAATAAAAGTCCTTTCCATTTACTAAATGCTACTAACTCAATTCCCTGCAGACAAAGAAACAGAGCAGAAATAACTTTTATTCCCAAAAGCTGACTCTGAAATATCCTGAGGGTGTTCTGGTGGTGGAGCATGTTTTCCTTGTACTTATTTTAAAATTCATTTGTAACTCCTAGATACACATATCAGCTAACAATAGACAAAGGAACCCTAAATCATACTTGGATAGAAAACAGACAAAGATTAAAAAATCTGCAAAGCAAGGACTAGCCTATTCATGAGTAACCAGGGACTGACTGTCCTTGAATGGATTTCTCTGGCCCTCATAATGCCCCTTGACCAAATTCAGGGCAGCAATTATTCTAACATCTGCCCCTTGGTGATGCAGTTAACAAATGAAGTCAAAGCTTCCTTCCACTAATTACTTATTTCTGTCTAGGTTTTTAGCAGAAAACAAAGAAGTTACAATTGTCAATTCAAAAAGCTGCCCTGGTTCCTTTCTTAGGTGCCCTTGGAGGTCCCAGCGAAAGCAATTTAAGAAACTGAACTTACTTGCTGGGCCTGGCACCTGTGCTCACTCCCCACCAGCCTCCAGCAGGCAGGGAAACATTCTTCACACCCTGTCTACTATTAATAATCTGAGACTCTGCACTGGAATTGAGTCCATATGCTACAACTGTGTCTGGACGGTGTGCCAGAAAATAAATTTCCTCGAGTTAACTGGAGGATGTGTCAGAATATCAAGCAACACATACAGACATGATAACCATCACATAAAATCCACCATTGCCTTAATGGTGGTGTAAAGGCGAGCCATTTACTGAAAACCCTGCCGGCATGCTGGTGTTTTTATATTCGGCCCAATTCCAAGCGCATGGATGGCACACCATAAATACCTGACATGTAAGGTAAAACAGCACTAAGGCCAAATAAAATAACTGGGATTATCTGATAATAAAATGAATTGGTTTGGCTTTGCCTCTTTTTTTCTTTTCCTTTTTTTTTTTTTTTTTGGTAAATGCCATTAGGTCTAACCTATGTTGTAATTTCAGTTACCATGGCAACCACCAAATCTGTTTTTGAGTAGAAACAAAGCAAAGACATAATGAAGAACAAATCCCAATAAAAATAATTGGCATGAATTAAACCCACACTGTTTTTACTTCCAACAAAATGGGTAACCCACAGAACCAAAGCAGCCTCCTCCAGATGGGAAAACATCACTGCTCCCAAAATCTATGATAAGGAAACTCTGAACTCTAGCATTTGATTGCACACACATGTGTACACATAGCACAGCTGTATATTTTCACTTGAGTATCACCTCTGAAATAATTCCAATAATTATGCTGCACCAACTCATTCCTCTGAAATAAGTGTATTCCACGTTCCTAGAGGCTACAGCACACACCCCACCATGGACGCCTGCCATCAGCACACTTACTCGGACAACATCCAGTTCCTTGTTCCTCTGCATGAGCTGCTTCTCCAGTTCTACAATCTTGGACATCGCTTCATTCTCCGTATCCTGAAGCTTTTCAGATAACTGGAAAAGTTTGAAAAGAAAGCTATGTCCTAACACAGAAACATTCAGATCAAGTCCTTGGTCCACAGAAAATACAGACGCAAGATCACCAGGAGCCTGTGGGAAGCCCTACATGTGTTCTACAAGGTGTTTTCTGGGAAGATTAATGTGGTTCTGATTTGTTTCTACCGGGAATGAATAATTCTTACATACTCTTTAATAAGATGTCAGCTCCTTTGTGTCTGTACACACACAGCATGTCTCCCTCTATTCCTTCAGGATTAGCCTTAGTAGAGAACAGTGGGGTAGAAGAAGGGAGGCCTGCTTCCCCAGCCAAACTACACTTATAATAAAAGTTGTCTGGTAGGTTACTTCAAGTGCTTTGGTACAAAGGTGAATATTAAGTATGATGACACTACACTAAATGGCTCTGAGAGATAGCGTCGGCCATGTGTAAAATCATTTTTTGCATAAGGCACTGTGATTGAGCAATGTCTGATTTTTCATACTTCACTGAAAATGGATCATCAGTAAAAGCATCAGGGATGAAGAGGGGGATTTACACTGATCGGGTTCAGTCATTGGATTTGATCTGCTGATTTTATTACTAAGCAGACACCAACTAGGTCACCAGTGCTTACAAATGGAAGGGTTATTTGGAGATGTTCATTTACAGAATGATGTGAAGTGGTAAAGGACATGAAGCATGTGCAGTACTCTAAAAGAATATATGAGGACAGCACATGGGCTGTTCAAAAGGGAAAACAATACTTCCCCAAATACAGACCGTACGGCTTATATGCAGATGCCCCCAATGCTTCCCGCACTCATAGATGGGGCTTCTGGGAATGACTGGCTCATGGGTATGCAAAACTGTATTAGTCAGTCCACTGATTTACTCAGCAGTTGGGGGGGGGGGGGGGGAGAGAGAGACATTGAACTGGAAAGAAGGCCACCATGGGTATGGGTAGCATCAACCAAGTGGCTTCCAGCCTGCAGGGAATAAAAGAAAAGAAGGAAGGCTCACACTTTCTGCCTGCCTTGCCAGGGACTGCTGCTCCTCTGCCATGCTACCCTGCCCTGGATCTAGCCAGCTACACACTGAAACCTCTACAAACTGCAACTTAAAATAAGCCTTTCCTTCTGGAACTTGCAAGTGTTGGGTATTTTTTCTCAGCAACAAGAAAGTAACCAAGACAGAGAACTCATTTCACAATCAAGGAAAGTGCTAATGAATTCATGAAATGAATTTGTTCTCATAACACTTGGGGTTTTTTAATTCATTCTCTCAATACTGAAATACTTCTTTAATGAATGGACAACCTTCTGAAAGACTCATATTTATGAGTTGCTGTGTGGCAACAAATCTCTCTCAAAGAAAACTGAGTCCCTGTCCAGTAGAGTTGATATTATAGAAGATATCTGGCAAAACTCCGTTTTCCTCAAAATTGTCTACTGTCTAAGAGAATTATGTAATTACAAAATTGGCATGTTCTGAAACATATCACAGAGACACTAGCTAACAATATCCATAGGACTGTGTCTGTTTTGAGAGGCAATGGCTAATATTCAGAAAATACTTCATCTCAGGCCAAATCGTACTTCATTTCACTCCAGGTGAAGCAAATTCCCTCTAAGTAACGCTAACCATCCCACTCTCCTGTGCTTGTGCCTAAGATCTCCCGAACCACTTCAGAGAGCTCGCAGCTCATTCCTAGGCTCTTTTACCACCATACAAGCTAAGGTTAATTATGTTTGGCATCTAGATGAAATGTAAGCAGTTGTTCTCTTTCTGAGATATAGTTACATGAGAGATGTTTTCTTCCAGTTCTTCCACTCTCTCTAAGGCTGCGTTCTTGGTTTCTGCATCTTCCAGCAGTGCTCCTACATCAAACACGTTGTCTAGGTAAGCCTGAATCTGTACTTGCAGCTTGTCGCTTTCTGTGTGTTTCAGCTTCTAAAAACCAGAATTAAAGAAAAGGCAGTGTTAATTTAATTGTGGAAATAGCATATAGTGACCCAACAGTTTATAAGTTTTGTTTGTTCCAAAAACTCCAGGTTTCCAGGAAGGCTTAATAAGTTTCTAATATTTTGGCTTGCTGGCCTCACTGAATGAACACAGATTGTCTTGGGCCATATATTAAAATGAATAATTAATTAATACAATTAATGTATATATCTAGCAAAACTTTTTATGTTTACACTTATTAAACTATTTACAAAACAATGGATGTTGAAGTTTAATCATTAAATAGGAAAATTCATAGCTCTGCTTAGTAATAAATGCCTATCTTCACAGACACACGTATGGTTGTAATACTTTTATGGGTAATCACTGTATTTTACTCCCAAGTCAAACTAACACAGGCAACACGTGATGCACGTGTTTCCATTTGCCACACTGTGTATAATTCTTTGTGTGTGTGTGTGTGTGTGTGTGCATGCAATCTTTCCACCCCTGTGCAGTTCTGATTTAGATGAAACGCAGGGAACACAAATTCAAAAGCAGTTTTGAAAAGGAACAGTCACAAGACACGCAGACCTTGACTGTGCCTAGATAGCACAGAAGACGGGACAGTGAGTGCTTCCAGCAGAGGCTGGGGAGCAGACCGGTGAAGAGAATTAATGGCAGGTGACATGAACGATGGCAGAGCTTACATTCAGTCCCAAGGCTTATTTAGTACAAATTAGTGAATGCCTTCCCCAAGGCAGTCTCTTATGTGAACACCCACGGCCGCTCGAAGCACAAATCAGTGACTGAGGAGCTGCTAATAAATAGATGTTGCTAATAAATATTTACTAACCACCAATGACTATCATAAGGCTACTTTTTTGAACTAATGACGTAGTTACATACATTTATAATATTAGTCTTCAAACCACCTCTATCAGGATGCAGAGCCAACATATCAAAAAAGTTATAGAATAAGTTTTGTAACATCTTAAATTTTTAAGAGGAACTTCACTTTGTTTAAATTCTCAGGGCAGCGCATTCTCCAACCTATGTCCAACCTGAAATTCTGCAACTGGGATTGTTCTAAAGAAGGTATGTTCCATCTCAGTTTAGGAGTCAGCCTGGAAAAGATTTCTGAGTAAGGGCAAGGGCTAGAAAAGAAAATGGAAAAGAAGCTTCATGGGACTTTTCACGAGGTTTATAGTAAGTAATGAGTACCTGCTACCTGTCATTATAATCTAGAGCCTAAAGCAAGACAGCATAAACATGAACCCACAACACCATTCAGAATCTATGTACTCAAGTACCATTAAAATATGGTGGGGGTCCTAGTCTCAGAGGATACAAATGGGGAAAGAGATCAGACCTCAAACTCAAAGCAGGGGGTGGGGAGAGCTTTGATGATATCAAAGTGTCTTTAAATAAAAAGGAAAATCATGCCAACAACGTTTTAACAGAAACCCCAGCCAGGTCTACCTGAGCAAGTTCTGCTGGTATTTGGCCCATCTACCAGAGGACACGCTGGTTGGGGTGAAGAGCGAAGCTGACATGTTGACAGTAGCCAGTTCTGTGACCCCCCCCCCCATCAAGTGAGAGTGCAGTGTATGTGATCCCCTGGCTTTACTCCCAAAGAGGATACACAGCTGAACTCTGGAAATGCCCAAGGGAAGTGCTTCTACCTCTTCATAGCTAAAAGGAGCCTTGAAATGGAGATGTGCAATTCCTGCCCTATTATTAGTGGTCTTCCAAGTTTAACTGGACTAATTCTATAGGAAAGGAAATCAAAAAGTGCCTAAAAGTAAAAGAAGAGGGGAAACCTTCTGTCATCACCAGAAGTGCCCATTATACCTGGATCCAGAATCATGAACAGAAATAAATCCCTTTCCTTGTTTTTAAAAGAGGGAGGGGGCACAGCCTTTGCTCATGTAACTATGCAAGTCCATTTATACTCCTCACATCAACTTTCTGTTTCTTAACTGAAGAACTTGGGGAACTGGCTGAGAACTTCCGCAAGGGACCCTGAAAAAGAAACACTAAACTCTATTCTCTAAAGAACTAAAAGTAGAACTTCCAAAGCCCACAAACACTGTAAGCAGAACTGAACAGCTGCAGGAGGAAGTCTCTGGTGCCCACTTCCTCATCACATTTTTATGCACTAAGCATTTAGCATCACTCTACAGCAGTCTTGGCTTGACTTTCCCTGTCCAGGTGGGGTCCCCACAGTCATCAAGAATGCAAATCATTGCGGACAGGATGAAAGACCAGACAGAGCTCGAAAGCAAAGGGAAGCTGTAAGAGGTTATCTGACTCTTAGATGGATGGAATCCCAGGCAGTCAGCAAAAATTCACATTCTCTGGCAGACTGCAGTACTCAAATTGTTTCCTCTAACCAGCATGACAGTGGAGGACCGCACTGAGCAACAAGCCATCTTTAGCCATGGTGGAAGTGTATCTTGGGATAGATAATAAATCAATACCTATACTGAAGCCAAAGAGCACAGCTGTACTTACATCCAAGTATTCATCCAGGGCTAATTTGGTAAATTCATACTGGAGGTGAACCCGGAAGTTCATGTCTTCCACTGAGTGGACCACAATGTTAATAAACTGCATAGAGGCCACCTAGAATAAAATTCCCAAGAAGTTAGGTACCAACCTTTATCAGTTTAATCATAAACACATACTCTCAATTTCACAAACCTAGGCTTACCAGTTTTTTCCCTTCATTTCACTGGGTCTTTAAAACTTACTTTTTAAATTAAAAATGTTATAATTTTTACATTAAAAGAGTCATAGAAGTATCTCAAGATACCAGCTCTCACCCACTAGAGTATGGCTATGATAAAAAGGAAATACAAAAACAAATGTTGGCAAAGATATAGACAAAAGTCTCACTGCTAGTGGGAACGTAAAAGAGGAGCCACTTGCCAAAATATGACACTACCGCAAAATGTAAGCATTACCACAAAACTTAGCAATTTCTAGCTAAGAAAAATGAAAGTACACATGCACATAAACATTTGTATATAAATGATTCTAGTAGCATTATTCATAACAACCAAAATGTGAGAACCCAGGGTTCACCTTCTGAGGGATAAAACATGGTATATTTATGTAATGGGATATGGAACAATAAAAATAGATGAAACTGAAAACATGCTGATAAGTGAAAAAAGCCAGCCCAAATAAACATCACATATGCTGAGTCCATTCATATAAAATATCCAAAATAGGCTGAACTACAGAGATAGAAAGTAGGTTAGTGGTTGCCTCAGGCCAGGGTTTGGTAAGCATGGAGTGACTGCTAATGAAATGAGAAAAGAGACGATATTCTATATTAAGCTGTTGCAGTAACTGCTTACCCTGTGAATTTATTAAATACACATTGACTTATATCTTTCTAGAAGACAAAGTAGATGGTATGCTAAATCAAATTTCAGTAAAGCTATTCCAAACATATCACATGGATTTATAGATAGCAAACAAAGCAAATCATATCAAGCAGTACATGTCATATAAAACACAAAAGTTACTACAAAGAATAAACTCACCAAAAGTCACTTCCAAAACTTAACTGTAAGCTCAACCCTACCCACAGGGCACAAAAAAGTCCTTGACCCATCTTTCCAGGCAATCGAACAGTTTCTATTCAATGAAAGCTTTGCATTTATTACTCTGTCCACACAATAGCATCAGGAGCCCTATAACCTGTCCCAGAGATACCCATCCCATTTGGCACATAAACAATAGAGCTCAGCTGGATGCAGTGGTACATGACTGTAAGCTCAGCACTTGGGAGGGTGAGGCAGAAGGGTGGCTGCTGAGTTTGAGAACAGCATAGTGAGCCTCTGATTCACAAAACAACAGAAACAGAGCACAAGTGATGTACTTTTCTTTCACCCATGACACTCATGCTTTCCCTCCATAGCTATGAACCAGCAAAGCCTGGAGGAAAAAGGTCAACTAATTGTGGGAGCAAGTGCATAATTATTCTGGGAACCACATTATTCTTCCTCTCTTTTTCCTTATATTTTTAAAAACTGTTTTGACTGAGTTAGATCTTTTTCTGAATGTTACTTATGGGTATCTTCAGAAGGTGTGTAAACTTTCTAGGTTACAAGGGTATTCTATTGAAATTTACTAATCCATTACTTCAGGTTACATACTTAAATGAACCCAAATATTTTATCACCTTTTTTAAAAAAAAATTTCATGTAGTTGGTACAGGGTCTCACTATGCACCTCAGATTCATAGTGATCCTCCTGTTATCAGCCTCCCCGGTGCTGGGATTACAGACATGTGGCATGTGCCACCATGCCCAGACTCAACGGCCAGCTCAGCATGCCTAGGGGTGGGGACAGTGCAGCATGCAGTACCGGGGACTGAACCCCAGTCCCTGCACTTGCCAAAGCAGGTGCTTAGTCCACTGAGCTACCTCACTGGCCCTTTACCACATTTTGTTTGTTGGCTTTTGTCCACAAAAATATAGAACAAGATCTTATATACTATATTAGAACTTATATTTTATACCATAAAGATGGTGACTGGGAAGAGCATATTATTTGGCAACCTAAGTGCATTCCCAAAGCAATTCATTAAAGGCTCATTTTCTAGAGGGAAAATCTGGCTTGTTCCATGCATCTTTCCATTTCTCCTGTTAAAACAAATCAAATTGGCCTGCTGAGATTTATGCTATGCTGAAGAAGTGACTGCTTACAGGTGACCCATGTATTTCTATAAATAGGTGCCTCAGTGCCTGCAGATATGAATAAATGCACTGACCAGACAGGTGCTAGACCATTCTGTGAATGGCACAGGTGTTTTAATATTTTTTCAAATTATAACTTCAGCAGAAACTCAAGTGACAAAGAAGTTCACAGATATCACAATGAAAGGTCTACATGTAATACAACAGGGAATGACGTGGACTATGAAAAACTAGTGATATCTTTAGAGTACAAGATCAGAAGCTACATGTCTCCAACAGGACATGCCTTGACCATGATGAGGGTAAGAGCATAATGTTATCAAACATTAAAAAAAAAAAAAAACCAACATATTTTTATGAACCATATTAAAAAAATTTTTTAAACTATCATTGTCCGGATAAATGCGCAGACCTGAACATTGGTCTCAGCCTGAGGACTTCTAGTTTGCAAATTCAACTCCAACAGAGCAAACAACATCCCCTCAACAAGGCATAAAAGAAACTAGTGATATGACCCAAGCGATGGACTTCTTTACATATTTATCATCAGTGCCAGAATTATCCTGAACTACTCCCAAAATTCTAAAACCAAAATTTTAAAAGTCAATGTAAAAGTAACCTTTCTCATTTACTTCTTTTCTTTTCTGAATGCAACTAACTTGGTATATAAAATAGAAATGCTTCTTTAAAAAGGACTGTGTTTTCCTCATTGATTTTGGAAGAGTCTGAAAGCTGGGATGCATATAAAATTTTAGATCCCTACCAGTCATGGTGGTGCACACCTGTAATCCTGGCACTAAGGAGACTGAGGTAAGAGGATCAACACAAGTTTAAGGCCAGCCTGAACTATATAAAGATCCTGTCTCATTAGTACACAGAAAATTTTTTTCATTTCAAAGGCCTAGATCTTTGAAAGCTGTGTCATGCTTTACAGTCACTGAAACAATTAAAATTAAACCCTTCCCTAGCACCCTAAGTACAGGCTTTGTAAGGTAAGGTGCATATGGGTGATCCAGCTAGAGGTGATCTGAGAGATTAAACCCAGCTAAGGTGGGGCTGGAGAGATGGCTCAGTGGTCTAAAGCGCCTACTTGGAACAAGCTTGGCAAAGCACAGGGACCACGGTTCGATCCCCCAGCACCGCATGCCAGCCAGCTGCGCCCCCTGGTGGGCTGAGCTGGCCACACACACACACACACACACACACACACACACACACACAATAAATAAATGTTTAAACCCAGCTAAGGATCTCCCAGGTCTGAAAGTTCTCTATCTTAAATCAAAGACTGAAGATCCAGGTACATTCAGAAGTATGTGTCTCAAGAAAATTCCTTCTCTGAATCTAAGATTTGGGAGTATGAATTCAGAAGTACTGATGTTTATTCTGCTGTTGTTCTGCCCAACTGAGTCTGAAGACTCGACTTCTGTGGACCCATATGCACTAATCTAACCTGCTAAGAAGAGCTCTGGTGCCATCAGGCCCTCCAAGAATAACTAAAGCACCAAAGAGACCAAAAGGGAAAAGCTACAGCTGCACATTAACCTGGGGGAGCATCACAATCCTTTCTAAGCAAAGCAATTCATCTACTGGGAATATAGTGTGGAGAAGGGCACTGGCTGGGCCTATACAAATCAAAGAAAACAAGGTTCCTTCTACTGTAAGAATTCTTACATTGCACTACTGGAAGCTAATGTTAGCAATTATAGGCATTTATATAATGCCTATAATTAATGTCTTTTTTGCAACTGCATTATTTCTCCCTTTATTGTCTACTTCAAAAAACATATATATATATATATATATATATATATATGTATCTCAGTACTTTTGGCCTTTACTGAGAGTGGATGAAATGAATAAAACTATAACTACATGCCACAAAGGGAAAACACAGGTGAAAAGGGGCATTTCAGAAAAGATCCATACCATATTAAACTCAGTTTCTTGTCCTTTATTGTGTTTATGTATATACATATGTGCAAATGTGCACAGATTTAAGGAACAGTGCTGAAATTGTATTTCTTTATTGAATGTAGTACTGAAATAACTCACCATAAAATCTATGTTATTGTCTTCATTCCTGAAATGTTCCATCAACTTCTCAAAGCGCTGTTTTTCTCCACAAACCTAAAACATACATTTTTATTGTGATATAACATTCCAAACATAACCATTCCAAAATTAGATACAGAAGATAATTATTAAAAATCACAATCATTTCAAAGTACATAAAATACCTGACATCTGTGTACCAGAATCCTGCAGACTTTCTAAACTCGGCAGATTCCTGAGCCTAAATCAAGACACTCTAAGGGCCAGCCAGATAGCTAAGCGGATTAAAGCGCCTGCTCAGGCAGACACAGGGGCCAGGAGTTCAATCCAGGGCCTGCTGTGCCGGCCCTACCCCCGGGGCATGCTGAGATGGCAATAAGAGACTGGGTGTGGTTGGCACACACCTGTAATCCTAGCACTTGGGAGGCTGAGAACGGGAGAATCACTACGAGTCCGATCTGTGTAGTGAGACCCTGTAGACCATGCACTAAAAATACAAAAAGACACTCCAGATGAGAATCTCCACAAAAGAAGAATCTCTTTTTAAAAAGCTTCCTTGGTTTTTGGAACAAAACACCTTCACTTTCATATTCATTATCTTGAGAGCTTTATTGCTGGTTTTCATGTGATGCTTTCAGAAGCCACGGATTACTGAGGGGTTAAGGATATAGATTTGTTAAGGGTTACTAAGCTTTGGTGGTTTCCAGAAATTGAAGGTTGGCAGGGAAAGGAAAAGTACCAGCACTAAGGTTTGGCAGAGGTCTTCTCTCCTCAGTAAGACCCAAATCTGTCTTATTGTACTGAGCTGCCTATATACAAGAATTTCAGCATTAGTTATTATTTCCAGTGTCTTTCCCACACACACACAGTTTACTCCACTGCAAAGCTCATTAATTCCCAAACAGCTACATAAATCAGGACCAAAAGCTGATCCTTGGTTTCTTTTTCACATTATCTTGATATTTCAAATTTTATGTTGAATGTGCTTTCCTTTACTGGTTGTCTCTGCAAATCTATCAATCTTTAGCATTCATTCAGAATATGAGAAAATAATTCATGATTTAAAAAACTGACTGAATTTTCCTTTTCACTGAAATACTCTAAAAGGCAGACATACTAAGCTATTTGAATAATTTAGTATTTTTAGTTCCTTGAAAGGCAGATTTAATATGTTCATATTTCTCATTAAATCAAATAGTTTTAGTGTATAAATTACAACATAAAAGCAGATGCTTTGGTAAGCTATTATTAGCCCACTTAGGGTGAGTACAGAAATTTACCATCCTTCGTAAAGTAGGTTCCCAAAGTCCTACACATATGCATTCAGTTCATATTTCACAGGTGAACACACAGATACAATACTGGGAAACCCAGGAACCTAAGTTATTTTCACACACATGGGATTAAATATACGGAGCTTAAAAACCACAGAATCAAAGTAAGATTTTTGCCAAATAATAATCTTCTGGGGACTTATTCCTCAGCCCCCTCCCCCCCCAAAAAAAAAAAACCCTGAGGAAAAGCATTAATTCTGTCCCATTTTTTAGAGCCAAGTGCTACACTAACTTTTTTACTTACTCTGCCTTCAGAAAATATTTACATGAACCATTTAGAACGCAATCTCTGGTTTTACAAATTAAATCTAGTTTCACATGCTAAATTTAATTTTCCAATGAATTGCTTCATCTCTTAAACTGATTCAATCCTTGGCCTTTTTGGATTTTTCATTCAGGGAGAGAAACAGAGTTTCATTCTGTAATTCAGGCTGGCCTCACTCAGGTCAACCCTCTTGCCTCAGCCCCTAGGGTGCTGGGATTACAGGCATGCATCACTACCTCCAGCTGATTCTCAATCTTTTTGACTATGAACTATAAACTATATAGGTAGACTATTAACTCTCCAATTCATTCACTTCCCACTGAACAACACGAATGAAGAACCACAAGTTCCTATACCTAGGTATCACAGACATGCAACAGAGATTAGCCCTCTTCTCTGCAAAGACACAATGAATAACAAGGTAAATCACAAGAAATCATGGACTGCATCCAGAGCACTTAAAAATGGATTTTACAGGGCTGAGGAAATTACACGGAGACTGCAACAAAATGAACACCCCATTGATCACAAGAGGTAACACCATATCCAAAACAAGTAACACTAAATTAATCTCACGGTAGGTAAACATCCCAAAGAACACTGTAGTAGCCTAGCAGACAAGACTGAAATAGATGTTAAGATGAGCTTTGAATACACATGTCTCCTTTGAAATAGCTCATTCTGTCACGAGATAAATCCATGCCGAGAACATATGTTATGAAAAATAGAAATGCCTTTCATCTTCTAGACTCTAGAGTAATGGACTTGAATAGCTTCCTCTTTAATAGCTGCTATGAACCTGGTGAAAATTCACATACACAGAAGGACACGTGGCCAGCACAGATTCCAGGCTGGAGAAACCATGAAAGAATCTGAGTGACACCAACCACACTATGACCTCTCATGAGCTCCTCCACACACAGGTGGAGGCTGCTTCTCGCCCATTCTTAACCACTGAATTTGGAAGAATATCCGCTGACATTGTTCTCTAGAAACAGCACAAATTTCAGAATTCATTTCATTTATGCTGAAGGAAAAGAGGCATGCAAGCCAGACTCGAATTTGTTTCTATATGACTTTAGCAACCATTAAACAAGGGTAGACTACTATCCCACAGGAAATGGGAAGAAACGTTTGGGAAAGGTTGGTAACATTCGTGCCCTACATCAAAGGAAAGTCATCTTAGTTCACACTGTTCACATCTGGACTGCCCCACACATTGGTGAAAACGACTATAATGGTTGAATGAACTGCTTTGAACTGGGCTCCTTCCAGAAAACTGAGGAGGATGAAAGAAAAAACACGATTTTTAGAATCCTCACAAAGGCCTTCATGAGAATGTTCTCAAAGGCCTCATCTAAACACACATAACTGGGGGCATATTTGCACATACATATGATTGTATACATAAGAGGAGTTGGTGTGGGGAGCAAGTTAAGAGCTATGGAAAGACCAAGAATATCAGAAAAGACTGGAAAAGGGTCCTTTTGTACATTATACATCTCTTTTAGAAACTGATTTCCCAATGCTAATAGCCAGGATTATCAGAAATCAGGTCAACCGCACAGGGATAGAAGTATACAGAAAAGCAGGTACTCTACTGTAAACTAAGAGGCATCTTCACTACAAATCACTTATAAATCAGTCTCCTGTAAGTTCATTGTCCCTGATTAACACTGCATAAAATAAACACACTCAAGATCCAATCCTGAACTATAGACCTCCATATGCTAACACATTCCTTGACTGCCCATCCCTCAGGGGTCCTGCCTAACATAACTGCCCCTCTCTACACTCAACTTCTGACCCTGCTGGGGAAGAGGTGCCATGAGCACAGAACGAGACCCAGAATGTTTGGCATATCAAACATTATTGTCCAACCTAGGTTATAACTCAGGGTCTACCAGGACGCTATTAGTTTGAACAACAAACTTCACTTTCATATTCATTACCCTGAGAGCTTTAGATATACTGTTGTTTTCAAGTGATGCTTTCAGAAGCCATAAGGATTACTGAAGGGTTAAGGCTATAGATTTGTTAAGGGTTACTGAGCTTTGGTGGTTTCCAGAAACTAAAGGTTGGCAGGGAAAGGAAAAGTACCAGTACTAAGGTTTGGCAGAGGTCTTCCTTCTCTCCCAGTAAGACCCAAATCTGCCTTATTGCTCTTGGTGGGGGGGGGGGGGGGGGTTGATTTCACTGCTAATGAAAGTTGGGGGGAGGGATAGTATCTTGAAGCTCTAAAATTCTAATCTGGCATGCCCATATAACATGATATTCCCAAACTGAGCAGCATGGAAACTTAACACCAAAATCTCAAAGAAATACACTTGGATGCATAACCCTGAGTACCAGGCAAAAAGGCCAAAGCAGAATTATCTCATCCCAGCTAGTTCTCTCCCAATTGGGAAGCTGATAAATCCCACCCTGCCCAGATAAAGCAGGCGGCTCCCACAACAAGCAAGATACAATTTCACTCAAATGAGAACTGAAGCAAAAGCATAGCTCCTGCCAAAAAACAACTCAACAATGTTCTTCAACATCTGTGAAAGGCATTCAGAGCAGTGGATAAAACCAGGGCCCTGGACATTAAAGGAGGCTGTGGGTTAAAGAGTCTCTAAGGGTGGGCAGAGGTTAGCAGATGATTTCCCTAAACACTTACAGCACATAGAAGATGGTTTTACAAAAGCTTTGTAGTAAAGAGTGTTCTTTTGCCAGCCAGATGTTGAAATGAGTAGACAGCAAGTCTCTCTGCCTCTGTGTTATCATTCAAGGCCAGTGACCATCTCTGGCTTCCCCAGCAATAGCTCCCAAGGCATCACGAGTCTGTAGCCAGGCTGAGGCCTAACTCTTATAAGGTGGCTCTAAGTAATGCTTCTGGGTTGGTTATATAAAAATTAAAGGCCCTTGCGTAAATGTTTCCTTCCTGGCCCGGTTGCGTGGCGCCTCCCTTAGTGCTTTCTTTTTCTCTCACAGTAGGCCCCTGTGATCCGAGGGGTTCCCTGCAGGCAGGTGCTGTTCTAGAGGCACACGCTGTTACAAATGATTGCACCACCCTTCTCCAAGCCTGCCTGAAAACAAAGGTTCCATTTTCCTTTCAAGATCTCATGAAGTAAACAGTTATTTCTATTTAGTCCTAGGTGAAAACCATCTTTTTGATGGTCATTGATGCCATACGGGCCCAACAAAGCCACTTTTCGTGGGTGTTCTATGGCTGTTGGTGTCTTTTATTTCACATATGGACTCCAAATGCTGCCATGACAGAAGCAGACCTGGACCTGCTTTTGGCTCTCAAGATCCTTTAGGATTTAAGGCAGAAACTTTGATCTAATTGAAATGCTCTCAAGCTAAACAACTTTATTTCACTTCAATGAAACAAAACCAAATGAACATTAAGCAATTGAATTATTATGCAATCTAGTCCACTCTCTTTCTTCATAAATTAATAAAACATTTCCAACCATCTTGGCCTGGGATACAATTGATTATGAGCCTTAGGTTTCATCTTCATAACACTAAACACTCCTGCAAAACTTCAGTCATTTTTCCAGATGTTTCCAAATATCCAGAGGTTTGGCAGCAGGCATGCAAAGGAACCAGATGACTAGCTCACTTCCCATGTATATATTTGGCTATACTGACTAAAAAATCATCAGGCAGAGAAGCAAAAGGCTACAAAATCCCCCCAAAGGCCCACTCACTGACACATGGTTCCTCTAGCAGAAGAGGACCTTCATTAAATTCTAAAATGTAGCGTCCACAGGACAATAGTTCACAAATGACTACTTTTGGAAATATTCCTAATGTCTGACTTGAATCTTTCCAAGTTAAATGTAAAACTCACATCTCTTGTTAGTAAGGAAGGACACAAACAGATCCTTTCTAGGCCACCTATCACAGTTAATTTTATGTCAGCTTCAATGGGCTAAAGAACACCCACAATGCTGGTAAGACATTATTGCGTGGCTTACTGATAACGTTGTTTCCAAGAAAAGGTTTGCGTTTGAATCCTTTGAAAGAGTAAAGATTACTCTCACCAACTTGAGTGATCTTCTCTGATGCACTGAGAGCACCAAGAGAACATAAGTAAGAGAATTTCTAGAAGGATGAGTTTTTCTCCCTCTCCTTCAGCTGCAACATCCGTTTCACCATGCTTTTACATATCAATGCTCTTGGTTCTCACTCATTCAGACTCTAAGTCTTGCACCACTGGCTTCCCTGGTTCGTGGGTGCTCAGACCCTTGGCTTCCTAGTTTTCTAGCTTGCAAATGGCAAAATGTAGGATTTCACAGCCTCTAATCTGTGAGCCAATTCCCTTGCTAAGTCTCCTCTTATATTGTTTGCTATCTCTGTAAAGTACCCTATTGGTTCTGTTCCTCTTGCATTCCTATTAGACAGCTGAAACACCTTCCAGTTCTTCAAGAGAGATGAGTAGTCAAGTAGCTACCTGAGGCCTCAATGATGAAGGTCTTCAGGCTCTAGGAAGACTTACCACCCAGGACCCTCTCACACTGCTTTATTTTCACTCCTTAAGGCGCACAGCATCAGCCCATGTATACCCATTAGATTGAGCAGGGCAAAAGAGGGGCCACAGTGGTCATCTGTAGCAAGAGCACATGGGTCCTCAAGGCCCCTTCATAAGGTCTGTAAGGTTAGACATATTGGTATAATACTAAGATCTTACTAGCCTTTTTTGGAGTTGCCATCTGCACAGCAAAACTCAATGCAAAAGGAACAGTGAGTGAATAAAACCACTGGCAGGAGCAGCAGCAGCAGCATATCATGGTAGCCATCACTATATTCGCCACAGCTGTGCAGTCTCAGTTTTTAAAAGCAACCAGTATCACCTAAAAATATCCTTGTTGAGACAGTAAAAAGAATTAATTTTATGTAACAAAACCAAATGAACATGAAGTTTGGCATTTTCTCCCTCTCACCTTCAGCCGCAATGTGCATTTCACCCTGCCTTTTCTGCATGCACTTTTTGTCTCAGTAAGCAGCACCTTCTATGATGAAATAGGAGATCTGCATGAAGTCCTTTGCTGCTGGTTGATACACAGTTACACTGAAAACTATGATTATTTTACTTACAAAATGAACTACTCATTCTCTGGATCTCACTTCAAAGAGTAACTGGCAAGCTATAATTATTTAGACTGAAGTAAAGTTTTCTAAAAAAAAAAAACCAGTAGCACTGTTGCCAATGATAAAAACTGAGTTCTCAGAGAGAGAGAGAGAGAATTTTGCAAAAGCTGTACTCAACGCCTTGAGCCTGACATCTATCTCCCTAATATTTAAAAACTTCTCTGAAGAGACTAGTGGTGAAATAATGAATGTAATTTTCAAAAGTTACAGCATTATGAAATATGTCAATATTTAGAAGATCTGGATAACTCAATGAACAATTACTTTCCAAATAATCACTGAACATTTCCAAATAACCAAAATTATAAATTAAGATGAAGACAGGTAAAGTAGACTCTAACACAGAGCAGTAGAAGTCATTAATGTTTCTGAGGTCACTTTTGTAGGCTGTAAAACTTATTTTTTATTAAGTGTCTTCAAATATCAAAGACTTTCCACTGTTAATGGAAACGCTGTTAAAATACATCCTACTCAATCTATTCAATGTGTGACTAATTTCCTTCATCTACTTATTTTCTTCATCTACTTCAACCAATACCACCACACAAATAACTTATCCACGTAGAAGTAGATATAAAAATGTAGCTATCTTTTACTAAGCTAGACTTTAATGCAACAATGTGCCACTGCAATAGGCAGAACTGTGTCCCCACAAATCTCCTATATTAAAGTTCCTTCCTATCTTTAATGTAACTGTATTTATTGATAAGGATTTTAAGGACAACTGAGGGTAAATGAGGTCATATGGGAGCGGCTCTAATGGAGAGGCTTTCCTTAAAAGGAGAAGAGGGGGAAATCTTTCTCTCCATGCACACACCACGTAAAAGGTCAGGTAGGGACACAGTGAGAAAGTGGCCTTCCACATCAAAGAACAGACCTCACCAGAGCCCAAATGCTCTGGTACCCTGGTCCTGAGCATACAGCCTGTAGAAGCTTAAGAAAATAAATTTTTGTTCTTTAAAACTGTTGTTCTAGAAATGATCCCAACTATGGTATGTTATAATAGTAGTGTGGAATGTTGAAATGGCTCGTTTTCATTGATAGGAGGGAGGGAGTAATAGTTCTTCCTAATTAAAAAAAAAAAAAGTTGCATTAACATGTCCTAAGTTTGTTAATTTTAAACAGAATAAATAACAGATCAAATGTTCCTTATAATTTCTAATGTGGTAAACAGCACTATATATTTGAATAGACAAAAGCTCTTTAGGGTCCTCAGTAACATTTTAAGAACATGAAAAGGTGTCCAAAAGTAGAAAGGTTGTGTACTGGATTAGAGAACAGCCTCTTTACCTCAATAAAGATGATAATTTTTGATTCAAAATTTAGAATCAAAAATTTCAAGGAGGAAATAATGGGCATTTAATAGCAAAACTGCTTGCAGGTTTGTCTGGAGAACAACAATACCGTGAAGAGTTCTCACAAATCTGTCACTGCTATACAAAGATGACGTGGCATCACTCAGCACTGCTAACTTTCCCGAGACAGAAAAGAGCCCTCCACCGCTTTACACAGCAGGAACGAAATGTCCTCCAGCTCTAGGTGTAACAAGACCAAGTACATCACCCGGTAGTCACCAGGATAGACAGCAGTTGTCTTATTATGTGTGGCAAATGCCACATGACAAACTCATTATAAGGCTAGACAGTTTTTACCCAATCCAAGTGAATGTGAGTCTAAGCAAGATTATTAAAATGGTACATAAACAGTTCTCGCCAACATGAAACAGATCAAATAAATATACTCCAAAACTCAAGAGAACCAGAGGCAATGAATCCACAAGGAGCATTTACAGGAGGCCAAAGCAGGGAAAATCCAGTTCCAGGCCATCCTGGACTACATAACAAGGCCCTGTCACAGAAACAAAACAAACAAATGGGGGAGGGGGGGTGTCACAACCTCTACAGGTAAATAGAGTTACCCTGGGACTTTGACACTGTAATAATAATCAAGAACACCTATACAAAGAACAAAGAGTATTATCTATTACCACTATACTAAATACATCCTTAATGCTCACCACAGAGAAAACATCATTGACTAGTTTTATACCTATTCCTGGAAAATACTTCAAAATGCAAAATTCAGTGTTGCTCTTGGTGGTGTATCAGTAAATGTGGGCTACCAGATGTGTGCTGGTACAGTTATTGGTGGGGAAAGAGGCTTCATATTCTACAGCCAAAACCAAACTGCCAAAACAAAAATGAGCTTATAGCTCATGTTACTGTGACTGGTCATTTCCATTCGCCAGTGAGTCAGAGCTGGGGGAAATTCTGTCAGACAGCTCAACTTTATAAAGAAGGGGACTATTGGTGATTGTTGGAGCAAAACCAGGAACTGGTGGGCCATTTTATTCTACTTAGTACGTTTTAATTATGAATGAAAACAAAATAGAACTATATACCCTCTGCAGCATGATGTGTCAGGTGAAGGAGCTGTGGCAACAGTCACAAACACCACCGTGGTGAAAGGAATAAAGAATGAGTTCTCGACAATAAAGGGTAGAATTGAGATTGGAGCATGACAGGAGAGCTGAGAAATGCAAAGCTTAAATAATGACTCAAAAGCTCAGGTTTTCAGAAGCTCTGCAAGCCAAGTGTTCTTCTGCAGACAGGCCTCAGTTGGGGTAGGTGCTAACAACAAAATTTCCACATGCAGTTTACTTTCTGGGGAAGGAAGAAGGAAAGTTTTTAGAGACACTGCATTTTTTGTTATTGTCTGTTTTTGTTTTTCTTGTGCCCAGTGTTAGCACTGAGCTGCAGGCCCAGCCCTCTTGTCTTTTCTTTTGAGAGAGGGTCTTACTAACTCACTGAATTGCTCAGGGGTTTGAGCTTGCTATTCTCCAGCCTCAGCTCCTAGTGCTGGGATTACAGGCACAAGCCACCATGCTGAGGCACAACTGTATATTCTTAAAGTGAGACTTGAGTCGCAATATCAAGCTGGTCCTAAAAGGATGGTCATTCTAAAGTGGAACTAAGGACTAACCTCCCTAATACAGTGCGTTATAGTCTAGAGACCGAATGATTCCCACCAGCCCATGAATGCAAGGGTGGCTCCCCAGCTGGGACTATGAGGCTCTGCAGCAGACGGAAGAAGGGCCCGGTTCAGTGGGGGCAAGACCTTGAAGACAACTGTGCCACCCTGATCCCTTTCTCTCTGTTTTTCCTCCTGGCTCATGATGTAAGCAGTTTGCTCTACTACACACTCCTACCATGCAGTGCTGACATCACAGAGTACTAAAGCAAAGTGGTCATCTGATCTGGAACTACACTACAACATCTAGCTCCAGGAACAAAAATAAATCTTTTCTCTATGTGACTGCTTCAGGTTTTTCATCACAGCAATTGACACTGACTAACACAATTTAAAGTTACAGTGATCTATTGTAAGCTTGTTACTATCCTGTCGATTGGCTGTGGCAATGTTGTTTTATTGTTGCTTATAAATGGAGACACCCATCACTTTATTATCTAAGTACCTACTTTTCATATGTTATATCAAAGTAGCACTTAACCTTTCTCAAATGGAGCTATTTAATATGCATATATACTCCACACATAGCTCAGTATATTAGTTACTTTCCACTTGTTGCTGAGACAAAATACGTAACACCTGAAGTTATTGGGAGACAGGTTTATTTAGCTCACAGCTTATAGAAGGTTCAATCCATAATCGGCTTGCTCCAAGGCAGGGTGGCACATGGCAGAGGGGCAACCATTCATGGCAGCAGAAGGCAGAAAAAGAGAGGAGGGAGAAAGACAGGACAAGCCTCTTTCTGTCTCTTCTGTTGTATGCAGGTATCCCACCCTAGGGTGGGGGTAACACTCACTCCCTCAATCCCTCAACTATGAATCCCAGCACTGCACTACAAATCAATCACATACTGTAGATTCAGCTACCTCAGAAAAGGCTTTGCTGAGTGGGACATCTGGACACAAACCATAACATTCTACCCCTGGCCCCCTAAAGACTCATGCATCCCTTTATGCAAAAGACATGTAGTACATCTGCAGGAGTTGCCAAAATCCTAACAGCTTCAGTATTTTTTTTTTCCAGTTTCAGTACTGACAAAAAGTCAAAGTCAAAAGTCTCCTCTGAGATGTAAGGCAAATTCTTAGATATGAGCACCTGTGCAAATGAAAAGAAAGTTAAACACTTCCAGCATGCAACAGCACAAGACATTTCCAATCCAAAAATTACAAACGGAAGAATAAAAAGAAATGGGACCAAAGTCCAGCAGGGCAAATATGAAGTTCTGAAGTTACATGTACAGCATCAAAGGCAATCTGAACTCCAAAGTTCAGATAGGAACTCCAAAGGGTATCAGTGGCTCCACCCTGTGGCACTTCCAGTAGTGGTAGCCACCACAAAGCTTCTCTCTAGAGTCCTCTTTGCTACATCCTTGCAGCTTTACTTAGATATCCAACTGGGGTCTCCACTGCACCTTTGACTTCATATTAAGAGCTTCACACACTGGCCTCTCAAGGGTACACTGTCTGGACTTCCAGGCCTTCTGAAATCTCGGTGGAAAGCTTCCTGAATGCACAACTCTCTTTTGTATGCACCTAAAAGCAGTACCACATGGGTGACACCAAGTCTGCTGCCACCTGGAGCACTTGCCTCCTGCCTATAACATGGGTCCCTGAACTTTTCCTGGTCTACCAGCACATATATTCTCACTTATATTGGCTTTTGAGACAGGCTTCATTCCAATTTTAGGTGCACAGAATTCTTCCCACAAGATCCAGTCCTTTCCCCCTTCATGATTCTGCTCAGAGCCTGTCCTGATCCACACTGGTCCCACTAAGGAAACCTAGCAGCCCTGAAGTTTATCAACAATTTCAAACATTGCAATCATCTCTCCTATCTATAGCTTTTCCCACTAAGTTTGTACTTTGGTGGGAAATGTATCAACACGTATAAAAAGTGCTTAGAATGTGATGACACGCTTTGTAAGGTTGAAAGTGAAACGTGAGAGGAATTAATCCGGGGCCGTTAACTGGCGCACGACAGTAGACCCACATACCCTTAGCCTCTCTCCTTATTCCTACTTCATACAGCTTATCTGAGAAGGAACAAAATAATATGCACTAGCCTGGTAGCACTAAGAGAACCATATACAAACAATAAGTTAAAATTTTATTGAATAAAAAATCATAGTTTCAATACATCCATATGCCTTTTTAATACACACTGCATAATAAATAGGATGACTAATGTTCACAGCATGGAAGAACATGGGACAGATGCATGAATACTGCTCGTGTCTCCCTTCTCAAGACAACTCTTCACTAGTTTAAAGTAAACCAAGCCAGCACAGCCCTTGTATACTATGGCATACACAAAAACATTCTTGTGTTTCTTTGGTACCAAGAACCAAACTCAGGGACTCAAGCGTGGCTGGCAGACGCCATGCCACTGAGCTACAGTTGCAGACCCATTCTCATGACTTTAAGTATTTAAATTTCAAATGAATGAGTTGGACTCAGGAATCAAACTCAGTAAGCACATTCCTTGTCCATAACATCTAAAATTTTAGTTTAAAATAAAAATTGGGAATCAGGGCCGGCTAGACAGCTCAGTGGATTAAAGTGCTTGCTTAGGCAGGTGCAGCGACTGGGGTTCAATCCCTGGCATGCCATGCCAGCCATGTCCCCAGGGCACCCTGAGACAAAAACTGAGACTGGGTATGGTGACACTGGCCTGTAATCCCTGCGATTTGGAGGCTGAAAATAGGAGGATCACTATGAGTCTGATCTGTGTAGTGAGACCCTTTATATCTTGTAATAAATACATTTTTTATTTTTTTATTATTTTTTTGTGAGGGTCTCACTACACAGCTCAGACTCACAGTGATCCTCCTAACTTCTGCCTCCCCAGTACTGGTGATTACAGGTGTGCACCACCACGCCTGGACTCCATTGCCAGCTCAGCATGCCAGGTGTCAGGGTCTGTGCGGCACGCAGAGCCAGGGATTGAACCATGGCCCCTGTGCTTACCTAAGCAAGCGCTTAGTCCACGGAGCTATACTGCCGGCCCTAAATATATTTTTTTTTAAAAATTGGGAATCAAATTTAATATAAACGAGACTCTGCAAGTTTGAAATATTGTTGTTTTGCTTCTGACCTGGCTCTTAACTAATTTCCTATAAAAAGCTGTCCAATCTTTCTCAAGGCAGTAGGAACTTTTGTGGAGCAAACATCATGCCTTTTATTTTTTTGTCAGACTCCCATGAACCTGTAGCTGTGCTTCTGCCAAGCTAAGAAATATATGCCACCTCAACAATTCCCTACGAGTTACAACAAATTTGAGTTTTACTTAGCCATTCTGAATAAAAAGTGGTGATGCTACCTTTAATTCTGGAGAAAGATGACACAAAAATATAACTCATTTATATAGAAATCATATATATTATAAAATATAATCTTTAGAAAAGATAAGAGAAAGGGGCTTATATAATGCCAGCTGTTTAGGCGCTGAGTAAGGTGAAGGCGGGGCAAGGGGAAGGATCTAACCATGGAAAACCTCCATAGCAGCACCCTCTAACCTTGTATAATAGGCATAGTCCAGCCATGCGAGAATTATTCTCAAAGATCCCAAGCAACAGAAATAAACATATACAAAATTATTACAACTCCAAATCCTTTCACTTTTATTCCTATGCATACATATATTTTTGCAGTTATACATCATATATATCATACATACACAAATATATACCTATGCATTTCTCTTATCCTTTTTCCAACTTAACATATCTAGTATCAAAGATAACCTACAATTGAACCTAGATGCTTATGTAATAGGGTGATTAATGTAGCTGTTTGTCTGGGGGTTACTGTGAGCTGGAATGACCATTAAAATAACCAACAAGCAAGAACATTTGACATTTAAATTCAATTATTTATATTTTCACTTACTATAAAACTTGTATCTAGAATACAGAATTTTTTAAATCTAAAGTCAGACTTTTTTTAAAAAAGTATCCTTACTATACAAGTCAGTATGGGAAGAAAAACAATAGGGAGACAGCTCCTTCAGACAGCAACAAGAACCAATGTGATCCTAAAATAGACCTGTCATACTACTTTGCGGAAAGAAGTGCCAGAGTAGCAACAAAATCCTGACCAGAGACAGCAAACTTTATTATAATATTGTCTGGAATTGGTGATAATTTCAAGGATATAACAGATTTTAGTCCAGTATTCTAATCCACTCACAATACAACACTTCAGACTGTCCCCTACAGCCAGAGAACACCTCCTTGTCAAGGAAGCACTTCCGGGGGCCTGCCACATAGCTCAGCAGACTAAAGCACCTGCTTAGGCAGAGAGCAGCGGCTGGGGTTCAACCCCTGGCGTGCCGTGCTGGCCCCACACCGGGACGCTCTGAGATGGTGACTGAGACTGGGTGTGGTGGCATGCGCCTGTAATCCCATTGCTCGGGAGGCTGAAAACAGGCAGATCACTGTAAGTCTAATCTACATAGTGAGACCCTGTACTAAATACAAAAAAAAGGAAGCATTTCCCAAGTAAAAGCTCTGTGTTTAGTACTGCTAGCGCCTCTGTTTCAGATTCTGTGTGGCCTCCAAGTAACATAGGCCGGCTTCTCTCAGGGTGTGCCTTCCGAGAGTATGAAATAAGGACACAGGTTTCAGCGTTCATCTCTTCTTATAAATAAAAATAACAAAGAAGCAATAGTCTTGTTTTTTTGGGGATTGCTGTTCTTTTAAGAAAAAAGTGGTTATTACTACTACACAAAACCGAACTCTGGCTGTGGAGAGAGGAGTCTGACCAAAGCCAGGCTGAAGAGCAACACATCTCCACAACAGCTCACCTGACAATGATACTGTCTGATGTATTTCTAGCACTAGCTTGCTCTTAGGTCTTCTCTTTGTCTTTTCTTCCCTTTTTTTAAAAGATTTTCCAGGGCTGGGAAGATGGCTCAGTAGAATAAGCACTTCCCTGGTAAGCGCAAGGGCCTGAGTTCAATCCCCAGTTCCACCAAAAAAATAAAATTAAATTTTTAAAATAAAGTTTTCCCCAGGCTCACAGAAAAAGGAAGGTCCTGAAAGATGTCAGAAATAAATGGAGATAGCAGATCAAGGAATACAGACTCTCAGTGGAGGAAGAAATAAAAGGAATGAGAAACAGGAAGGGGAAAATTTAATAGACCTCAGATCCAAACCACACCCTGCTCTGTCAAAGTGACCTCATGCTGAGTCTACTGCCAACTGATTTTTAGAGCAAAATATATGAACAATTTCTGTATTAATGGAGTCTCTCTAAATAGTCAGGGATTGGCTATTAAGATAGCCAACTGAAACACTTGTTCTTCTGCTCCTTGTTACCATGACCTCTGTGGCAAAAGAAATTTTTAGAATAAAAACATTAGATCTTTTGTGATCTGCCTGCCCCTAACTTTCAACCCAAAGTTTTCTCTCCTCATGCCTTGCCTCCTTTAAGACAGGAAATGCACAGCAAGGCAAAGCCCCTGAAGCTTTATTAAAATACTATGTTCTTGGCATGAAGTAACATCCTCACTATTTCATTTTTAAAAAATGTTTTTTCCTCACTCTTTTATCTGCTATGGTAGCTGTGAAATGTGCTCCTCACACCAAGGTGTCTATGTCCCAATCCCTGACACCTGTAAAAATATAGATGGTAATTAATCCTTTCATGTTAAAATAGAAAGGACTTGACTTTACAGATATGGTTAAACTATGTAGTCTGAGATAGGGAGATTGTCCAGATGACTGTAGTCATAAGTGTCCTTGAAGGAGGCCAGAAAAACACAAACAAAAGCAGAGAAAAAGATGGTATGTTTCACAATTTGAATTTTGATTGAAGTTGTCATGAACCAGGCATACATACGTGGCCTGTAGAAGCTAGAAAAAGTATAAACAGACCACCTCCTGGAATCTCCAGAACACTGTCCCGTTTGCTCTTCACATACGCCTAAGTCTAAAACTAAAAAAAAAAAAAAAAAAAAAAAAAAACTTGGTACTGTAAGCCATTAAGTTTGTGTTTGTCTGTCACAGCAGTCATAAGAAACTGCTATCTGCCTAGTTGACTTTGGTACATCTTAAAAGCTCAGGCACTCCTCTCTGAGAACTCTTACCCACCTGCCTGCCTCCATCTTGTCTTGGTTAGCTCTTCATTCTCTTCACAAAGCACATTACATTGCTTTTATAGATCCTACTTTATAAGCACTAAATATTCATTTGCTTCTTCAACTGTCCCAAAATGTGCCTTTCGTTACAAGGTAGAACCTGTGCTTTTTTTTATTTCCACTAATTATTTGTTTCTGACACAGAAGGCACTCAAATTTCTCCAGTAAGTTAGCATGACTCACCTTGTGATAATCAGCAGTATACCACTTCTCACTTCCTTACTACATGATAAAGACACTGATGATAAATGACTAGTTCATTACCAGGAAATGAACTTGGAAAGTCTGCCAATGGCTCCTTTCTCCTTTAGGAATGCTCCAACATATCATTTACCTATTCAAAGAACATTTGCTTGCAAGAAATAGGAAAAATCCTTTTTAGCTACAATCAAAAGTTTATAAAGTTTTCAGTCATAAAGAGAAACTAATTATTGGGTTGAACAAACAAGAGAGACAAAAGAAAAACTTAAATATTTTGGAAGTTCTTGTAAAGTTACTGTAGTGAACTGTCTTTTCCCAAGATAGCCATAGCTGTCTCTCTCATCCCGCATTTGTTGTTCTATACTGTGACTCAACACTCTGATGACTCAGAACTAAAGCTACTGTCTTTGCTTTGCAGTTAGTGTGGTCTTCAGGACTTACTGGTAACCAACAGAATACAGCAAATCTCACTGGATTTGCTAAGACTGGCTCGGAGGACATGGTGTGACCTCTGTTTCTCTCTGAAAGCTATTCTCCAATGTTACTTCCTGGAACACTCTTGGAATCCTGATAACAGGCTGTGAGAAGCCCAAATCACACATACTTCCACATGGTGGCACACTGACTGATACATCTGGCTGAGCCCAGCATTTGAGGGATCACAGGTAAGACTACATTTCTAAGTAAAAAAGCATCCAGATGAATATTTTCCATAGTCAATCATATCTTCCAAGAGGCTCTCCATACACTGGAGCAGAGATAACCCTGTATGACCTTCTGATACACAGAATCCATGAGTTTAGTAAAACTATGTTAGGAGCACTTAATTCTCCACGAAAAAAAAAAAAAAAAAAAAAAAAAACCTGTAAGTTAACAAACATATAGAAATACTTAGTAGTATTAATGCTGTGAAGGACTATCACTTTGATTTCAGACCTTGGGAAGATGGACCAACCAAAGCAGAGCCTTCCTTAATTACATGAAACTGATTGTGGCCTGACACAGCAAGCTGCATGCATGCTCTGGCCAGGACTATGGCTCCCATAGTTTAAAACCGCACAGTTGGAGATTAGAGAGACAAAAAAAATCTAAGGACTCTTCTTTCCATGTGGAAGATGTTACCACTGAAGTGTTATCTGGATGACCTTACGCTGGATTTATAATCTCATGACCTCAAGTGCTTGAGAGGTTAGATTAGATGCAATTAAACTCACAGGGACCCTTGGAAGCAAACCAAAATGTCTGCTTTCCTCTGGTCTAATTTGAGCCACTATAAATAAAACATGACAAGTTTCCTTAAATCTATTTAATAATGTGAAATACAAGTACTTTCAGACACCTAGTAGCTAAACAACATCAAATTTCTTAGGAAAGCTTCTAACAACAGGTGTAAAAAAGAACAGCTACTGGCAAGAGAGCTGGTGGCCTCAAGTGACTAGCTTGAAGGTCACTTTGACTGGAAGGCCACAAGTAGGAGGTAATGAAACCTTTAAAAGCTAGCCTCAAGCTATTCTACTAAACCCAGATGCTATTCTTATGGAAGTATACGAGAACACAGTTATCAATAGGACCTCTGAGGAATTCCAGGTGTACCTCCCAGCAGCCAGGAAAACAGAAGGATCCAAGCCTGCAGAAGGATCCATCTCTCGTGTCATAGTATGTTGTTCCATTGCAGAGTCCATGAGGACAGCATGCTTCTCCTGATTTCAGAGGGGAGTACTCTTTACTAGGCTATTGTAGACTTTTTTAAGGTAAGGCAATTTCTTAAATATATTCAAAAACATAATGGAGAAAAAGTTAGGAAGACTAAGAAAAACTAGGAATACTTGAGCAGAACAAGGGAATTGGGATTCAATACAGTGTGCATAGATGCGTAAGACTAAGTTTGGCATCAAGGCACAGACACATGGGTCTCCATGTATATTCTTTAGAATATGTCTACTGATGAGTTATTTTCAACATCAACTAGTTTTTGATGTACAAAGTCTAAAAAGAAAATGTCAGAAATAAATTCCTATGTGAACCTCAATGAAAATACCAATAGCACTTGGTGCGTGTGCACACACACACACACACACACACACACACCTCTTTACTTCCGTTAAAACACCTAAGGCAGTCTGCACGCATGACAACAGCGTGTTCCATACCCATGCATCCCTTACACTAACAGCACATGTGTTTTGCTTTCCTGGTATTTTTGTAGGACATGCTTGACATCTCAGTGCCCTTGCTGTTTTGCCAAGAGGTTCCTACTATACTATATAGTGCACAGTCAACAGGAACATAAAATATCAATAAAATAAATTATTAAATTCTTCATATGTATTATGTTTAGAGTAGACAACATTTTAACATCAGCTGTGTATCTGCTGACAAAACCTAAAAGACAACATCAGAAAGAAAATCTAATGTGAACTACAATGAAAGTATCAATAGATCAGAACTCTGCCATGAAACTAAGCTTTGCTTCAACTCAAGGCTTTCTTCACACCATGACAACTACACGTTCCATGCACAAGTATCACTTAAGGTGATAGCACATGTTTTGTTTCCTAGTACTTTCATGTAGGGCACAGCTGACATATGTTTTGTTTTCCTATTGTTATAGTAGGTCTTTGTGATGCTACATCTGCCTACATCTTTCAGCTTACCAGTGTGCTCCACAATTCTTTTGCATAGTTCCCTGGGCAATAACATTTCTGCTTTCTTCAGCTATAATGATCCCTTAGGAACTCAGTCCAAAGCTCCAAGAAAATTGCTCAGTGATATTTCGTACTTGTTATTTTCTTTTGTAAACGATCACACTATTTATGCCACATATGTTTAGGGTCAAGTAAAACACAACCACTGACCAATGCATTGTGTTTCAAATGACATAATAGTTGCTGCATGATTCATCAAAAACATCTATTCTACCTTCAGTTTTGCTGTTGAAAGGTTCCATCTCAGACTTCCACTCTGTCAGGGTTTCCCTATCAGTATTTCCATTATGGTGAAATGTTGACATTAGCAGAACCAGTCTGTTTTTCTTTGCCATATATGATATTGTATCTTTCTGAAATCTAAGACTGTACTATTCAACGCTCTGTTTGGAAATTCAACATTTCAAATGTAACATTTCACTTGGAATTCCTGTTTTGTTCCTGTGATCCAGCTCCTGTGCTGATCAACTTGTGCTCTGTTAGCAAAAGTAACATCAGTTGGAAACTGGTAAACCAACTGTCCGATGTTATATTCTGATTAGTTGGGACCTGGGAGCAACAAATCTGTTCACAGCAACATTTGATTTATTACCATGCAAAGAAGGCCATTTTTGGCACATTGGCTTTTCCATTCCTGTAATCACCATAAGAAATCTGTGCTAAGTACAGGCAGATCTAAGAATACTTTCAGTTCAGTTAGTGAGATACCAAAAAATATACATTTTTGGATATGGTTATTGGTCCAAACAGAACATTATACTTGCATTTCAGCCTTTGTGTATTTCATGGTATCTTTTAGCACTTCATCTGTTACAGTTCTAGCACTGACGGGCAGTGCTGGCATTCTGACCAATACATTTCACACCTGCCAACAGCTTCACAATATCTTCAAATCTAGTTCTAAGATTGGACAGTTTCCATTTGGTTGTGTGGTCATTTTGCAACATTTCGACTAGTGAAATACGTACTCAAATTGCTTTTTTCTTTGTCATCTGAATCAAGGAGGTCTGCATTCCCTGGGTCTGTTATCAGTCAATTCTTACTCTATTTTACTGTCATAGGAACTTTGGCTCACATGGCCAATATCAAAGTTGTGATCATCACTATCACCATCATCGTCATCACCATCACCACCATCCAACCACATCACTCTTTTGTTATGAAAGCATGTGTTTTATCATGATAGACCAACTTCACTCATGTATGAGTAATCTGATGATTCACTTTTGATGTCCTCCAAAACCTGCAAATCTGGGTTTTCGTGTGCCACTGCAATGAACTGGACTACTTCTACCACAAAAATCAAAAGAAAAATCCTGGAGTGGTGTGGGTCCATTGGATCCTCTGTGATGCTTGAATAAACATATGTAAAACCAGTTTGCCAGTACATAAAGGTGGGTCCAAACCCCATTTTGAAACCTTTATACATATGCCCACTCCTTGCTGTTCATCATACCAAGTAGGTAAACACATAGACAGATTGCTTCCTGTATCCCTCAGGAAAAGGGTACTGAGACAGCCAGCTACTGTAACACTAAATTACAAATTTATAGTAGAATAGTAAAGGACCCAGACTTATGCCTTTAGACATAAACTCCAGGAGGATAGAAGTCCAGTAGGTGGAAGTCACACACCACTAGGTGTTCTTTCATGACAAATTGCTAGTCATAGTTCATGCTGTTTGGGAAAGAAGAAAAAGTATGACCAGAACCCACCTAATGTTGATGGCAGCTCAGATTCACAGACACAGCCAGACTCTGCCCATATTTTAGAAATGCCTGCCTGTTTCTCCAGCCTTCTTCTCCAGATTCCTTGTTAAATCTGTGCCCTTCTCCATAGCTTTCTAGTCTACCCTTTCTCTTTATGTTTAAGTAATTTTTTTACATGTTGTAAGTATGATCCTGAACTAATAAAAGTAACTAAAGTGTTCTTTTTTTCTATCTGGGGTGATATTCCAACAGTCTATTCATCTGTGCTCACAATAATGATTAAAGCCCAAATGATCCAGCTACTCTAAAATACCATTTTATTTGTAAAAAGTAGATGCTGAACTTCCCTCTTCCACTCTTCATTCACAGTAATAACACAAATAACTTTTTATTCCTTTTCTTTAAAAAGGTAAATAGCCTAAAAACAATATTCTTGAAGGTAAGCCCTCCTTTGAGTCTATTACCTGGCCTTCCACTACTTCCTTAAAACCTCTATAGGCACAGGTACAACAGAACAGCGAGATCATGCTTCCCACAGAGCTAATTCCAAGCCTCCATAAAGTAAGATTACAATGACATTTTGGCTAAAAAAAATTTAAGAACCCATCCTTTACTGTGATATATAAGAAAATAATCAGCTCTCATAAAGGAGAAAAGGGAAAGAAAAGGATTTAAAAGACATTAAATAATAAGCAACATTACTTTTTTAAAAACCAAGATCAAGACAAAGTAATGCTTTTCAAACCCAAAACTTGAGACTGACCCTCCTCTGGCTTACTCTTAAGAATAAAGTTTCTGGTCCTGGCTTATATAGTAATTAGGCTAATCCTTTGCCTTGGGCTCTCTACACAGATACCAGAGCTTTAGGTAAATGAAAACAAAGACTAGGTAGCTCTCTCCTTGACTCTTCTCCTATATACTTGCATTTTCTCAAAAACCAGTACCTATGCTAAGCAGAAACAGAACCTAAACACCCAGCAACATTCATAAGTAATGACAGAAATGAAGCATATTGTTATATCAAAAGTCAGTGATAAACTCAACAGGCAATGCTTTCCATATAGAAAGAACTGATGGAACTTTCAAACATAATCTAATGATAAATATTTGGTAATTATATTAGCAGCATATGCTATTTGCCTTTCATTTAAAACCTATCCATTCAAACATACTTCCTATTTATAAATGTAAAATTCATATGTTTATACATGATTTATAAAAATATTCACAGACAAGCGTTCACAGTCTTGTCTCAAAAGTATATTTGTTTTGGAAGCTAGAATATAAACATAAAGATTCACTGCTATTCATCCTTCTCTTGGAATCTCAACATTTTTTCACTATCACAAGAGCTAAGTAAGATAAAAAGACAATATTTGGGTCTCTCCACAGTTGGCAGTAACAAAATGAATAATACCAAAATCTCCCGGCCCTGACCTGGAAAAGGAGGCAAAGTAAACAAAGGTACTATTTGAAATTTGCCACCCTCTACACAGGACCACAGCACCAGTGGCTAGTACAGATAGCAGCAGGGGTTCCTCTGCCAAATAAGTAAGTAGATATCAAGAAGAAAGTTCTGCAAGTCCTTTCTACCTCAGTACTTCCCTTGTTAGACTCAGGAGAGTCACACACCTGGGCCTATACTTCAGCACAGTTTTACAGAACTAGAAATTCTGATCCCAGCTCTAACACCATCCAGCAACACAAACACAGGTAAGTAATTATTCAAATTTTAGTGTATTCTTCTATAAAATGGAAATATATATAGCAGTCTCAAGGATGTCAAGCCCTGAGGTATGGTTGGTACAAAGCCAGTAATATCTAGGCCTTCCTCCAGAGGCTTTCAAGGAAGATGACAGAGAGCTTATAAATTCCTCTGAGGTCTAGATTTTAATCCAGTTTAAGTCTTAAATCTAGAAACCTGTAGAATCAAATGGAATCACCAGGGAAGGGAACAACTTGGTTGAGGGTCCTATTGTGACCAGGGCTCCAAGAGCCTTCAATACTCTCTAGGGACCATTTCTGTGGAGGACACCTGAGCAGCTCTCTTTGAAATAAGAGTAACTGTCTCCATTTTGACTGAGCCTGACCCTACTTCCTCATATTGTTATATACAGAGCTGGCTAGAACTTCTGTTTATCCTTCAATTGGCCTTAAGCAATGTACATTGGTCTAGCTAAGGTGCTGGTGATAGTCTCTGAAGGTGGCATGCGTGTTTCCCTGGTAACCTACACCTGTTGCTCTTTAATGTGAGCCAGGTCGAGACAGGACGGTAGAGCTAATGTTCCGCGCTGCCAGCTGGGATCGAGCCTGGAGATAGAGGCTATGACTTCCCGGGGCTTGAAAGACTACATCAAAGCTGAAGCACCAGACTTACCAAAACATTAGATACTATATAATACAGATTACTCTCTCTGCATATCCTTTCTACGTATCGCAGAGGTAAATTTAGGCGACCCACCTAGCTCAGCTCATAGTAGTCTCTTTCCCACAATTCTCAGTCAATCCTCAAGCCACCCCACCCCACCCCACTGAATAAAACTGGGTGAGGCCCTGGGTCACTCTCTTGGTTGCAGAAAACCATTTTCATGGCTGGACTTAGAGGCCCCTTGACTCCCCGATGATTGAAAATATAATTTAGTGTCTTTATTTTCGCCGTGGGTTGCAATGTAAGTGGTAGACTGGAATCAACCTGATGGGATTCCAATAACGTAACTTTGGGATTACAAATATTGGCTTATTGGACCGAAACGAGGACCTGGAAGTGTCTCCTACAATTTCTATAATCTTCCTCCTCAACACAGTCTCAGACAAATACTAAAGGAACACAGAATCACTCTTCTTGACCATGTAACACTGTCCACTACCCCTGGAAGAAACTGCCTAATGTCTCAGTCAAGACATCTTGATGCTTTGGGGTAGAACTCTTGGTACTACACACATATATGCAATGGTTTCTTCTTTTGTAGTCAGAGTGTCTCCATGATCAACCATGCATGTCCACTGTTTTACTAGCTATGACAAGACCACTTAAGATAAAGATTACAAATTCCTAAAACAGGTGCCTATATTGACTTGACATTTTTTCCCCATAGCATCCAGCAAGGCACTGATAATAAGTATGATCTGGGGGTAGTAACTATGATCAAAGAGTTCTTAAAACTTACATTGCATCTTATATATTATGAAAACTGCATGCATTTAAGATAAGCATATAAGATTATCTGTTTTCAACCAGCTATTAAATGCTCTTTAAAGCAATCTCAGTATTGGAAATCTTTTTAACATACGGTGGAAATGAGACATGCAAAGAAATCTTAAGCCATTCATTTATGATATATAGTATAATTTTATCACTTCCCTCCTGGTAATATCTTAGGAAATCAACTACCATATCCCAGCTACCTGGAAGAATGAAAAGTCAAATCCATTTTTTTTTTCAAAGATGTCCAAATATGAGACATTTCCATGAGAATTCTTATTAAAACTACAATGCACCTTACCTCCTTGAAGTTATCAAAAGCAGATAAAATGATTTCATGCCCACCTCTGACAAGACAAACAGCTGCCAAAAGCTCCAAGACAAGGGCTTTTGTCCTGTCAAAACAAGAAGAAAAAAGAAAAACACAAATCAGTGGAAGTAACACAGGTCAACAGCCCCTTCTTTCCATGATGAGAATAACAGACTAATTTGCTCATGTATTGTATAATTATAGTAACTGGTTTGTAAATATGTAATATGTCCAAAACAGTATGGAAGGCATGCTTCTCACTTCCAAAATTACAAATTACTCATGACAAAAACTAATTCTAGAAAGAATAGTCTCCAGTCCAACCATCAGGTAACATCAAGACTTCCTAAGGTAATCTGTAAAGCACAAAGTAATAAAAAAAAATTTATTTTAAATGAGCTAAATACAACATGAAATTTAGGAACGTATATGAAACATATTTGTTAAGCATTTTCTCTGGTTTTAAGAGTCAGAATCACAATATGAAATTAATGCTTCACATCTCACTTCTGCTTACTTGGACATGAAGCCATAAAAATCTCACATAATAATACAAACTGCTATCATTACTTGTTCCTGTTCAGCAGATCTGGAAGGAGTTGGATTATAGCTATACTAATACAGAGTGGTAGTAATATAATATTATCTCTGAGTCAAGAAAATAAAATTCCATCTGAAATATTTTTGGAAAAACTTAAGAGATGCATTCTAAGTTTACAAAAACAATATCAGAAAAAGAAACGCCACTGTTTCTTCATCATAAGACTACTTTATTATTTCATCTTTATTCTGGAATAAAACTATTGCCAACTTCTTAACAAAGACTGTTTTGATATTCTGCAATGTCAATTGTCTTAAGAAAAATGAATAATGACTTCTCTATAATGGAAGACAGAGACAAGAGATCATGACTACTCGAGATTTTAGTACACTAAAACAGAAATCACAAAGTTCAAAAGGTCTAACCATGGCAAGTTTGAAAGAATAATATTCAATAAATGAATAGGACTTTATATTAATTCCAAATCAGAAAGGCCTAATTCAATAATTAGATTTTCCTTTTTCCTGCAGTGCCAGGCACTGAATCCATGCATGATAAGCAAATGCTCAAGCAACATCCCCAGCATTTATTTTTATTTTGAGACATTAAGTTGCCCAGGCTGACTTCCACGTTGTAATCCTCCTGCCCAACCCTCCTCCCAAGCAGCTAAGACAACACCATATGTGCCACCATGCCCTATTTAATAATCAGTTTTTTAGCTGAATTCAGTTTTTACATAGCTTCTAAAATGTATCTGATAAAGGGAATTACAATTTATAATGTATAATAGCTCCCCAGAATAGTGACAATTGGAATATTAAAATAATAATAATAATAATAATAATAATAATAATAATGACAAGCTTCTTCAGGTAATCTGTGAAGTACTATGTGGTGCTGGCCTTTGTAAGACATAAATATAAATGAAAAGCAGCATCCACATTTACCACTTCTTTGGTTTGGTTTGGACAAGGGATAGTGGTTAACATGGTTCATTGCTGATTCCCTCTCTGCTTCTTCTAGTTTAATATCACAGAGGAAACTTACCTGGGATTCTTGTTGTTCAAGCTTAGTGCAATCTCATTGACAGCATGTGGATGAGACATGACCATGTTGAAACCATACTAAAATGTAGTAGAATGACAAAAGAAAAAGGATTAGGAGACAAGCTAGAGGTGTGCAAATGCTTACTAAAAGTGCAAACCTGGAAGCTTCTGCCTCATGTAATTTAAGCGTCATAAATGCAGATTTGTTTTTAAAACACCACTGTCAGAACATAGTTCTCTATCAAAAATCCCAGAAATGATGCTATTACCAAAGAATCATCTTCCCATTATATACGAATGAGCTATGTATTTTTTTTGTGAAAATGTCTTCAGTTTTCTGATTCAACTTGGTCTGCTCATTGAATCAACTTAAAGACTAAACAAAGCACTGATTGTTTCTCCAAGATTCACTCCAGGTCAACTGAGTCTGAATGTTAATGACAGAGCCCCAAAATCTGACTTTATTTACGCTTTCAGGGTCATTCTACTGTGTATCAAGGGTTGACAACCAGTGTATCTCATGTCTTCTCTGGGAAATGGGTATCAGAACCAAAGGAACTAGGAAAATTTCCCTTGCATGGGGACATGTTACCTCATCTTTCCACACAATGAAGAAAGCTAACCACAGACCTCACACATCTTGATTCTGCTGAGCTAAGAAATACTGTCTCCTGTAAACTCATCCCGAGCTTACTTAGGAACTTACTTCCTTACACTGAGAAAATACATGCAGTCAGAAAAAGCTTGCCAAAGCTCCTAACATAGATAGATCTGAAGCTTACCTCCTCCCAAAGATGGTCTTCCATGCTCCAATGTAAACACCTCCACTTGAGTCCTTCATTTCTTTTCCTTTCACCTACTCAGTAACAATATATACACCAGAGATTTCTCTAACTCCCATCATTTTTCCTTCGCTTTTCATCCATTAGCATTACCATACAAATAAGACACATATTCTTAATAACAACAATAATAGCCTCTCTTAACACCACAATCAGTGCCCAGACATTGCCTCTCATTTTTATCCACTGCTGTTCTCTGCAAAATGTCTCCAGGGCCTCTGATTCCATTCTTCCCGACACCTTTCACATTTACTCTCCACCACTCCAATGAAATCGTCTTTACCAGGATCACCAATGATCTGCACCTCACTAAACCCAATGGCCACTCTTCACTCCTCATCTTACGTGACTCAACAGCAGCATCTGGCTGGAGGTGAGTGTTCCCATCTCCTTGAACTATGTCTTTCAGCTGGCTCCTATTTCCCTGACCAAGTCTTAGGTTCTCTACAAAGGCTTTCTTCGTCCTTCTGATGTTTAAACAAAATATCTTAGGGTTTCAATTTTGAATCTTTTTACTTTACTATTATCTATTCCTGTTGATCTCACTCGCACTACTGTTTTCCTATAACATCTAATGCTAATAGTTACTCTCAAATTTTAACTCTAGCCCAGGCCTCTCTGCCTTGAATTCACGTTGACATATACAACTACTCATTTAAGAGCACTATTAGGATTTTGAACAATATCTTAAAAGTTAAAATCCCCAGAACTCCTAATCATCTCACATCTACTGATCCCATCTTAGTAAAAGCCAACTCCATCTTGCAAAGGCCCTTCACTCCTCACCTACTCCCTCACCACATACCTAACATTGCCACCACTGCCATCAAAAGAAAACCAGGCTATAACCACCTCTCTTCATCTCTACTCCTATAATCCTGGCCCACAACACTATCAAAGCTCATCTAACTACTGCCAACAGTCTCCTCAATGATCCGTCTCCCCTCACATATGCGTCCCACTGTCAATTCCAAATCCAGAAGCCAGAGATCATGTAAACCCAAGTGTCACTTCATGTCCTTGAACTGTGACTACCTTCTCTCTTACAACAAAGTCAATGTTCCTTTACTGGCCTATAAATTCCTAAATAAGGAGGCCATCTTATTACTTCCATCTTCTTCCATTTATTCTGATCCAAGCTGGCCTCCCTTCCACTCCTTGCACAAACCAGACTTACTTGTGCCTCAGTGTCCTGGCACTTAAACTTCTCTCTGACCACAAGCCTTTCTCCCTAACATTCTTTCTTTTCCTCCCAGATTCAAGTTGTTGCTGTGCGTTATTTTCTCAGTGACACATTCCTAACCGAACTACTTAAAATTGCACATACATTTTTGGTACTTCCTCTCTCTTTCCTGATTATTTCCTACAGTATTTAGAGTAAGAGTGCTCTGGGTTCAGAGCCTTCCTGAGTTCAAATCTTGACTTGTAGCACTTATTAGCTGTACCAAATTACCTAACTTTTCTGTCTCGGTTTCCTACTAAAAATGGAGAGTAATAATAATACCACTCTCACAGACATTGTCTGACATTTTTATGGGTTCATAGGTTTAAAATCACTAGACCTCTGAAAAGTACCATGTAGCTAGCTTTCATTCTATTTCATCAGTATTATTATCTGGAACACTACCTATTTTTATGAAGTTATTTGAGTGTCGTGTGATGTGTTCAGCCCCTCTGAAAAGTTCCCTAGGTTAATTTAGACATTTTTTGAAGAGCTGGAAGCATACACACACCTGATAATTCATGATGGCACGTAAGCACATGATGCAGACATGAACATCATCCTTCTTACTCACTAATCTGGAATTTTTCAGGGTTCTTCTACTTGGCAAAGTATTATACCTACAAATAGAACAGAAATTTTTACAAAGTGACAGATTACTTTTTTAGCATAGGCACACACACACACACACACCTACACACATACACACCTGAAATAATGGACACTGTTCTCTACCTTTCCCAGAACCTACACAAGAATTATAGGTTGAAATCACCATTAACAAACCCATCACCACAAAGCTATTTCTACAGACTGTGAGGCCCATGTGATTTTGTCACTATCTTTCCAGGTCACATACCCAGAGAACAAAATTGAGCTCCACGCACAGAATTTAACAATCAGACTGTACATAAGATTAAGGAACAATCCAGGCCCCTACTCAATAGGCTGACCTACACAGGGGATCTGAGGCCCTCTGTATGCACCTGCGCTTCCATCATGTGACCTGATTTTAACAGTACTTTCTGATTACTGCTCTCCTAACTCCTTGCTTTGGAGTTTAAACTAAGCAAGATCATACATTAGCATTTAGGCTTTACACTGTGATATTAGATCCTAAAGCTTAATAGTATATAAATGTCTAATCTCTCACCCAAAGCCTAATGTGGCAACTGAAATTTGAAGGGAAATGTGGTAATATGGCAGAGGGATGAAATGCTTTAATGTTAGGATAAACTCTACAGACCACACTACGCTATGATTTTGTTTGCCTTTCTCGAGATTTATCATAGCTTGCAAAGAGTAACTGACATTGCAACATGGTGCTAGAGAAAAAATACCCAGCTTCAATACAAATTTTATTGCTTCAGATAGGCTTTCTCTGCAACTCCAACACTGAAAAATTTCAAAAATGGTCAACTACAATCTTGTATGGTCAATGACAGGAATAAACCACAAAATCACCTACAGCTTTTCAATTGAACTTACTAAAAAATTTAAAGAAAAATATGATTAATAAGAACAACTTTTAAAAGTCCCAATGATATAGGACAGGAGCGGAAAACTGAATTGAAAAGTTTGTGTAAAACCATTCAGCTGGACAGCTTTTCTTTTGGGGGGGGGCAGACTCTAGAAGAATTCTTAACTAGGAAATAAAATTTCAGCAATGGAAGTTGGTCTCATTCAGTTCTGAATCCAAAAGCAAAGCAGCTGAGGTTTAACAAATTCGAATTTTAGTGGCAGCTAGCCCAATTTTAATACCCAAAATACAACTTTAAAATGTGTTACTTGGCCAAAACTCCTGCCTGCACATGGCTGTTGACATGCTTCTCAAGGTCACTGTAATCCCCAAGGACACCACCAGTCAGACCAAAGTACACATGGTCTTCTTAGTCTACATCCGAAATTCTTCTGCTTCCCCTACCTCTTATTTTATTATCAATTTTAAATTTATTTAATGGAATCACTGATGAAGTACATATCATATATGAGACTCAGTTTTCATTTTTTATTGAAAACATTTAAGTTTTAAAAAGAAAAAGTGGTGTCAGAGGGATAATTTACCCTATGCTACATTACACTTACATAGGAGACAACTACAGAGGAATACTGATGGAGGCAGGTTACTTGCTGCCGAAGATGGGACTGCTTATTTTACACAATTCCTTATTTCTGCTCCACTTCCAAATATATAACCATTATTCCATTAAACAAACCAAACTTATATTTTGTTCCCTAAAAGGTGTAAAAGAACAGTCCTTTTTCTTTTTCCTTTAATATTTATCCTGTTGCTGGCATATTGTAATAATTCTCTAAGAAGCCTACAGTTGCAACATGGAAACCAACAAAAATTAATTAGAATTAAAAAAATTAATTAGAATTATGTCCTACATGCCATATCATTAACACACAAGAATCTTAGATGCTATAGAAGGTAATTAATCTCAACTACATTTTTCTAGATCAACATTTAAAATATATTAGGGTTGGGGATGTAGCTCAGGGGTAAAGCACTTGTGTACCATGTCCACAGCCCTGGATCTGACCTTCAGCACTGCAAAATTTAATAAATGAAATATATTTAATGTGGTACAACATATGCATAATTACTCAGGTTAAAAGTTTAGGCAATATCTAATACATAAGATATTAATAAAAACAGTGAATGTTTTATTTATCAATATTATATGCTCAAAAGTAATACAGCTAAACTTTTTTTAATGTATGAAACTAGTTTAAAATTTTTTTCTTCTCTACATTTTACTTTACACAAAAACTGAGTAGGAATAGAAGGCCATGTGTGACCTTGTATGTTTAAAATCACATCATTGCAAGTTCTAAAAACTCAACCCCGCAGCCATTAACACTAAAATCATAGGTAGCACTGATAACCAAATGAGAAATACTAAACTTTTCTTCACACGAGAAACATCCAAAGAAGCTACATTCATAAGACAAAGAAGAAAAGGCTGTGGTGAGACCACACTGGATTCCAAATCCGTATGGCGCCTCAGGACAATTTCTTACTCCAGACTGTTTCTCACTGCCTCCAATCTGTTGCATTATCACGTGAAACAGCTACTGCCTACCGCCATCTGTGCAGGCTGGTTCCTTGCCTATCAAACACTGCTATTCTGTCTTCCTGTCAAAATTCAGTTATCATCTCCTGCCTTACATAATTATTATACCAGGCAGGATTAGGGTTTAGTTTGCCTCCAAAAACAGCACATGGGATCTCTGCAGAATACAATGGCCCCTACACCTGGCAAGCAAGTTTTCTTTTTAAATCCTTAATCTTTTATGTCATTTATCAGTAAAGAAAGGATGAACTTAAACAGGAAATTCTGCTCTCTATTTTGGAGTTCTCCTTATAAAAGAATTTGTTCCCATTAAGTAAGTACACCCTGGAAAATGTCATAATCCTTACCTCATTAAGATTTTTCAAGGGACTCAATTTCAGTTTAAGATTACCATAAATCTATAACTGTAGATTTTAGATGTGGCATGGTTAGCATGTACAAGCATCTATTGCATAGCATGTCCATCTTATGAAATTTGACTATTTTTGTAACGTGTGTGTGTGTGTATTTTAAACTGAGTAAATTATTACCCTTTTTTTGGGTGGAGGCACACAAATTTTAAATTCTGTCCAATGCATGATGCTAATAAACACTACCACCTTTGGAGGCTTTACTGGAGCTCCTCAAATTGGCCCCCAAAATTATAGCAAAACAGAATTGGCCACTGTGCCACTACTGAACACCTGGAGAAGGTGAACAAGCTGGGGTACAGGATCTTTTTTCTTTTTTTTTTTTTAACTTTTAAAAAAAGGGCTGGCCAAATAGCTGAGTGCCAGGGTTTCAATCCTGGGACCTGTCATGTCGGCCCCGCCCCTGGGGCACACACTAAGAGGGCAATTGAGACTGGGCTGTAAACAAGCAGATCACTACAAGTCTGATGTAGTAGTGAGACCCTAACATCCTGTAGACCATTCCCTAAAAATAAGAAAAAAAAAAAAAAAAACTAAAATAAAATAAAAAACTTTAAAAAAATCTTTTTATTTATTTGATACAGTGTCTCACTATGCAGCTCAGACACATAGTGATCCTCCTGTCTCAGCCTCCCCAGCACCAGGACTACAGGTGCATGCCACCATACCTGGTTTCAGTGGCTAGCATAGCATACCCAGTGTACTTGGACCAGCACAGCCTGTGGTGCCAGGGATCGAACCCAGGTTCTTGCGCTTGCCAGGCAGGCACTTAGGCTGTCAAGCTATTTCCCCAGCCCCTATGATCTTTGATACTCTCCATCAGCCATAGAAAATCAACCCAAATCTAATTTAAACCTCATTTTTATTAAGTACCTACTGTTGATTCAAAAGTCTAAGTGCCAAAGGAAAAATGAAAGATGTTGCTTCTATTCCCAAGGGGCTGCCATGGCGCCTAGGAAACAACATACAAGTATGCAGTTCGCCCCTGTAGTGAGAAGTGCTCTTTCACACTCCAGCCCCACCTGCCCATTTCATTGCATCTACAAATGTGATACACATTACAACATGCATGGTGAACTCAGCAGTACACATATACATGATATAATATAGTGGAACAATGGTAGTTACACGTTCTCAAAGGAGAACACCTTCTGCAAAGCTTTACAGTAAAATCTCACACAACCTCTTCTTAAGACCTACTCTGGGCTGGTGAGATGGCTCAGTGGTCTAAAGCACCTACTTAGAACAAGCTTAGCAAAGCAAAGGGACCGTGGTTCAATCCCCCAGCACCACATGCCAGCCAGCCCCGCCCCCTGGTGGGCTGAGCTGGCCACACACACACACACACACACACACACAAATACAAATAAATTAAAAAAAAAAAAAAAAAAATCCTACCCTGGGCAACTGTGTTTAGGAATATACAAGATTCTCAACCACTAAATAGGGAAAGAACAGAGAACTACGAGAAAAGTATCATAAAGGTAATATTAAAAATAAACATGATTAAATGATATTACCAGAAAAAATTTAAAATATCTGCTTTATGGTTCAATAGTGGCATTAGAAGATACTTTCATGTATAATTTTTTCTCTATTTTTCAGTTTTATATAATGATATATGATTATTTTCTAAAAGAGAAAACAGTTGTATATTTAAAAGCTGCTTTGGATGTTCTAGGTTTGAACGAGACAGACAAACTGACTAGACACCACAATTGTAACAAACACCCCGTCACCCTACAGGATGTCTCTTAGAGACCTCTTTAGGTGGACAGCAGACCCTGGTCTACCCTGGTGGAACAAACTAGCAGATTTCTGTGAAGAGCCCACACTCCACCACTACACAAATGACAAAGGATCCAAGTGTCATTCGGAAAAATTCAGCTCTGTAATCCTTTTCCCTGGCATTGCAAAGGCCTGCCTGATGTCACTAATGCAGAGTACAATGATTAAGTCTCCATTTTAAAAAAAAGCGATGAGTAGCCCATTAGTGCCACAAAACTACAAAGTATATGAGTCACAGGCAGTCCTAGAATATCAGAGCAGTAAGCTGTCACCAATTAAAAATTCCAAGAGTTTCAAAAAGAGTTACAACACCAAGTAATAAATGTACACAGTACTATTTCGTAGTTCAGTCTAACATACGTAAATATGATTATCTTTGAAAGGTCATGAGGGCTCCTGCATCTGATTCAGAGGCATGCTCCTGTAGGCTGAATTACCTTCTTCCTTCATAAGCAATGATATCCTCGTTGACTTATTTCAATAAACCCTCCACAAAAGCTCTGTTTAAGGGATTGTGGTGATGGCTCAGAGGGAGGCATGGATGGCTTCAATGGTAAACTGGTATCTCTGGCACGTGACTTTTGCTAAAGAATTGCCTAAAGTGAAATTGATTACTACACTATTTTCTTCCTGAAGGTATTGTAAAACTTCATTTAAAACACAGACTATTTGAGCAGATCCAAATTAGAAATTGTCCTTCTAATTCATTATGGTGTATTTATATAAAAGGTTCCGGTCCGAAGCAACATCAGTCTCTCCATGGTCCCTTGTGGATAACCAAGGCCCTGAGCTCCATTTAGTCCTGTCCCAGGCAGTCAGTCTTGCCTGATCCCAGCCTCTGTCTGCAGCTAATGGTGCATGCTGCCTTCACTGAGACCTGAAATTGGCTTCTGTGGCAATGGGCTCCCCTGGGTCTTCCTTCCCTTTACCAACAGCTTTCATATCTCACTGTACATCATGGCTTTATGTAAGTGAGTGAGGACTAGCAGGCATCCTTAGAGAAGAAGTGGGGGGGGGGGGGGGGGACATGACCCTTGAAGGCACTGCTACTCAAGTCTGCAGCCCTTGGTTTTCCCTAAGACTCTTGCTTTTTAAGACTTTGAACCTAGAAGGGAAAGGATAAGAACAGAGCGCAATGGCACAAGGCTTTCAGTTCTTACTGACATTCAGCCACTTTTCCTAAATGGACATTTCCAATGATTGCCTCAAGACTTTATTTAATTTCCAGAGTTCTCAAAAAGTTTACTTTGCTTTTTTTTTCATTTCTTAATTACTTTTATGGATATGAGCATGTTCAGAGGCCCTTTCTTAACCATTTCTATAAGCACTTTTATAAGCATCCTACTATAACATATTTTTTTAAAAAATACTTTGTTCTTTTTTATTTTTATATAAAATAAAAATGTATTATGTTCATAACTTTCACACAATTGACAACACAGCAGTAAAGATTGTTGTGCATGTCATATATACACACATTGAAGTTTCATTAAATTAAACAAAATGAAGGATCAAGAACAGTGATCCTTTATTGGATCTGAAATCTCACAGGATTTTAGTGTTTAACAAGTAACAAAAAGTGTGAAATTTCAGACCACAGCAGTGTTGAAAACAAAAGAATGATAAATACAAGAGCATATATTTTCACAATAACAGATATTTAGAGATCATTTCCTAGCTCCCTGTTCATTCTAAAATGTAATAATGCTTTCCAGGGGACTGGAGTAGTTGGAGGAAGCATTGGACCACCTCAGCCTTCTCTGTTAACCTGGGGCAGGTTCCTTGATATTTAAATGCTGGCAAGAAATTTCTCAGATTCCAAAGAATGGAGGAGACATGGATAGAAGGACTGTGACTTAATCCCTGGACCACTTAGGCTGATTATCTAATCCTGAGATGTTCTGTTCACAGACTGGGGGGCAGGGCTTTGGGCCTCTAGAAGCCTATGTGCAAAAGATGAGTTGCCCAGAGCCAGAAAACATCTCTGGGTCTTATTTTTAGAATGATTGCCATTTGTAGGAAAAATAACAGGGAAAGATCTAGGGGTATTTCTATAGGGAAAACAACAGCATCAAATTTCTCAGGCTTGCTTCTGTATTAGCTTTAAGAATTACCTGCTGTTTTCCCAAAGCACTCAACTAAAACTACTGAGATACTCTGTCACTCAAGATGAGATCCTATCTTGGAAGAGATGACCATTTGAATTCATAAAACTCTTGGTATATATGAAAAAAGATCAAAAAACTGATCTACGATAATAAACAAACAGAAATTACTCTAAACATTTATCTTAAGATTTATGCCTATCTCAGCGTGCATCAGTAATTAATGTAAGTAATAATAAAGGAAGTTATAAGTCAATGCTAATGAGTGGTAGGTGTAAACAATCAATCAATTTTTGCAAATATGTCTCATAAACCCTATACAGAACATAGCCTGGAGATGGCTCAATAGCTTGAGCTCCTGCCTGGCAAGCAACAAGGTTCTGAATTCAATCCCTGGTACCAAAAAAAAAAAAAAAAAAAAGGAGAAGAAAGAAAGAAAAAGAAAACAAAGAAAGAAATAATAGAACATACCCTATTTGACAGCATAGTAACCCCTGCTACCTGCACACCTACTTCAACTAGGGGGTGAAATCTGCCCACCTGTGCAAGGCCCAAAGCACATGCGACAGGGAAAAGAATGTATTTTTTGTTTTAAAAGCCTTTCAAAGTAACTGATTAGTGAGCTCCCAGTAACCAGGCAAACCCTGGGTTTTTTATTTAAAAAGGCAGGATGACAGCGAGGTCAGCAAAGATACTTAGAAAGGTAGCTTTCTTGGAGTTGCTCAACTTCAAATTAGATACACAGGAATTTCTCTTGGCCAGGTACATGCCTATGGCCTGAATTACATAGAACTCATTAGACCTCTGGTTAGTCATGCCTTGCTTTCCTTATACTGCTACCCATCCCAAAGCACCCCAGAAAGGGGGAAGCTACGTTAACTTCTGGGTGATTCCCTTATGTTAGAAAGACAAAGCAATACAAATGATACACACAAGCAGAAGTGTAAGCAGTTTGCCTGTGATACTCCCAGGAGTGTAGAAGAAAAACCTCTTGGGTTCTGTGGAAAAGCTAGATGAAAAGCAATGGATTTGCTCAAAAAACTGTATTTATAAAGCCCCAAACACTTAGTAAACACCAGCATGGAAGCCACCCAGGGGCACCCTGATTTAGGTCTGGGTACCCATCTATTACCTCAGCAGCATGCACATATTTCTGGATATCTAGATAAATTCTAGTAGGTGAGTGCACACATCTCTGTCTCTCCTTCTGTGTTTACATTATCCAAAAACTGTATTACTGCAGAACCTTCAGTAAGTATTTCCTTAACTGACTAAATCAAGTCTCCAAGAATCTAGCCAAAAGGCTTTTCAAAAGCTTTCTGTGGAACTTCCATGCTAGCATTTGTGAGATTCAGAATATCAAAGTTCCACTGACAAGAAGAAAAAGGTATGTTTTTCCATTATTACAGAAAGTATTTTAAATGGTGTATTAAGGTTTTCAATATCAAACTAATATCTACCTATAAATAAAGAAAAGTAATCGGAAACTCCTTGGAAGGGATTCACCCCAACCAGAATGCAATACCAACAGGGCATGTCCTGAAATCTAGCAGAGCTTTACTAGTCATTTATGATTCCAATGTCTGGGATAATAGCCTTTTAACCAAGATTTTGGGTTTTAAGTTTCCTCTCTTCTACCCTTCAGACATGACATCACTTGGGCACATTTTCTCTATCAATTAAACTCATAAAATATAAGATGCTAAAACAAAATGAGCCAAGTACTTTCTCTTCCAATAGCCAAAAGAAACAGAGCTGAAATAGTTCAATCCAGTTCAAAGTAGAAGTAAATGGGGTATGGGGAGAGGGACAGAGAGAGAAGGAGGGGGAAGGGGGGATGGGAGGGGGAGAGACAGACAGACCAGACAGAGAGTCAGTCAGTAGCCATTGTTCCTAGCTATTCCTCCAAGTCTTGCTCCTTATTGTTTCATGTCCTAGATAAATGTCAGTCTCCCTCTAGGACTCTCTTTTTTTTGTTGTTTTGTATTTTTTTTAATCTTATGTATTTAGTTCAAGGTCTTACTAAACAGCTTGTACTTGTAGTGATCCTCCTGTTTCAGCCTCCCCAGCACTGAGATTATAGGCACGGGCCACCATTCCCAGTTTTGGTGGCTGTCTTGGCATGGGGTTGGCATAACATGCTGTGCGTTTGGGTTCTTGCACTTGCCTAGGCAGGTGCGTCTTAGACCACTGAGCTATCTCTGAGGCATGAAGAATGTATTTTTTACTCTAGTCTCTATACTGCTACATCATTACTGTTGGTTATACTGATTGTCCTAGTTACTTTTTATTCGTTGCTGGGACAAATACCCGACACACAAAATGAAGGAAGGAAAGGTTTATTTAGCTCACAGTTACTGGAGGTTTCAGTCCATACTCAGCTGGGTCCAACGCAGAGCAGCACATAGCAGCGGGCAACTTTTCATGGCGGTGGCAAAGAGCAAGAGCGCAATGGAGGGGTAGCAGCAGCTCAAGCAGCTAGCTTCTCTTCCCACCTTACATTGTAATGCAAATTACCTGCCCCAGGGTAGGGGAAGTACTCACACCTATGGGTACTTCCCAGTACTTACCCACCTATGGGTAATCCCAGCAGTACTAAAACCCGTAATCCCAGCCTTGGATCACACATAATCCCAGTGGATCATGAGTTAACACAAACTCTAGAAGTCCTCATCCCATGACTGCATGAGGCTTTGGGGGGACAACTAGACACAAACCATAACACTGATATATGGCATTTAACATTTAATATGGAATGCATGAGAACACACAAACATATGTAAAGTTTTTTCTCAAACTGTAGGCAAACAGCACATGTTCTCCCTAACATAAGGAATTTAAAAAGGTAACATGAAAATAGCAAAGAGGCTCTTATTAGACAAGAAGGGAATAAGGGGAAGCAGGAAGAGGGTAAAGACGGGAGAGTGAGGGGATGGATATGATCAAAAACGCTCATTAAACCCAATACTTCATTAAATTCATAGGCACTTCATAATAGAAGAAAAAAGAAAGCAATACAACTATAAAGGTATTGTGAGGGTCAGCCATATAGCTCAGCAGACTAAAGCGCCTGCGACTGGGGTTCAATCCCTGGCATGCCATGCCAGCCCTGCCTCTGGGGTGCACCGAGAGGCAACTGAAACTGGGCATGGTGGCATGCACCTACAATCCCTGTGCTTGGGGGGGTGAAAACAGGAGGATCACTACAAGTCCGATCTGTGTAGTGAGACTCTGCAGGTCTTGTAGGAACAATACATTTTTTTAAAAAAGCTATTGTAGTATAGTAGAAAGAAGTCAGAAGGCTTTGGTTAGAAATCCTAGCTCCGTCATTTATTAGCTAGAACATAACTTCTCTGATATAATTTCCTCTTCTGTAAAATGAGGCTGAAAGTCCTTGACATTAGTTCTAAAACATCATAGAAACAAAAAGTTAAAAACTTGTGGGTAAAATACCCACTCGGCCCCCCTTCCTGTCCCTCTCTCAGGACAGGAGCTTTCTTTCTCTCAATAAATATATTCTGCTCATAACCTCAAAAAAAAAAAAAAAAAAAAAAAAAAGTTAAAAACTTTACTTGTAACCTTCAGCAGAAAGTCACTATTTCATTTATTGAAGTTCACTTTCAACATTTTCCCATTACTAGGTAAACTAAAGTTACAGAAGTACAAAACTTTTGTCCTGGTCTTCTCATTTATTTAGGAAACACCTTTTCACATCCCCATAAGACCTTATTTTCAAATAGTTACAGAATATTCCAGCACAGTGGTTAAGGTCTGTACTGGCTTATTGGGAGCCTAAGATAACTAGAAAAGGGGCACATTTTCTGAGGGGGACTGGCCTGAAGCTTTCCTGGACATGGTCTATGTGGAGAGAGGGCTTCGCAAACAGGGCTCGCCCTTACCCAAGGGATAGCTTACACAAGCACATGTGGACATGCTGATAAGCAAGGATACATACTGGAGGCAAAACAAAATTCTCCCTATGAATAAACAGGCAGAATAGTACCATGGGCAAGCTGGAGTTAAGCTACTTTATTTCACAGTCTACCTCCCTCACATACTGTTTGATCTCAGCTGAACTGCTCAATTCCCTACAACCAACTGTGGTAACCACCTCCAAGAGGCAATGTGAAGAATAAACCATACAAGGTTCTTACCACAGTCCCTAGCACAAACTGGCATTCAGAAAGTTTTTCTCCAAGTAAAAATTATATTAATGTTTTCTACATCTTTGTGCCAGTTAAAAAACATTTTAAAATTTTTTCCCATAAAAAACATCAGGAATGGGATTACTATGTTAAAATGTATTAACAAGGATCAAAATTTGAGCTCTTCATCTCCTCATATAAATCCACTGATTATATAGTTGGTAACTAAACTGTCAGATGATATTGCTGAAATGCCATTCCAGCGACAGTTCTAGGGAAAAACAGCAAAATATTGTTTAGGGAAGGTGTAGGAAAAAATAATAGCAGTGGTTAGTAATCAAAGGCAAACTTGATCTTGGTTTCTTCAACCCAGTGCTTAAGAGTCAGCCGGAATGACCTTCAAAAGGTTTTCCAGTTTTGTCATTTGTGATCCCCTCTCCACGCTATCATTTCCCACCTCCGTCGTTATCAAACAGCTTCTTCCTCTCTCCCAAACAGGCTTCATCTCTGACATCTTTTGCTTATCACATGCCCTGTGCTCCACCTGCAGCATACTCTCCTCATCCTGAGAACCAGATGTGGCTATTTCTGAAAGATCCACTTTAAATTGTCCCTTCCTATAAGTCCCTTCCATTTTCTTTAAAAACTCAGGGAACTTGCTATTGTCTATGTAATTGTAAGCATTAGTCTTGACATGCCATTAGGGCATCAACCTTGTTCTTACAAAAATTTTTAACTACTTTCTCTTGCACCCGAAATAACATAGCCTTGGTCCTCCCAGATTAAATATGCACATATATGCATACAGTGTATCACTGAAGTCCAATCTGTGGCTACACTGGCAGAAATTTATGTCAAGTAGAGGTAAAAGACAAGATAACCTTGGCTTCTCCTGCATCTGAAGATCCACATTCTTCCCTCTGGCCAAGCTGTCAAATGTGTGATAATTCAGAATACAGTATTTGATACAACTCATTATATATGACCAGTTATAAAATACTCAACAATTTCAGTCAAAAAGTATGAAAACAAAGACTAGACTGTGCTAAAATTAGGTTTTTACTTAAAAACCTATGTCTTAGAAGAGTTTTGATCCTTTTTCCTTTAATCAAATCTCATTTATAAATCATTTTTAGGATCCTGAAATCTCATCTCTTCTCCCAAGTTTAACCAATCGTTCTGCCAAATAATATTGTTATCTATATTAATACTGTACATACATTCATATCTGGATCTATTATTAATGTTAATACTGTATCTATATTAATATCTGGAGATTATTAGGAAGAGAGGACTAAACTGTCCATTGAGAGATACTAACTAATTAAGCAAAGCTACCAGAATAAATCATCTCTATAGAACATGAATATTCTTTTTCTCTTTAAAAAAAAATACAGTATTAATAAGAATGCAGTATACCCTACTGTGTTAAAGTCTTAAAGCAAGGAATCATAATATGATAACAGAGTGGATCAGTGGCTAAAAGACATTGGGCTTTAGGCCAGGACAGGGTGTAGGTGCCAAGTCACGTAGTTATCATATTATAACATGGAGAGCAGTCACAGACCCTGCCACCATGCACTTTCAGCTCTCTTGGGTGCCATTTGCACCCATGACTTACGAGATGTTCCGGTCTGAAGCCTCATCATCAGTGTGTAAACTGACGCTGCTCCAGAGGCCACAGGGAGAGAAGCAGCTCTGGTGGCATTGGAATTGAAGATACTCAGGCAGAGAAACCAATCTGGTAGTGGTGCAAGAGATGAACAGAACCAGAGTGAGAGGAGAAAGCAAGATGAAGAAAGACAAAGTAAGGAGGTAATCAGAAGTAGGATGGTGGGATGAAAAATAACAACAAAAAGCAAGCCGAAAAAGTAAAGGTAGTGTGGGGAGGAAAGGAAGAAAAAGGTGAAGAAGAGGAGGAAGAGAAAAAAATGTAAACAATCTTTGGGTATATGAAAAGCAACACGTACCATACGCCTTACATCTCACTGCTGTTTTTATAGGTACCAGATGCTATCCAATGACCAAATACAGAAATAGAACTAGGCACAAATCCATGAACTACAAATGTTGAACTATCATTGATACACACTGTTTAAAAACAAAAACAAAAGTCAAAGCTTCAAGTTACTAAGTGGAATAAAAACTGTCCTGTTGGCATTCTTCAGTTACTAAAAATCACGAAGTGATTTTAAAATACAGAACTATTAAAATACAGAACAGAAGAGTGAAATGTTAGTTTCTTAATGGGTCATTTCTGAGCAACCTGCCAGCATAAATTTATTTAGTTCCTGTTTCTCCCTTTCTATCACGTCTCCTTCCACATTTTCAGTCTGTTTTCCCCTGGAAAATAAATGTTCACAGCATCTACCTTGAGCCAATGTAAAGCACCCCAAGATCATTTTCGATGTCCCTGTACCAAGCCTCCCAGCCCCAGAGTCACATCCTTCCCTTGAGCCTGGGATAGTTCCCTGATCCTGCCACTTTACCAGAAATAGTAGGAGCACTGTGAAAGGACTTTCATAATTTTTACAAGGTGAATTTTAATCAGAGAAATGAGTACTTCTTAGGTAATAGCTGGCTGATGATATGATACTTTCTAACTAAGGGATGACAGAAAACCAAACTAAAATATACTTTGTAAACTAAACTCCTTATACAGTTATTGACTGAACTGGTGGTGAGAATTTCTATTTGAGTACACTTCTACAGAAGTTGGAGAAACAGGTCTTTGTCAATTTCCACACATTCCTCTGCCCACCTGTGAAGCTCATATAGCCCTTGATTCCTCCAAAATGCCAGGAGATAGGCTGAAATACTTTTCCTTATTATTTTAGAATCGATTAATTCTAAATGTATTCATATTTTTAGCATTTTGCAACAAGGAAAATCTGAATGGTTTGTTGGAAACAAACATCAGACACTTCAGCAGAAATGAACTTCATTATACAGAATTTTTTTAACTCACCATGACCAAACCCAAGTCAAAGAGACAAAAGACAAGCAAATCTGAATGTTGTGAAACCCTAATATTTACTAACAACTCTAGTACAATAACCCCAAATCCATGATTATTTCAAGAACAACAAAAATGTCCTTTTGCCAGATCATGTCTTAAAATACTTGAGATAAAATTTTCAAGCTACAGAGACTAAGCAATCTATGACAATGAAGTTCTTATGACTATTAAGACTCTGTATTAAATTTGTAGACCACAGAAAGCTTTATGAACTTGATCTAGATATCTCTAACCTGACTGGCAGAAGAGCTGCCTCATTTACTAATGTACTGCTAACTCCACATGTAGTGTCTCACAGGCTAGAGAAGCTCAAAACTATTTGCAATTCATGACTAGTCATGGGTATGAGTGAATGAACAATCCCAGCAATGTTATAGCCCACACTGTTATCAGAGATAAGCACCAATCTTCCCTTAGCTTTAGTGGTACTTCAGCCAAGAAATATTTAACAGGGAAACCCTAGGAGGAAATTTAAGGGTGACATCTGAAGCACATCTAACCAAAGAAAGCTGTGATTAAAGGTATTACATTATTTAACAACAACAAAAATTGCACTCCAGCATTCTGCACCTATGATACAGAAGACTTCCCCTAGAACATGCACATGAGCGCTGGGTGGAGGAAAGCAAGGCAGTAGAAAGGCATGAAGAGCAAAAAGCAAAGAGGCTATTCAGATGCTCACAGCTCAAAGTGCTGCCTCTGCTGCAAACAATACCTACATCACAAAGGCCAGCACTGACTGGATTTCAGACATTTATCTCCTACTTCTACTCTATTAGAGATAATTCTGCTAATCCTTTGGTAGAAATGTCTCACCTTCTGTGTTGTTTCAGAGCATGGTGTTTCCAAAAAGCTACTTGAAACTATATAGAGTACTGACCAATGGGAGAACCCATGAACTCTGAAAGTAACCTCCACTTACATCATTGGAAACGAAAATGCTATGCAGCAAGATGCACTGATAGTCCACCCAGAATCAGCAGAAGGGGACCCACCTATCCTAGCACATCCTACTGCAGATTCCTTCTGATTAAAGGCACTTACCGCAATGCGGAGTGTCTTCCCGAGCGGGACACGCTGTTGCCCACAGGTGAGGGCAGGTTGCTCCCTCTGTGCAGGTCCTCGATGGACCTGCTCCAGGGCTTTGATTTGTCCACTGAACTCTCCACAGTACTTTCCACACTTTCAAAGTCAAAACTACAACAAAAGAAGAATGCTGCTGAAAACTTAAAAAATTCACGTTTACATACACATGCAGATATACACAACTTGTGTCCCTGGGAAGTCTCTGCAAGGAAAAGTAAAAAGGATATTAAAAGAATTTCTACAGACTCATTGTTAGCTGCAACAATGCAAGAATGACAAACACTAGGCCTTACAACACAATCATGCAGCAATGAATAGCAAAGCTTAGTGATGTAAATTTTATATTTTACTATAAGGCTTTCTAGCTTTCTAACTATAACTGCTCTGGTAGAAGGTGGAAAATGATCACAACAGCTGTCTTGATTTTGCATTAACAAGTCAATATGTTAGGTTTATACTAATGTATTCCTACCCATCAATTTTCACTGAGTATTTTCTCCTAGTGTGTTGGCAAGTATACTTTTCCAACCATATGTGATACATTACTAGCGAAGTTAAGGATTTGCTTTGATTTTGGAATCTCTTCCCAATGTGGTGCTCTTTAAAGTAAGACTGTTGTTTCTCTGACATTTTTTGAGGTTATTACTCATGTTAACCATGTTAGAATAAACGGCAAGCTAAGTTGCTCACTCTTCTATAGTTCTAGGAGCAACAATTTTAAACAGATCAGCCTTTGTGCTCCATGCATTTTTCCTCTCACAGAAAATAGTAACACTGTTTCTTGGAAGAAAAAAAAAAAATTATTCATTGTTTTTACACACAGTTCTACTACATAACACTGAACGAACTGTAGGACAAACAGAAGACAACTAAAATCAATATCCTCAGGAAGATTTTAGAAGATCCTTCAGAAGAAAAAAAAATTAGGAAAAAAAATTTTTTTTAAATTTTAGTACAAGGTCTACAGGGTCTCACTACGTAGATCAGACTTGCAGTGATCCGCCTGTTTTCAGCCTCCCAAGAGCTGGGATTACAGGCAGGCACCATGCCAGTCTCAATCACCATCTCAGTGTGCCCCAGAGACAGGGGTGGGGCCTGCACCACAAGTAGAGGATTGAACCCTGGGCCCTGTGTCTGCCTAAGCACGTGCTTTAATCCACTAAGCTGTTTGGCCAGCCCTAGATATTATTTTTTAATGAAAGTATGATGCCAAAATGAAATGTCATTGGAGCAGTTATCAGAAAACTCCTATGACACTGGCCACTTATTAAAGCCTAATCAGAGGGCCAGGAGATGGCTCAGTAGAATAAACACTTCCCTGGCAAGTGAAAGGGCCTGAGTTCAATCCCCAGTTCTAAAAAAAAAAAAAAAGCAAGCCTAATCAGTTACTGCTGTATATATCCAGCACAGGTTTGTTGTATCCGTGGGTGTATGGGGTAATCTAAGACAAGCTGTGTACTGAAAACAGAATCAAGAATGAAGGAGGCTATGTCCGTGGAGCATCCCAAGATCACTCATGGCATCCACATGCTCTCTGCGCAGGCCCCATGTTCAGCTGTTTAGGGCAAACACATTCCTCTCTGCTCACCCCCACTCTCACACAGCAGAAAAAGAAAAGGCACATCTTAGGGAATCCTGTACTTCACAGAACCACATTCCACAGGCTGGGAATTCTTAGGTGACACAGAATAGCAAAAAAAATCCACAGCTCACTATTTTCAAGATAAAAGATAAATTATGTATTTATATGTAATGTGTTATCTAATTAAAGCAAAATTAAAAACTAAGAAGCAAAATCTTCAAGCTCATGCCAAAATAAACACAATAAACCTAGGCCACGAGCTTAAGAAACAAGAACCCTGGATTCTGACCCTTCGTTGGCTACCATCTTATACGGTACAGTACAAGAATGCTGACATGGCACCACAAGGTGTTCCCCGACTCTGTGTGAGGGTACAACTGGGAAATCCTGGTCACAAGTTCAATTATCATGCAGGTAAAGGATTCACCATAGCAACTACAGAACATATAGCATGCTGTTCTCCAGTAATCCTGGTTTTTCTTCGTTTTCCTCTCCATCCTAGAAATAATATTCTTAGGACTTTAAAATATGTGGTGAGGAATGTTACGTGTTTTATCATATAACATGAAGCACAGAAGAGCTGATATGGTTTTCACGTAATGGTGATAAGTGAAGTTTGAAAGAACAGGCCATAAAAAGGAGATTATATTTCAGAATACAACTTCTTAGGAAGATGATTTTTTAAGTTTATTCCATTTAATACTTGATAAGTATGAAAACAGAAGCACAGCAAGCCAGTTTCCATTAACAGCTTAGTTTTTGCATCTATATGATAAAATAATTATGGTTTGCTCCTCACAAATTCTCAGGGGCATGATGGGGATTTTAAGATTATACCTGGTTAGGTCTTCAGACTATTTTGAAGTTAAGCAGCATAAAAATCAAGTTACAGCATTTATAGGATGAAAGAGGGAAAACACCATGTGGGCTATAACATCTTTGAGTCACACTACAACCACAGCATCACTGCCTAAATCTGTGAAGAAGAGGCAGCATCTGTGTGGAGTGGAACATCTTTTGATTAACAGAGAAAATGCAAAGGAGAAAACCATGTTCAAATGTACACATTCCAGCCCTGCTCTAAACCATTCCAGAAGCCAAGAAGGTAGGAGAGACTGACGAAGTGACAGAAACAAGTTAAATATGTAGGGCTTTCCCTGGTTCTGCTCCCATACTGTCCCACCCACAGTTTGTAGACAGGATATTATAACAATGCAAATACATGTGAAATAAAAAGGTAAAGTCTCTGTTTGCCTCTTCATGCCAGTGTCCATTTCTGCAGTCATTTTCTACACACCTACTAGCATATGCACACATAACAGTAGAGATTGAACCCAAGGCCTTGCCTGTGTTAAGCAAGCACTCTTATCAGTGAGAGCTACACACACTAGCTACATTCTTTTGAAGTAAAAGAATAGGGCGTAGGGTGCAGTTCAATAGAACTAAAAATAAGAACCCTGCTAAGGGTAACTTTTACTCACCTGCTTTACTCCTACTTAAAGGCATTTCAACTAACAATTAAGTGTCTTAAGTTAGATAAATAGAAACTAACCTCCTTAAACCCTTCCATATCCTCTTGACGCAATGTATAATTTTATCACTAAGACCACAAGAAATTTAAATGCAGACAACCAGAATTTTACTTACGTTACTGCATACTGTGCAAATGACAGATACTCTACTAGAACATCAAGGCCTTTGTTTTCTTCATTCAAAAACTCTCTGACCCATCTGTTGGAAAAAACAAAAATTGAGGCACTTCATCAAATGATCTCATACAGAAAAGACATAGTGGAAAGTTTTGTTTTTTCCCTCAGAAAAATCCAGTGCCTGAAAGGAAACACAAAGGAAGGCCTAGACTACTTCACATTAAGTAGAGCTTGAGGAGATGATAGGAAAACCACAACACATCAGTGTGAAAGGAGTTACCAGTGCGCTTGTGCCACCCTCTACTGTTTGGGAGACCTAAAATAATCTATAAAATACCTCCTAGAAGAGAAAACTTGCTAAATGTAATCTTTCCACCCCCACTCTTTCACAGCCTGCTGGCTGAAGAAGCCAAGATTGCACAAGGATGAGGCGGACCCAGGGGCATGACGCTGTGACCACTGAAATCCAGACATGTCTTCAAATCCACATTTAACTCCTTGGCACACTAAGCTGAAGAAACCACTAAATCAGCCAATGAGAGGCCCGTGTTTATGGGCTCCTGGAAACTCAACAGATTTGCATAATTTCTCCATGAATGTTAAAATCTCGTAAAGGGCTGCAAATACTGCAGATCAAGGACATGAAAAATATTTGCTACAAGATTCATTTTAAAATAGTATTACAAAAAAAAATAAAATATTACATCTGAATGGTGCTTAATAGTTTGCTTTGATGTTTATATATTATTATATGATTTTCATAACAACTCTGGTGGTCAAACAGTATCTTTACACAGGTACTAAATATCCCATACATTTCCTCCAATGCATTCATCTTCAATGAATGAGTGGTACCTAAATAAAACTTCAAGGGAAACTCCAACAAGTAATAAGTAAAAGATCAGCTACTACAACGTGAGGCACAAGTGCCAGTAGCATTCTAAATTGGGTACTTTCCTCCCTAAACACCATGTAAAGAAGGCTGAGCAGTTACGGACAGACAGCTACTAGGGAAGCCTATCTTGCCTACTATTAAAACAGCACCAAGGACAATCCTCCCATGTGACCCAAACAAGACAAGCCCCTTAAGATTTTGTCTTAAAGGATGAAAAGATTAGGGCAATTCAGGATGTCCACTGTTTTCTTCTTTGTTTTTTGTTTTTGCACAGGTCGGGTTCATTTCATCTTCAAGCTCATAATTTCTCCCAGTTCCATCATCTCCAAGATGTAAACTCTGGTCCGCAGGTACTGCCAGGAGGCAACAAATTGGAAAACAAGTAGCTTAATTTGTATTTCCCCTCAAATGCCTCAGCCAGACTACCACAGAACAGACACACTTAATGCAGCTGGCTGTACACACACAACCTTTAAGAGAAATGTAGAGTAGACACATTGGCGAAGAAAACACCATGTTTAGGTCTAAAGTGGCCTTGTTATGAAACCTAAACACAATGAACAGGGCTGCCAGCTGATAAAGCTAAAGTTTCCAAAACAGCCACTTGCATGATCTCACAGCATCCACTTTTAGATACTTTAAATAATTCCTATACTGCTAGGTCTTAGAGACACTAAACATTCTTACATTTCAAAATAGTAAAAGTCATATTTAAAAAAAAAAAAAGGCATATTTTTATTATTGGCAAGAGACTTTGGAGAAGCTGCAGCTCTCCACTGACATCAAATGACTAGTTGTTCAGACTCAGTCACCTGAGCTTCTCTGAGGTCTTCCCATTTCTGACCAAACACATTAAGCTGGCCTACGGTAAACGGTATTAACCCAGTGTTGTAGGCAGCCGAGTTAGATAGAAATATTATAGGCAGTTAGACAGGGTCAGGTTCTCAAGGAGACAAGATGGAAGACCAGGTGACTTTGCAACTTGGAAGAGACAGATACTCCCATATGGGCCACACCTGAAGACCAAGACAAAAAGAGGAAGCACAGCTACATACTTCCCTAAGGATGGGCATTACTGATTGATATCCTAAATAGTATCAATCAACTTGAAAAAGCCCAAATGAGTCACTAGCCCAACCCTCAACAGGAAGAGACACTGTCCATATTCATGCCCACTTGCTATGTGACTTGCTTCCCCATTTGGTACCAGATTTAATCAATTTATCTGAGCAATGGTGCTTGTAATCTCATTGGTTGACCATAGTTTTGTCCCACCTCATGCCCACCTAAGCACGTTCCCGTGTCTTCTCCACCACCTTAGACCTGCCTCACCACATGGCTTTCCTCTATAAAAGTCCCTGGAAGAGACAACTTGGGGGGGGGGGGATAACCCACTTGGACACCCCTCCTGTCCCTCTCTCGGACAGGAACTTTCTTTCCCTCAATAAATATATTCTGCTCATAACCTCCGTTTGTTCCTAAAATTCATTCTTCAATTTTAGAGAACACGAACTCCTACAGATGAGGTCCAGAGATCGTTTTTTTCCCTATGTCATTTGGAGGTTCACTCCATCATTTGGAGGTCACCCACCGGAGATCAGTTTTTTCTCTGTATCACTAGTACAAAAATACTAACAAAGGTTTAGAAGTTTCAGGGCAGTCTCAGTTTCACATCTTCTATCTCATCTGCTCACAAACTCAAAAATAGAGAAAAGCATCCACGGAAGCTCCTTCTAAGTGATTCTTCAGACCTGCCTAACAAGAACACAGATTCTCCAAGGTCATCTCAACCTCCAGCACAACTCCATCTGACTTAAGAGGTTCTGTCACAAAATAGATAAAAAATGGTGACCCAGACAAGAAAATGCAAAAATATAAATAAATAGGAAATAGCCAAGTATAGTCAGAGCTATTTGGAGGGTGGGGCCCACAAAATACTATCTACGTATTTTGATGCAGGGATAGAGTTTAACTGGTTTCTTTATCTTTACTTTAGTATCTTCTTGGATGCCTCCCTTTCTACTTGCTGATTTTGAATGTCTTCAGGACAATTTCCATGTGAAAGGCAGGAGACTACTGCCTATGGCATAAGCAGCCAGCTAGAGAGTAAATGCCCTACCTACCTCTATTTCAACTTCATGGAAAAACATACGACTCTGAGCTACATGATCCTCTATGTACTTTTGATGTTGCCCTGACACCACTATGTGATTTAAAAAAAAAAAAAAAAAAGATATAGGGCTGGCAAGATAGCTCAGCAAACTAAGCTCCTGCTTAGGCAAGCACAGGGAACAGGACTCAAAACCTAACACACATGCCGTGCAGGCCCTGCTCCCAGGTGTGCTGAGCCAGCCACCAAATCTGAGCATGGTGGCACACTCCTGTAAATCCCAGCGCTGGGGAGGCTGAAAACAGGAGGATCACTACCAGTCTGAGCTATGTAGTGAGACCCTGTACCAAATACATAAATAAATTAAAAATTTTTTAAAGGAGATGATATAATCATTCAGGATTGACTGCTGCCTTCATTAATGTCAGCTTAGCAAAGACATTTCAGCAGGAAGAGTACAGATCCTAAGAGAAAAGCAGCCCTGTCCTGTCCTCCCAGGCCTGCTCCTTCCTTCTCTGCTTAGGACATTCTCTATGGAAGAGAAGAAATGAGAACGCCCATCTGCATGAATTGAAGAGTAGAGAAAGAAACAGGCAAAGACAAAAACAGCAACTTCAAATGCAGAATCTCAATTCTAAAGGCATTAAAAGAATATGAATTCTTTATTTTGCAGATTTATGTATTTGATCACAATGACTATCATATCTCATGTTCTTACACTAAGCTATTTATCTCTGTGTATGTTATGCACCCTTTTTTCTCTGTATTTAGGGAAGGATCTACAGGGTGTTCAGGGTCTCACTACTAAATCAGACTCCTAGTGATCCACCTATTTACAGCCTCTCAAGAGTTGGGATGACAGGCACACACCTCCACGCCCAGTCTCAATCACAGTCTGAGCATGCCCCAGGGGTGGGGCCAGCACAGCAGGCCCAGGAATTGAGCCTGCTTGCAAGTGCTTTAATCTGCTGAGCTATTTGGTCAGCCCTTAAATACTTGAATATGTTGCCCCTAGGCAAATGGTTTCAAATTGGGTGATTATAAATTTTGGAAAGTAGAACTATTTTCTGACTGACAGCCCACACTACTTCCTGAGTGCCTCAGATTCATGTGTAATTACCATACATTGTAAATTTGAATTTAGGAAAAGTCCAAATCAGACGCTTAGAAGCTGGAAGACAGTGATAATGAAAAGTACCGCTGAGGAAAAAACTGGATTCAAACAAAGGACGCACACATTCACTGCTAAATTGTCCACTGCTCAAAGCTTTGCTTCAAAGGTTTCTTCTCACTACCTCCCCAAATCTTAGGATCTTGACGTCCTCATGGAAAATTAAGTCTTTAATTAAATCTTTGCAAGATTAAGCAAAACAGCCAAAAGATATACAAGAAAAGGGAGCAAAAAGAAAGTGAATTCCTTTGCAGGTCTCCATTAGAGAGACCCTATGGACACAGGAAATGAACTTGCTGAAAAATCATGGCAAATAAGAAAAAGGCAAGCATCACCCAAATTTGACACTAGACAGGAAATCTGTTGCAACTGTTGCAAACTGATCCTCCAAGTGCACTCCACTTATCATTAATGGTCCCTGAAATCCTCTCAAGGCATCTGTGAGGATAAAATTATTTTCATAAAAAAATATTAAGATGTACTATTTTTACTGTCAACTCTAACATTCACAGTGTGAAAAGTAAAATTTAAAAAGTGGGCAAAACTGCTGCCACCAAAAAAACCCACCTATTTACTGCACTGTTTACCCCCAATCAGAGAAAGGATTTAAAAAACAAAACAAAAAAAGCCAGACTCAAGGACACCCTTTAAAAAAGCAATAAAAATTGATTTATTAAAACCTGATTTGAGGGCCAGGGAGATAGCTCAGCAGAATAAATGCTTGCCTGGCAAGCACAAGGCCCTGAGTTCAACCCCCGGTAGCACAAAAATAAATAAATCCTGATTTGAGTGCATACCTTCTTAATTTTCTGTGTAACAAAATAAGATGCTTACATAAAACACTTCTGCTGCACACATAGGTATCAAGGTTACTCCGAGGAAAAACATTCGGGCAATTGTTCAGCTCCTCACTCTGTGTTACTAAGGACTGAACCCAAGGTCTTCATGGCAAGCTACATCCCAGCTCTTCTCTATTTTACTGTTCATGCAGGTTCAATCTTGCTGTCCTCCTGCCTCAGTCTCCCAGAGTACTGGGGTTATGGACAGGAGACACCACATCCAGCTCACCTTTCAATTTACTTTGTTAGTAAAAATGACTAGCAAACTGTGTCATTCTGTACGGGATATCTGGAAGATATTGATAATAAAGGTACTGAGCCTGTCATTTCCAGGAAAATAACAGATGATATTTGTCAAGTATAACAAAAGTTGAGCACTGAAGCAAAAATAAGAATTCTGGGAAACCTGTATGCGCCCCCAATACGATGGCTTCCCAATACTTAAAAGTATGCTCTGATGAGACTGATGAGTTAACCAATGTAAATTTTTCTTTTTATTATCATAGAATGACATGTTTGAACATCTGAAGAGCAGAATAATCTCACTGCAACAATGCCTTCTAAATGATTAATGCATGAGATTGACAAATCATTTTACAAGATCTATAGGTAACAATACATTTATCTATTCATATGCATTCAAAGCAAAGACAACACAATGGACTTTTTTGCATTCCTTTTTTAAAAAAAATTATTAGTACATATTTGCCAAACATAATAATTACATTCAACACAGGGAATAGTAGCACTAAGAATATGTTTAAATTCTTTTTTAAGTATTTCCTCTCCTCTTCCTTCAACCCTTTTTCCTCTCTCCATTTATAAAAGCTTTGTTTTTGTTTTTCCTTCCATTCTCATTTCTTTAATCCCTTTCCATTCCTGCCCTTCCCCCACCCCCTCCCTTGTTCCCTTCCCACCTACAATGGGTTTTAATACACTAGAGCACAGAAAGTTCACTGCTATGTGCTGAGGTTTACATCGAAATATCCCCCAATCTCGCATGTCGAGGGGTCCATTCTCCCCGCAGCAGCATTCAGAGGTACAACTAGAAAGGTGTGTGCATCTCAAGGGCACCGACCTCACTGGTGGATTGAGGCACTGATTAGTTCACAGCCAAATGGGCATAGTAGAAGGAAGTAGGTCACTCAGGGCACGCCACTGAGGGCACATCCCGTCCCCAGTCCCTTCCTTTCTCTCTGCCTCTTCGCTTCTCTTTCTGCTTCCTGACATTTCTGCCTTGAAGCCAGCTGACCACAGGCAAAAACCTGTAAAACCAAAAACCAAAACAGACTTTTCCTCCTTTGAACTGCATGTCAGGTACTTCGTCCCACCAATGACAAACTGACAAATGAAGTTCAGTTTCAGAACCCACATTACGGTCACCTTGAGAAAATAACTACCACTTGCTGGACTTTGGTTACACTATTCAAGAAAAATTCACAATTATCCAAAAAAGCCATTTAAAAATTCTTCCTTTGTCTAAGCATGTACATCTTAAAGGCCAAGTTTTCTTCATATACATCAAGAAAAAAAAAAACATGCTGTATCAACAAATTAAATGTAGACACAGATAAGAGAATCCAGCTGACTTCTATTCACCAGACTCTAAAGCGATCTGCCAAAGTTTTTTTTAAAAAGCCACTCTCACCAATCATTTTATTTTAGAAAAATTATACTTTATGAAACAATATATTAAAGTATTTATATTTATATAAATTAAATGTTATTACATACTGTCCTATTAAATGAAATTTTAATTTCTAATGTCACAGATACAACCAACATAAAAAAGCTTACTGATATTAAATATATATAGTCCATATTAAAAATAAACAATAGAAAGGAGTCCTGACACTAAAAACCTTGAGACACAGTGGTTTCAATAATGAGGCTTTCTAGTTGGCATATCTAAGTTCAAATATCAGCATTTCTAAGTCAGGTAAGACATTTAGTAGGCAACCTTCAGTATTCTCACCAGGTAATGAATGAATCACAGGGCAGCCAGATAGACTCACACATCATATATACTATATACATCTAAAAGCAGCCTTGGTCACACTCCAGCATTTCATTTCATCTGTGGCCTGGTCTAGCAGGCACCAATTCCCACAAGGGCTGGCAGTCCAGAAGAAAGATGCTTGCGAAGTAGTTTCTTGGCTTCTTTTGTGCAAGCCTCTTCCCTCCTCATCAAGCTGTCTCAGTCCTCTCGCAACTGCATCCCTATTCTTTCTACTTCCCATAAGATAAAGTGAAAGAAGCACCTTTCAGAACTTCTGTGACCTTGTGCGCGGGATGAAAAGTAATTTTCCATCATTATAGGCAGTTTTACTAAAATAAATTACCTGCCAGACAGATCACTTATACCTCAGTTCCAGAGAATGAGGCCAGTAAATCTACCCAGCTCACCCTTTTCGGACACTTGAGTCCTCACCCTGACATCCAAAGCATCATGACAGCTGCCCACTCACACGCCCCTTGGTGCACTAGAACAGCACCTGGCTCATTTCAAGGGTATTTCAAGTAATTTCAGGAGCTTAGATAAGTCATAATCCAATTCCTCTCTATTGTTATTGTTCCTAAGAGTGAATGAATGGAATTACTTCTAGCCCAAGTCTTATTTCAATCTGATTCAAAGAAAATTAATTTTCCTTCTTGGAAGACTGCTCCATTTATAGAGTTTTAGGCTTATATCGTAACTCAGAACAAACGCTTTGCTGGACAAAGCTACAGTTTAGAATGTTATCTCAGAGAAGCCAAATAACCTTGAAATGCAAGCATGTGCCAAGAATAATTTTTTTTTCGGGACAAGTAGATTTTTAAAGGTAATCCCTCCTTTTTATTTCTGGGAACCACAGTCTTCACAATGCCCTAGGTGTTAGGGTCATTTTAGATGAATAAAGTAATATTTCCTACATGAAAAAAAAAATATATATATATATATTAATTGTCAGTAGATTATTTGCCAAAAGCCTAACAGCAAACAACATCTACCATACACTGAGTAACTACGATGTATCAGATACTCAATTGGATCTTTTCTATAATTTTATTTAAACTTTACAGTGCTCCTAAGAGCTAAATATAATTACCTAATTTTATAAGGTGAGAAGCTAATTTAGGTCACATGTTAAGTGCTGAGAGCTTTTATAGCTTACAGAAGGTCAAACAACTAAAAGGAGCATAGCAAAAAATCCAACTCCAGCTTACCTTATACAGTAAAATAAAGTCTATAGATCTCTTATATAGCACCTTGCATTCCATAAATTTCCCATGGTACTGATTAGTTTTGCCCTTAAATAATTCTTCAGAGCATTTCCCAATTAAATGACATCAAGACAGTTAACACAACAAAGAACCCAGGGTTTAGGTTTATGGATAGGCAAGATAAAATCCCAGTGTGTGGTTATATTCCATTTAAGTTAATGCCAGTAATTGCTTGCATACACCAGACATGGCAACTCCACAAATTTTTCTACAGCTACAGCCAAAGCTTTCTCAGAGTGTCTCACATAAGTTGTGGGCACAGGAAAATTTTAGTTAGTGTAGATGAAAGAAATATAAGAATCTTTCGGCCTGTCTATAGAATCTTATACAACTCACCTCTCCAATTGCTTACAGACTGCACTGGCTTCAACCCAACAGGGCCTCTTCCACCCAGCCAACTCTGGATTGAAAATGATCATTTTGTTTTGGCATTTGATGGTCAATTTCACATTATTTCAGCAATGCTTAAAGAAAAGCTTTTTGACAATTTGTAGAAATCCTGGTTGAAATTCATCTCAACATTTTCAGTTAAAAAATACCAAGGCATGAGGTTGGGCCATACCAACTAGAATCTCATTTCTAATCCATAAACATAGGAAAATATTTCCATTTGCTAAGTTTGGATGTCCAACTACATTAAACTACCACCACTTGTACCCTCGACAGAAAAGCTTCAGTGCTTTTATCCAAGAGTTCTGATGGTCTTAATTCCTTTCAGAGAAACAGCTGCCAAGGTAAGCGATTCAGAAAAAAGTACAGAGCATTTGAGCCAAAGCACCTGGCTCTGTAGACCTTGTAGGACTTTCTCCTCAGCTCTGATATTTACCCTTTTCATTTGTAAAGTGAGGGACTAAGCAGTCCTCTATGTGTCTTCCAGTTCTGAAATTAAAATTACACGAATCATTTTTTTACAGGCCAATTTTTGTGGACAAAGGTGAGGACCACATCATTTTCTGAAGACTTGGTTCTCAAAGTGGCAAGCCCGCTAGCTTATTATTTAGGAAATGAACATTCTCACTCACGTGTTATTTTTTCTTTCTTGGACAATGTAGGGCAGTGGTACTGGGAATACACCAGGGTTTTGTGCACTCCTACCGCTGAGCCACTTCTGTGACGTGCCCAAAAGCTTACTCTTATTGTGCTGATTAACCATCTGAAAAGCTTATACCAGTCACAATCTGAAGCAAAAGTAAACTTTTATCTAAACTGTTAAATACCTATTTTACTCAGTGGAACTATTATATAATAGGCAGGTATAATTTCACATTTGACAGACATGCAAAAAAAAAAAGAAAAAACCACAGAACATTCTAAAAGTCTACAACAAGGTGTAAGGTCCTTTCATTGTAAACGCAAAAAGTCAAGATCTGAGAAATAACTTGCCCAATGTTGAATGGGCACTTTGTATATAATTAAAGCTATAAATCAAGACATCTGGTATCATTCTGCCTTTCAGATGAACCAACCATCTTATCTTAAAAGTACTAAATTATACCATCCCAGAATTGAGAAAGTAATAAACTTCACACTTTTCCAAGGCAAAGCACACATGTTGTCCAAGAAACCCTCAGAGCCGCTCAGCAGAGATTCCCTCAACATTACTTTCTCACTGTGGATTTACACTTCATAGCCCCAAGATTTTGAAATGCATGGAAGAGAGACTCAGAATATATCTGAGTGCAATGAGACAAGTCAGGTCATACTGAGCTATGTCCCCAGACCTTTTTATACTTTTTAATTTTAAGGTACTACTAAATTGCCTCAGATGAACTCAAACATGTGATCCTCCTGCCTCAGCCTCCCAGAGTGCAGGGATTACATGCATACGCTGTCATTCCTGACTAAATTGCATTTTTACCATATCCAGGGCAAAATATATATAGAGAGAACTACTATTATAAACATCCCAGACTGAGAACCATCTTTCCTGCTTCTACTGATTCTTGCATACTGAGCCACTCAACTACTAAATAAAGAAAAATATTCTGGCCATCTGCATCTCAGTCTTTTAACTTACAGTGACCAATAAGGAAGTTTGACTCTTGGATAAGATTCAGGTACTCTGGGAATTATCCAAAGTCCTTAGAATTAAGATATTAAAGGGGCATACTTACCCAATGTGATTTGTTCTTAAAGAAATTTCCAGTTCTCTTAGCACTTGTGTAGATTCTTGAACACGCCTTCTGAATTTCTATAAATTTAAGAACACATATTCTCACAAAACAAGTTTTAGCAACTGCTACAATTACAGCTCACCCACAGAAAATTTAATGCAATAAGAAAATATCTTCACTTCCAATGCAGGCTCCTCTGACTTTTCTTAACAATATAAATCTTTCTCATCATAGAAAGTAGATAATGAAAAAGGTCTAGAAAAAAAAAATACTTATTTCACACAGTATCTTGAGATTAAACAGATTAACTTTTCTACACCATATAGTCACCAACATACCTATGAGTTAAAGACCCCCAAGACCATTTTCAGTTTCAGTAATTCACCAGGAGGGCTCAACATGTGGCACTTCTCATGGTTACGACGTATTAGAGCAAAGGAACACAAAGTTAATCAGCCAAAAAAAAAGATGCATGGGATCAAGTGTGCAGAAATCCATGTGCAAGCTCCCATGAGTGCTCTCGGGCTAGAAGTCACAGATGACACAACACACATTAAGTTCACTAGGAACACAAAGTCTAGAGCTCTCACTGATGGTGACTCAGAGGCACTACCTCCCTTGCTGGTGACAAAATACCACATTCCAGAAGGGAAAAAAAAACAAAAAACAGGTACTCAGCATACACTATACAGTTTTCCAAAATGGTTTAGGCATAGTGAGTCATTCTTAGGGAATAATGGGAACCCTTTCAAAATACAGATGCCAACAAGGGCCAAACCTATCAGAGGCCTAAGGACAGTAATCTCAGGCCTGCTACAGGAATGCATTTCTGTGCAACTTAACACATTCCTAAGATTCACAGTTACTTCTGACCCTTAGGTCTTATGTGGGAAGTCCTTTCTGTGATGTATATACCCCACTATCACCCCAACACACAGTTCTTTTGCCTATCAAAATCCTACCTGCCCCTCCAGGACTCCCCTCTCTCTCACCCCTCCCCTGCCACAAGTGCAGTGGAAACAGCCAGAAGGTCCACACCACTGATAGTGGTTCCTATGACTTCAGAGACAGATGTCTGAGGACAAGGTCAGGGGTGGACATGGGGATTCCAGAATGGGGGGTAGCAAAAGCCGTGCCATGAGGAAACGGCAGGATGGTGGACTGGTAAGCAACCAAGAAAAAGCCTCTCAAATGTTGTTGTCCAGATGTTAGAACATAGCAGCAGGGGGAAGACAGGGAGCACAGTGAGTCTCCAGAGCCCAGGAAGGAACTGAGGCACAAGCTGAAGCTCACACACAGAATGAAGCAAGAAACTTCAACAAAGAAAAAGGAAGTACCCAGTAGCACCTTCTCCCTGAGATAGAAGGCACTCACAAGAGGCACAAGAAGAGATCCTGACCAGCAGACACAGGGCCAGTACCAGCGACTTCAAAGGCCTCCACAGAGAGGTTCAGCAGTGCAGGGAGTAGCAGACATGAAGGACAGCACTAGGGATGAGTGCTGAGGCTTAGGTCATCCTGCTACAGGGGACGACTTAGTTCCAAATTCAAGGTGGCTGCTGGCTCCCCACAGCAAATCCCGGCTGGGCTGAGGCCATGAAAGGTACACGGAGAGCTGCAGGATGCTAAAGGTCCTCTCACTGAGATTATTCATTACCCCGAATAAAAACCTGCTAGCTTGCTGGAATAAATCTATATGGATCTGGACTCTGTCTCCACATGTCTACCAGTGACAGCAGAGACAAACCTAGAAGTGGACTTTTTTAAAAATTCTCTCTCTCCCCCTCCCATTTTGTTTTGTTGCAGTATTGCTTTTGCTCTGATGGCTTCTTTTCAGTTTTGGTTCCTCCTCCCCTCTAAATTAACTGCTTGATCTTGCTTTTATATGAGTGTGAAAAGAGTGTTTAACCTGTTCAGGGTTGTGGTCCTGATCTGTTCTTTTCAGCTCTTCTCCTTCCCTCCAATTTTCTATACCAGCTTCCTAAAGTTAGCATGATCCCCTTTGTCCTCCAGCTCTACTTCTAATCTCTTCCTAGTTTTTCATTTCTGTATTTTTACAGAAGGGTGTACAGGGTATTCAGGGTCTCACTACTAGATCACACTCATAGTGATCCACCTGTTTACAGCCTCCCAAGAGCTGGGATTACAGGGACACACCACCACACCCAGTCTCAATGTCTCAGCAAGCCCCAGGGGCAGGGCCAGCACAGCAGGACTAGAGATTGAACACCTGGCCCCTGTGCCTGCTTGCAGGTGCTTTAATCCACTGAGCTATTTTGCTGGCCCTTCATTTCTGTTTTCTCTCTAATCCACTGTAAATTTTACCTCTGAAGGCAAAATTGACATACTAAGAACTTACATACTACATGCAGTTCTCTGGTTTGTTTTAGATTTCATTATATAACCACAAATCTAGTTCATACAGTTAAAGGTGGCAAATAAAGATTATTTCAGTCTAGGCTGTGTTTCACACTATTGTCTTTGATATTACTACAGTGAAAAGTGATGTAATTGTTCTAAATAGCTGTTCTTCCTAGTATCCCAGACTGAGATTGAGAAAGTATTATGGCACAGTGCCAAAGAACCTGTGCTCAGCCAAACACAACCACTTCTCATCCCCAGCAAAGTGAAGAGGTACAATCTTATAGGAGACTATAAAAGCAAAAACCAGCAACACCTGGAGGATAACTAAGAGAAGCAGTCATTCCCTAAGAGTTGTAAATATCAGCAATAAAACAACCTACCACAGGCAATTTGCAAACATCATCCCAGGAACTAGAGAGCAAGAGGGAGAGGGAGAAGGAGAGGGAGAGGGAGAGGGAGAG
>NW_004524658.1:12260840-12264817 GCF_000260255.1 Octodon degus | reverse complement strand
AGAGGGAGAGGGAGAGGGAGAGGGAGAAGGAGAGGGAGAGGGAGAGGGAGAGAGAGAGAGAGAAGGAGAGAGAGAGAGGGAGAGGGAGAGGGAGAAGGAGAGGGAAAAAAATATGAATGAATGACTAAGGCACTTAAACAAAACGAAACTCTCCTAGACAAGCAGTTCCTCCAAAGCAAACCCTGGGGGCAATGATGTGGGTCACTCCAAATACCATCTACCCAGCCTCTCTGATGTGGTAACAAAGCAATTTAATGAGGCTCTAGAAAAAAAATCAAGAATTAATTTGTCAAATAACCGAAGAGAAGGTGTTCACAATGAAAACCAAACTCATAATGCTAGGCGCTTAAGAAAATTATGGAAGCCATGAATGCTCAGCATAGAAAATAAATGGAATCCATAAGGTAGATTCAAGCAGATATCAAGGAGAACAAAAATTCCATTGAAAGTATTCATAGTAGACTAAGCCAATGTGAAAACAGGATCTCAAATACAGAAGAAAGGCTTGCAGTTAGTGATCATGGAAAGAAACATTTCTCAAAATTAGTAAAGAACCAGGAAAAACCAACATAGTACTTGCTAGATGAGGGAAAGAAGAATATGTTAAGATTAACTGGAGTCAAAGAAAAATCAGGGGACAGCACAGATGATACCAAAAAAATAAATAAATACATACATACATACATACATACATACATACTGTTCACAGACATCATGGCAAATAACTTCTCTGGCAGAGAAAAGAGTTTGACATACAATTAAGTGAAGCATACAAAACTCCAATAAGCCATGATCAAAAAAGAAAGAAAGAAAATCTACAGGCAAGCATATCATAGTTAAAGAGTCCTGAAATTCAACCCAAGAATAGAAACTTAAAAGCTGTTAAAGAAACATATTGCCTATAAAAGAAAGCCCATCAGATTCACAGCTGATATCTCAGTGCAAACCCTCAAGTCAAGGACAGATTAAAGTAGTTCAAGCTCTAAAGGAAAGCTACCTTCAACCCAGATTTATGTAACCTGCAAAACTATCTTTCAAAACCAGTGAATAAATAAGATACTTCCATGACAAAAAATATCTGAGAAAAGCTATGATTACCAAACCAACACTCCAAATGTTTTGAAAGACATTCTAGAAAGATATAACAAGGACAATTCCCTAAACCACAAGCAGGAATCCACCAGGCAAGGCAAACATAAACAGGAAAGGGGTGGGGGGTGGGGAATCCAACAGTCAGAAAATAACATCACAAAGATAAGCCAATACATATCAGTTATAATCATCAATATAAATGGTCTCAACTCACCAATCAAAAGACACAAACTGGCAGAATGGATCAGGAAGCAAGATCCAACAACATGCTGCATACAAGAAACACACTTAATTCAAAAAAAAATTCATAAACTGAAAGTCAAAGGATGAAAAATACTCCATGAAACAGGACACCCTCCACAAAAAAAGAAAGAAAGAAAGAAAGAAAGAAAGAAAGAAAGAAAGAAAGAAAGAAAGCAAGCAAGCAAGCAAGCGAGCAGCTAGCTTATTTGCAGGCAAAGTGAATTTCAAGCCAAAACTGTTTGAGAGAGATACTAGAAGATCATTACATTCTTATAAAGGGAAAAATCCAAAAGCAAGAGGTAAAAGTCATAAATATATAGGTACCAAATGCCAGTGTACCCAAATACATAAAACAACTATTAATGGGCAAAAGCCATACCATCAGTAGAGGTGCCCATAGCCCAAGGAAGACTTGAAATGCTGCTCTGGATGCCTAAGAAGCCCATCACTTTCTCGGTTTCTCACTGTCATTCTGAAAACACCTTAAAAGAAGACCTTCTTACATTTTTAGGATACAGATATAGTAGAATATGAAAAATGACAATATCCCTAATGTGACCAAAAAAAAAAAAAAAAGTACAGAGAGAGACAGAGAGACAGACAGACAGACAGACAGAGACAGAGACAGAGACAGTCTGTCTTTTTTTTCCTTTCTTTATTTTCCCCCTTCCCCTATCTTTCTTTCTTTCTTTTTCTTTCTTTCCTGTAGGATCTCACATGATTTTGGAGGCCCAGTGTTTCATGAACAGTTTTCCAGCAATTCACTCAGCAATGAAGCATGTGGCAGGAAGGGGAGTGAGGCAGAATGGTTTGAGGATTCTCTCACTCTTTAAACCTTTTTGTGGAGAAACACATTAAGAATGGAGTAGAACTGAAACACGAGGTGAGGTAGGCAGTTCTGCAGTCTGGATTCAGAGGGGAAGAGAAAGAAGAAAAAAGAATCCTGTTCTGCATTTACTAAAAGGAAAGTATAGTTGGTGGTCACACCACTGAGGCAGGCATTTCCAGTGTGCTGGCCATTGAGAGCAGCTACTCCCATCACTGAGCCCTCAGGCTGTCTACACATATGGTATTCCAAGCTGGGTGTTAAGTATAGTTCTGGCTTGTTCCTTGCAGCCTTGGCTCATCTCCAGCTCTGTCTCCTGCCTTTTCAAGACATGATCCTCCCTTACACATCCCAGACTAAGTGTAGCATGGAGAGTGCTACAGAGTTAAAGATCATCTGAAGGGCTAAGAAATATATATCCACACAAGCTAACTACATCACAACACTGAGCTAATAGCAAGAACAGCAACAGTTAACGTTTCCTAGGCACTAGGCCCATCCTACACAACTACATGAGAACTGAGGCAAACTAAACTCCTTTGCCCACTTACTACGTTACCTTGAGAACTGCCCACTTTTCTGCTGGATTCTGGATCAGAGTCAGGCCTTGGCATCAGTTTCTCTAACACATCACCATGAGTGCTAATAGTCTGCACTTCTAAGTGTATCCAGGATGCTTTAAAACACTTCAAAGGGAAAGCATGAGGACCAGCGAGGAGGAACAGGTAGGATCCATCAGCTGCTGTATACTTCTTTCCCTTCCTGGAAAAGGAGGGCCAGGAAGAGCCCAGGGAGGTCCTGAGCCCTGAGTGAGCCACCCAACAGGTTTCATGGCACAACTGCTGACATTATCAAAGGATCAGAAAGGACCAGGCTCCTTTCTCCACAGTCAAGAGCACTTTTCCATGCCAGACATGAATATATTCTTTCCAAAGTTTACACTAATATTAATATTCCTTGGTATTTAATGAAAAGGCTGATAGAGAGAAGCCTGGTCTGACATACCTAATTTAGGCTCTTTGTTCTGCCCTACATGGTGTCATTTAAAACTATTTTGCAGAAAATTATAAATAGAATATGCTTTAGAGTTTTCTACTGGAAAAATAGTAAATTAAGTAGTCTTCTATTCAGTTTGAACAAAAGATTAATAAGACAAATATAAGAGGACTCCAGATCAGTCAAAGAAAGACTGCTGAGCCAACTGGCTAAAACTTAAAAATGATGATCTGAAATCTTACCATCAACCTGCCCTCTAAAGCTGAGAATTTTAAGCTCATTTTAACTGCAAGCCATGCCTATTTCATACAAATCTCCTTTGTAAGCTTCAAGCGTTACAATTATATTGTATGGAATATATCCTTTCCCTATTATCAGCTCCTGATAGAAATCTTACTAAAGCAGGGATGGTTAATCCAACATCCTGTTTATCTTTTCTGAGCTGAATAACTTTTTTTTTTTTTAAATGTATCTGGTTGTTACAGGGGCCTCCCCAGCCCTGTGACTACAAGCATGAGCCACTATGCCCTGACTCTGTGGCTGGCTCAGCCCGCCCTGGGGATGGGGCTGGCCCTGTGAGCAGTGCCAGGGATTGAACCGTGGTCCCTGCACATGCCTAAGCACATGTTTTAGTCCACTGAGTTATCGCGCTGGCCCTGAATGACTAATTTTGAAAGATGAGGCACAGACTTAACAAAACCATTTAGATGAACTCATGCTGTTCAGGACAGAGATATCAAGAATAAAGATCCAGACAGTAACTACTGGTTCTGCTCCTCTTTTTTTTTTTTTTTTTTTTTTTTTTTTTTTTTTTTTTTTT
>NW_004524658.1:12247212-12253130 GCF_000260255.1 Octodon degus | reverse complement strand
CAGACAGATAGTGAGGTTAAGCTTAACAGCCTAGGTTGTATGGTAATAACAATAAGCTTGTCTTCTGGATGGTTAACAACCTAAGTTTGCACACCAAAATTAGAGAAAAAGGAGGGCTACAAGGAAAGCCAATATTTTGGCCCTAGCCTTCCAAGGTCAATTAGACTCAGGACATATGAGAACTTGTACTGTGATGTCACGTAACTCGGTAGTGTCCCAAATGTTCTGATCAAGGAGATTATGGGGCCAAAGAGGAAAGTGATCGATGATGTAGAGTGTGCCTGAGGAGAGTCACATGGAGAGAAAACATTCTCTCAGGCTTTCACAGAGAGCACAGTGGCCAAGCAATGGCTGTGACTCATCCACATGGCTGACACTGACAAAGAGTCTACAAACTGAGATTGTACAGGATCTCAGGATAAATCCTGAGGGGATTTCACTGACCTTCTCAGACCCAAAAGCTACAACTCTTGTGGCATAGGTCCTGCTTTACCTTGGTCTTAACCATCCAGCAGAAAAGTATAAAAACGAAATATAAGAAGTAAAGCCATGCTGTTATGTTGAGCTGTGGGGGACTCAGGTCAACAATTTTTGACATTGTCAGTCAAGTGGAAGACCCAAAACTATTATGGGCTACTGGACTCTTTTAGAATATTTTTTTGAGTTTATACACCTATAATATTCAAATAATGGAACTTAACAAAAAAAGGGGATACAGATGAATGTTCATTTTGTATCTGTGTATTCAAGGTGGTTAGGATAGATATATAGTTACATTCTCTTAATGAATGGAGAGATTTGTTCTAATGGTGTTTGTAAATAGGATATCATGTCTGCATCTTGTATAGCAATTAACCACTAGGAAGAATATATGCAATGTGTTAATTATTGGAACTGTCCTACCAATTTGGTTTGAAACTGTCTCATTGCTATTTGTTTCTCAATAAAATTATGGAAAAAAAAAGAAATGAAAGTTATTCCAAGTTCATGGCACAAAGATTCAATATTGTTAGTCTATCAATTTTTCACTATGGATCAAAAATATGGATTTTTAATAAAATTTTCATCAAGTTGAAAAAAAAATTACTTTACTGAAGAGGTAGAAGCCCAGGTACACAAGGAGAACCAGTGATGTGAAAACAAGTGAAATGTTGTGCCTGACACTGTAACACTGTAGTAATTGTTTCAAATGTTAGCTGCACTGCTGTTTATAATTGTTAATATTAAACAAACAATAGACAGATGCAGCAGCAAATCAACTGTATTAGCACAGTATTGTGCTGACTCCATGGGTAATATGAATACAGATTCCAAAACTATGGCTGAATATTTTCTAATCAGAGCAAAAAATGCTATTTTTCCTTACTCTGAATAAAACCTGAACTGTGGGGCTGGCGAGATGGCTCAGTAGAATAAGCGCTTGCCTGGCAAGTGCAAGGGCCTGAGTTCAATCCCCAGTTCTAAAAAAAAAAAAAAAAAAAAAAAAAAAGAGGAGGAGGAGGAGGACTATTCTAGTAAGAATGTATGCAATGTGTTAATTATTGGAACTGTCCTACCAATTTGGTTTAAAACTGTCTCAATGCTATTTGTTTCTCAATAAAATTATGGGAAAAAAAAGAAATGAAAGTTATTCCAAGTTCATGGCACAAAGATTCAATATTGTCAGCCTATCAATTTTTCACTATAGATCAAAAATATGGATTTTTAATAAAATTTTCATCAAGTTGAAAAAAAAATTACGGAGGAGGAGGAGGAGGAGGGAAATAAAAGAAGAAAAAAAAGCTGAATTGTGGTTTCTCTAGAAAGTTGACATTTTGAGCTTTCTTTTGTAAAGTGATTTCTGCGTACTTTACTGTTTAATGTGCTTTTCAAAGTTGACGCTGTAAATAAAACACCTTGCAAAAAGTTTTCAAACTAAAATTAAGAAAATATTATCCATATTCAGAAGTTGGAAACTGAATGAAGACCACATGAAGTAACTGTTCCAAGTGGGGCTATTCGGGATGTCCCCCAGACTCCCAGAGTCAAGCAGGGTCACCATGTAGATTAGCCTCCAAAGAGCAGGGCTCCTTCAAGTGGATTTGCGGGCTTGTTTTGATTTTTTTTTTTTTTTTTTCACGGAAACAGCCGTTGAACTCAGGCCCTTGCCCTTATTCTACTGAGCCATCTCCCCAGCCTGTTTTTTATTTTGAATCTTATTAGCTTTGAGAATGTTACCTACAGACTCAGTAACTAAAAAGTTTGTGCTTTAGGGGAGAAATGTAACTAGACATTATGCTTGCATTTCAATTACAGATGACAATTCAAAAAAAGATAGAAATGACCAACCAAATAATTGGTTCAAGGCCTAAAAATTACACAACCACTATATGTTGTCTGAGTAAGAGTAGCACTTAACACTAATATGTCACTGTGTACAATAATGCTACTGATTTTTGGATGTTGACTTCATACCCTGCTATGTTGCTTTATTTGGTGACTTTATTAATCTTTAATCTGCAAGACTCTTGGTGGAGTTTTTGGTGTCTTCTATGTATATTATCATGTCATCTGAAAAAAATAATAATTTCACTCTTCCAATCATTATTTCTTTTATTTCTCTTTCTTGTCTAATTATTCTGGCTAATATTTCCAGAACTATATTGAATAGCAGTGGTGACAGTGAACACCTTTGTCTTATTCCTGATTTTAAAGTGAAGGCCTTCAGTTTTTGCCCTTTAAGTATGATGTTCACAGTTGCTTTCTCATAGATGAATTTTATCTGATTGAGATATAGACCATCTATTCCAATTCTCTGTAGGGTTTTTTAATCATGAGTGAGTGTCAGATTTTGTCAAATTTTATTGAGGTTTATGGAATTTTCTCTTCTCCTTCCTTATCCTCTTCCTTTTTTATTTACTTTTTTCACAATTCTTAATTTTTCTTCTCCCTTTAATTTTTTTGCTTAGTTTTACTTCCCATTTAATTTCTCTTTTATCTTCTATTTCTTATCAGTTTTTTTCTTACCTTTACTCAATTCTACAAACATCCTTCTACTCAGTAGAACCTTCTATGTCCTTACTCTCTCTTCCTATCATACAGTTCAAAACATCAAGTTTGCCTTTTATATTCTCCCATTCCAAAACCCTGTATCTTTAATAGTATAACCATACAACTTTATTGATCTTTAAATAATTCAAGTCTATAAAATTACTATTGAATTTTTTCTACTATTAACAGAGATATAACTGTTTCATTTAATAGATATTAACTATAAATCAATACCTAGTTTGTCTTAATATTAACACCATAATTATGGATTTCTTCTCTAGGGTTAAGGGTGGTATACACCTGGTTTTGTGGTATGTAAATATCCAGTTTGTCTAGGACAATACTACTGCAGGTGACTTCCTATTACCAAAGTTGCATGATTGTTGCTATCTCTCTCTAAGCCAACACTCAGATCACTGTCAGTACTAGAGTACACTCCCAGAGAACTCAGGGTCCAGTGAACTGCACTGTATTCTGCCCTCCCAAATTAACCAAGATGATCAGATCTTGGTACTGAGCCAAAGGACTATAATTAACCACATACAAATTACTGCACTGAGAAGCAACTAAAGAGATTTTCATACTAACAAGTCCTCCCACTCCAAGTGTCCACAACCCTCAGTACAAAGCCACTAGTAAATGAATACCTATAATGATGCTCAACATGTCTAATAGGAGTTTATTAATTTAATAAGGTCTCAAATTCAGGTATACCAAATACAAATAATATTAGGGCTGAAAAAAAAATAATGCTATAGTCATGACTTAATCAGTACAAATTACCAAGCCATAAGAAAGATATTTTTTTTAAATACAAAGTTCCTTCTAAATGTCTAATAATACAATAACTACACTCTGACTTCCGGCCATTTATATCTCTGTGTGATCAAATTATCTTCAGGAAATGTTTTGGGATAGGAAACTTCAACAGCTTGGGGTTTTTGAACCATTCCCAAAGCATTAAAAAAAAAAAGAACCCAAATTCATGTAGTATTAATATTCAGATATACTAGGCCAACAGACTTCACTGAAAGGGTAAGATAAAGAGGAGTAAGAAAAATATCTGAGAATCCCAGTCCTCACTAAGCTTCTTAACAGTAGTTTAAACTAATAGATGAGAATGTTAGTAATTCAATTTCTATGCAGTACAATTCTGATAAAGATCGACATAAGTCCTCTTACTGTTAAAAGCGGCTATGCAAGCCTAGGAATACTTTTCATCTGGGGCAGCACTTTTATTTTCAGAGATTAATTCTCTTTTATTGACATCTTACTATATTCTTCAGATCTCTTACTCAAAAGTTCCTTTATTGGCAAATAAATATTAACTGAATTTTGTAAATAAACAAACTGAGGTTGCTACATTACACTATTTTCCTGGACTTATTTCTAAACACACACACACACACCCCAAAGATTAAAACTTGGATTTTCTAACTAACCTTTGTTCTTTCAACTACACTATAATAAGAATACTCATCTTAAATTTGACAGTGTAAAAATTACGTTTTGTTTGATGGTCCTGGGGATTGAAACTAGGACCTCATTCACACTGAGAAGGCACTCTACAACTGAACTACATCCCCAGTCCTTTCCTTATTTGATTTTAAGGTAAGTCTTTGCTCAGCTGCCCTGCTTGGCCTTTAAATCATAGTCTCCTGCCTGGGCCTCCTAAGCAGCTGGGATTATAGGCATACAATACCAGTGTATGTAGTAAAAGGTGTACATGTTCTCTGTTTCATTAAGTCCCAGTACATAAAAGAATACCTGTAGGGCTGGGGAGGATAGCTCAGCGGTCTAAACGCCTGCCTGGCACATGTGACGACCTGGGTTCGATTGCATGCCATCCTGGCTCCCTGCAGAGCCTGCCACTGGAACCAGGCATGGTGGCACATGCCTGTAATCCCAGAACTGGGGAGTCTGAGACAGGAGGATCACAACAGGTCTGAGTTACATAGGGAGACCCATACCACATAGATAATTTTTTAAAAGATTATTTGTGCAAAAAACAAAACTTCTTTTAAATCCTACATAAAAATCATTCTTCTCTTTCTTTAAACATAAGTTTTAAAAGTTTACAGGTGTTCCAAGAGATCATAAGCACAAATATACAGCAGGTTTAGTACCAGGCCCAAGTCAGCAAACTCACATCTGAGCTAAGATATCTGCTGCTGCACCTGTCCTGTTTCTCTCATGGATATCCAACTTCTAGTGTCTCTCATAATTATGCATTTTTCACTCACCGTCACCAGGAACATAAGGCTGACCACACAGGTCTGCTGGACAGATCACAGAACAGACAAAGGTCTGTAAGATTCCTTTGTGTAATAACTAAGGTTCAAGTCTACTGTAGCAACAAATGACAAAACAAGTTCACTTTTTCTTTTTTTTTTTTTTTTGGCAGAACCAGGGATTGAACTCAAGCCATCATGCTTGACAGGCAAGCACTTATTCAATTAAGCCATCTCCCAAGGTACTAAATGTAAGGGGTAAAACATAGGGCCAGCCAAATAGCTCAGCAGATTAAAGCACTTGAAAGCAAGTGTGCTGGCCCCACTTGAGACAATGGAGACTGGGTGTGGTGGGGCATGCCTATAATCCCAGCTCTTGGAAGGCTGAAAACAGGAGGATCACCAGGAGTCCAATCTAGTAATGAGACCCTGAACACCCTGTAGACCTTTCCCTAAAATACAAAAAAAATAAAGGGGGGGGTATGACAGATGCACTAAATAAAGTAGCTAAGTCAGTAAATAGAATTCAGGGGCCAGGGAGATGGCTCAGTGGAATAGGCGCTTCCCTGGCAAGCACAAGGGCCTGAGTTCAATCCCCGGTTCCGCAAAAAAAAAAAATCTTTGGGCCGGGGAGATGGCTCAGTGGAATAAGCGCTT
>NW_004524658.1:12240906-12247112 GCF_000260255.1 Octodon degus | reverse complement strand
GGTGCTGGGGGATTGAACCGCGGTCCCTGATGCTTTGCTAAGCTTGTTCTAAGTAGGTGCTTTAGACCACTGAGCCATCTCTCCAGCCCATGGTTCTGCTCCTCTTGACCATTTGCAGGTACTGAAAAGCTCAATAGTGGTTCTGGTTTTTGTATTCTTTGTCTTGAACCAGAAAAACTGCTCTACAGGAGAACTGAGACCATGGTCAGAGCAAGCCCACTACTGCCTCCTAGCACCCTTTTCTTCATGGGCCCGGGGCTAGGAACCTACGCAGCGCTCCCTGAAAGTCAGTGTATTTTCTGCTTTCTATCCAGAATGTGAGGAATGTGGAGATTTGCTCCCCAGTGGAACATACTCTGAATATGAGGAAACCTCAGCATGCCTGCCCTCCTCAGCTACTTATTTGGGTTTTTTTTTTTTTGTTTGTTTTTTTTTTTGTTTTTTTTGCAGAACCAGGGATTGAACTCAGGCCCTTTGCAGAACCGGGATTGAACTCAAGACCCTGTACTTGCCAGGCAAGCGCTTATTCTACTGAGTCATCTCCCCGGCCCCCCTCCTCAGTTACTGATGAGGTGCACGGGGCTGGGCTGGAGCAGCTGGCCTGGAGGCCACAAGTTTGGAGACTTGTAGAAACCATCAGAAATCTACTCTAAAATAGAATCTGTTTCCCTCTACAAAGAAATAATACAGAAAACACCTGGTTTCTCAGGAGGGGGATATATTTTATGTGGGGTGGTACGTCTTCCTTTATAAGCCTCTCTTAATGAAATAAAGGTTGCTGTATTCTGAAGAAAAGTGGTGAGACAGCTTGGTGGTCTAATCACCTGCCTGGCAAGAGCAAGGACTTGGGTTATTTTCCTTCTCTTGATGGTTTGGGAGGACAGAAATAAATAGTAGCAAAAAGATAAAGAAGACAAAGGAGAAATATTTCTATCACCCTGAAAACAATAACCAACCAAGAAGAGAGTGCCCTTCTTTTCTTTTCTCCTGAGTCATACATCAAAACAAGAGGGAATTCAGACTGAAATATTTTTGCCAGAACCTTGTAAGCAGGAGTTAAGGAAGGTCAAGAGAAAAGCAAGTGCATTTGGTGAAGAGCCCCTTCATCCACCCTGAGCACAGATAGCTATGCCTGAGACATCCCAGGGCCGAGCCAGGATGCATGGCTGTGCCAGGCTACACACTTTATCACAAGGCATCAGTTTAAACCAATTGTGTGGCTGCACAAAGCAGAGCTTGTTTGTAAAAGGAGAAAATCACTTGAGAAGAATCAGCTATTATTTTCCCTTTACCTTCTTGGGGCCAGGGGAAGGGCTTAGCATGGGCGAAGCTGCTAAAAGTATCGACAATGGATGTGGGAACAGAGTGAGGATGGCAAAGGTGCCTGCAAATCACCAAGGCATGAAAGACAAGTATTCCCTTTGTAAGCCTGTTACTCTAGGATCTGACCACCTCTGGACTGGACTCACTGCCCTATACAACTAGAAGAAAACATTGAGTCAATAACCATCAGAGGTACATGACTCCCATCTAAGAAAACACTTTCAAACACATGTTTAAGTGAAGAGAAGGGTTTTCTCTGTCTTGGTCTTTGTCTTCTCATGATATTGTCATCCGAAGTCTATTTTCCTGGAGGCTCAGAAAGCAAAGCAAAATCTCCTCCAAGGTAGGGGAACTCTGTCCACAATAAAGAAGTAACAAATCCTTACCTTCCTAGTTACAGCTGGATCCAGATAGCCTTTGAGCTTCTGAATGTATGTGTGGGGAGGATTCTTCACCTGGAATCGTTCCTGCAGGAAACACAAAAGTAAACCTCAGGAAAGGTATGAAGGTATGAGACAAGCACAACAGATGAATGTTGGTGACCCACGACTAAAATGCATCCTCAGGACTGAGGACAGAGGATAACCTGTACTGTAACATCATGTAATTCAGTTATGCCCCAAATTTTCTGATCAAGGAGATTATGGGGCCAAAGAGGAAAGTGACTGATGCTGTAGAGTGAGCCTAAGGAGAGTCCCATGGAGAGAAAACTTTCTCTCAGGCTTTCACAGGGAGCAAATTGGTCAAGCAATGGCCATGACTCATCCACATGGCTGACACTGACAAAGGATCTACAATCTGAGGTACAGGGTCTCAGGATAAATCCTGAGGGGATTTGACTGACCTTATCAGATCCAAAAGCTACGATTCTTATTGCATAGGTATTGCTTTATCTTGGTCTTAACCATCCAGCAGAAAAGTATAAAAACGAGGTATATAAAGTAAAGCCATATAAATATGCTGAGCTGTAAAAGGCTCTAGTCAACATCTGCAGATAACCCACTACTATTGTGGACTGCTGGACTGTGTTAGATTGTTTTGCTAAATTCAAGCGCCTATAATATTTAGATGCCAATAGAATACCCATCTCTGACAGGACTAAACAAAAAAAGGGGATACAAAAGAAGGACCATTTTGTATTTGTATATACAGAATAGTTAGGATAGATATACAGCTACTTCTGCTTAATTCAATGAGAAGAAAGATTTGTAATAATAGTTTTGGACAGGATATCCTGTCTGCTTCTTGTACTATGGATAACCACTAAGAAGATAACAATGTACAGTGTATCAAATTTTTGAAAATGTCCTATTAATCATCTTTGAAACTGTCTCATTGATATTTTTCTCAATAAAATAAAATAATAAATAAATAAATATGCATCCTCAGTATGAACACAACCCTGCAAATATCACATACTAATTGCTTTGAATCAGTTAAGTACTTGATGTATCCCTCTCCTTGTACACGGTGAAACTGAAGTTCAAAGAAATGCACCACTTCCTCCGGGTAACACAGCCAGTCAGAGGTCCACAGCATTGAGGTCCATGTCTGCCCAGTTCCAAAGTCTGAGCTGCTTTCTCAGTAGGGTCTCAGCACCCTCTTCAGAAATCATGTTTTATTCTTGTATCATATACTATTTGGGACTCTTCCATGTTGGTAAATCCTTTATTTTTAGTTATTTAATTTTATCCAGTTTCAGTCAAGTCTTTAGATATTTTCAGAGATGTGCCTCAAACTGGATAAAACTAGAGTTCAATCCCTTGTACAAAAATAAATTAATTAAATAAATATCTGGATAAAACGGAAATGAGCCGCGTGTGTGGCTAAGAGAACAGAATGTGAGAGCATGTGAGTGTACACACACACACATGCATGTTGTTACTAATGAATTCCTAAAGCAGGTCCAAGATGGAAAATCCAAAATTAATTAGAGCAGAAATATACTTGTACACTTTTATAGTGTATACGCAGTGAGATAGAGTTTAAAAAAACAAAGCAGAAGCTGGAGGACTGAGGTAGAGAAGAGTTGTAATCAAGAAGACAAATACAGAACACTCTCAAGAAGAGGGCAACATGATATTCTGGATCTCAATAACTGACTTTATACAACTTACTATGCTAGTTCTTAAGAGTAATAACTGCGTAGGGGAGAGTGGGCGTGTACTACAATTTGCCAAAAAGAACATCTAATTTTGCAAAAATTATTTGTCACTTAATTAGCTGTAAAATGAAAACAAGAAGTTTTGTCGTGAAATGAGGGTGCATATGCGTGCAAGCAGAGACTCAGGACTTTCAGTACGCTTCTAATCCATGCTTCCATGATTCTTATCATGTTCTTTTCTACCTGAAACCCAAAAGGTGTTTTGCTAGCAATCCTCTTTCATCTGACTACTGCTTATTCCACCATGGAACTTTGTAGTATTTCACAACACTGACAGCTAGCCAACATGATTCAGCACTTGCCTGTCCCATATATATAACCTTCTATTTCTCCAATACTGAAAATCATCTACCCACGCCCATGAAATCGTACCTGATAATGTATTTAGAAATGGTAAAGATCATCTTATTATTACTGAAAAAAAAAATCTTACTAAAATGTTCCTACAAATGATCTTAAAAGTTTGTATTTAAACACCTATTAAAATTTCTAGCCAGGCATGTGATATATGTCTGAATTGCCAGTGCTCTGGGATGCTGAGGCTCAAGTTACAGCCCAGCTTGAGCAGGTTAGCAAGATTCTGTTTCAAAATTTAATAAAAGAAAAAATTAAACTGGGATATCACTCTAAATATAATCTGAGACAATACAACTACAGTAATTATTACCATTTCCTTTATTTAAGTAGAACTTGGATAATTTGATAGTATATAAACTGCATTTCAAAAAAAGCTACTAAAGCTTTTTTTCTAAATAACAATAACAATAACAATTTCTAAATAACAATTTACTATTAGTCAACATATCTACTACCACCATTGTGTATGAAGTCACATGTATGCTTCTTTTTTTCTGAATAAGCTATTCACGATTGACAACTGTACATATGACAATAAAAGCTGCTATTGGACAGCTACTGAATATTAAAAGTATGCTTTCTCATAATACAATTCTACCTATGCAAATCTTTAAAAATCAAATTATGATTTAAGTTGTGGTCTTTTGCATTATAGCAAATACCGTTATAACTCGGTTGTTGAACACAATTCAATCCAAATTCATGTTGGAAGACTGAAATGTTTGAGAACTCAATGTATTTTTCCCATAAGAAGTAACAGCAGAAGTGGTTTCATCCACCACCTTTCTCCTGCATGTAGGAATGCCTTCCTGCTCCCATCTGCCCTGGACACACAGTCTTCTAGAGACCAAACACCATGCTTTCAATTAACTTACAGAGTCCTGAAGGAGAGGTATTTGAAGTTGATGAAATCGCCACATATTCTGTGACAAGCAAGACTACGTTGGAAGATTTGGGAACAGATGGTGAAGGAGATGATGATGCAGTTTCCCTACCAAACATTAAGGCAGCAATATTTAAAAAAGGCCATTCAGTAGTGCACCCACTGCAAGGAAGATCTTCCTCCTCCTGAAGATCATAACAAAGAAAAGTGAACAGACGAAAGCCCTGAAAGTTGACCAAGGAACAGACGACAGACTAGATTTCCTGAAATTGACCAAAGAACCCTTTCTGAACTTATTTTTGCAGGAAACTACCTGGACATCAAAGGTCTACTTGCTGTTACATACAAGACAGTTGCCAATCTAACAAGGGAAAAATTCCTGAGGAGATTCACAAGACCTTCAATATAAAAAATTACTTTACTAGGAATTTCTGCGGCGTTCCAGGAACCCCCAGAACCAGTCCTACCCCAGGCCCGGTGAGGGTATGGGACAGCTTCTGGCTATCCTGCACCGGCGGGACCTACTGGTTCCAGCCCAGGCGCAGTGTACATGAGACCCTCTTCCACCCACTAGGGACATCCCCCACCACTCTGCAACACCTTCCCCACCCCGGCCGCTAAGTAGGAATTTCTGCTGCACTCTAGGAACACCCAGACCCAGTTCTAGCCCAGGCCCAGTGAGTGTGTGGGAGAGCTTCTGGCTACCCTGAGCTGGCATGACCTACTGGTCCCAGACGAGGTGCAGCATGGGTGACACCCTCTTTCACCCTCTTGGGATGCCCCCCATCACTCCGTAGTACCCCCTACACCCTGCCCACAGAGTAGGAATTTCTGTTGCATTCTGGGAACCCCCAGATCCAGTCCTAGTCCAGGCCAGGTGAGTGTGTGGGAGAGCTGCCTCTCCCCTCTACTCCACCATGTCCCCTCCAGACTCAGCTCAGGCCTGGCATACAGGCCTGGGGTGAAACCCTGCAGCTGCAATCCATGCAGAGAGTGTAGGGCACAGAACCACCCAGCTAGTCCAGGAGCAGAACATATTGCCAGAGGGGCACAACAGGTTCACCCCCAAGGGCAGCAACGGGAAGGAGCTGAGCACAGCAGCTAGACCAAAGCCAGGCACAGCTGGATAAATCCAAACTTTGCAGATCTGCACCTGAACTTCAGTAGGTGTTAAGGGTATAACTGCAAAAAAGATCTACAACAAAGGTCAGAATACAGTGCTACAAAAAATGACAATGAGAAGGAGCAAAATGCAATCTCAGAACCCAAGCCAACCCATAACAAGTGCAGAGGACACTAATACAGAACAAATTGGGAATCACACAGCTGAAAACAATGAATCAACGGCTTCTGAAATAAAGAAACAGCTGTAGAAAGGTATAGAAGAACTCAGATTGGAAATGAAAAAAGAAATCCCTGAATTAATAACATCTGCAGTAAAGAATCAAATGCAGAAACATATGGAGGAAACCCAATGCC
>NW_004524658.1:12229807-12233286 GCF_000260255.1 Octodon degus | reverse complement strand
CGGGGAGATGGCTCAGTGGAATAAGCGCTTCCCTGGCAAGCGCAAGGGCCTGAGTTCAATCCCCGGTTCCACACAAAAAAAAAAAGGAAGGAAGGAAGGAAGGAAGGAAGGAAGGAAGGAAGGAAGGAAGGAAGGAAAGAAAGAAGAAAAGAAAAGAAAAGAAAAGAAAAGAAAAGAAAAGAAAAGAAAAGAATTCAATGACTACATTACCACACGGCTTTTGTTTTGTACTAGGAATATACCCTGAGTTAGGATCACAGTCCTCTACCACCACACCTGGTGACCTTCTCTAGTCACATAAACATAGCCTTAGGTTCTTCCCAACCAACTGAACTGCTTTGGGACTAACACTTCCCTGCAGTCATTTAAATGTAATAAAGTTTCTCACTGAAAGTCTTTCTACTGGACACTGCACTCTTCTGACAACATTTCTATCTTTCATATCCTCTTTAACCATTCATACAATCACCTGAGAAAGTGAGGTTAATTTCGGGTGAAATGGACTTGCATTAAACATGTTAAAGCTTATTCCCTAAGTAGTAATTGGATAAGCAGTCCTAAAGTCAAACAGAATACCACTCAATTTTCTCTTAAACCTTCATATTCTAAGACCTAATGAAATTAGTGTAAGACATTTGAAAACAAGAAGTCTCAAGAAAATAAGTATCTTTGACACACACATTTATTACCAAGTTTCTTTCCAAGTTTGGAATGTCACTCAATCTATTTCAGTAGTTTAACTGTAGAGCTACTTAAACTGCTTAAACACTCCTGAAGATAAAGTAGATAGGAACATTTAAGAGTTTTATTATCCTGATCCTGCAATAATTCACATTGAAGAATGAAAATCCAAAGGGCTCTCTGCTTTTATGCCTTATTAGATTTGAATTTCTCTTCCCTAGAAGTTGGAGATTGGTAGATTCAGGGCATCCTTTCTCAAGACTGAGTAAGCAAACGGTACTCTCTAAATGGGTCGTCATCACCAGCAGCACTCTTGCCGCTTCCAAGTACTAATTTGCAAAGTTTAGCTTGGTGCTAAGTGCTCTTCAGAGTTAGCTGGACAGGAGAAAGCCTCCAGGCACTCAACATGCTAAAGTGGAAAATGTTGATACAAACATGCAGAGAAAATAATAAAATATTGCATTGATATCGCTTATAAAGATAGTTGATTAATACAGTATAGAAAAGGCCAAGAAGAATGCATCTGCAAGGATGAAAGATATCAAGACTAAACAGGATATCCAAGCAGGAGAGACTGAAGTAGTATCACAGCATATCAGCCTTCGCAGGACTGGCAGTTCATACAAATGGAAAGCAACTTCCACAAATACCTGTGGCCTCCCCCAAGGAACGGAGAGTACCAAAGTCCCCAAGAGGACCCATATTCCTTGTTAACCCACAAAATTTAAAAGTTCTGAAATTTCAGAGAGATTGGCAGATTATCCCATCAACAGAAAGTACACATACCACTACATGTAGAGAGCGAGAAGAGCAAGAACAATTTTGACAAAATAAGGGACAAGCATTAAGATGCTACTCATTTACTATAATAACCAAGAAAATAAGTTCAGATGGCATTCTAATTTGTGTAACAACTACCAAAGGAAGTCAATGTGGGCAATTTAGCCTGGTTCCCGTGGTCATTATTAGATTTTTTTTTTTTTTTTTTTTTTTTTTTTAAATCTACTCACCAAGCCTGCCACTGAACACATTAAGTTTTGCAATCACATTTTGGTCTCCTGTTTTGAGGCACTGACATCAATAACACCAATTTGTTTTGGAGAAAAAGTGGTCATTTTATTCATTTATTCATTTAGAACACACTACATAAAACACTGTAAAAAGCATAAAGAGAAATAAACGCAATTCCAATGTGCTAAATCTCATCTGTATGATACTAAAGACATAGCTGTAATACAAAGTAGAATATGATAAGAGCCACATGTGATCCTCCAAGTTCAAAGAAAGGTGAGGCTCTTTCCAACTGAGCCGATCAAAGGAATCTCAGTGGAGAAAGTGGATTTTGAATTGAATTCTGAAGGACAGGCAGCATGTAGATGCCCTGGGATGGCATGAGGGACAGGGGAGGAGAGGGGCTTTCCAGATGGAGGAGCATAGAAACAAAGTAGAGGCATGTGCCAGTAACTACAAGGGATTTATCTGGTTTCCAGGAACACTACGTATAAAGAGAGCCAACATGGTAAGCCAGAACAGACAAGACTGGATGTCAAATAATAAGCTAATGAGAGTAGGACAGACAGCTGAGGATCAACTGAGAGTTAGAGCTAGTGGAAAAACACATGGACAATACTGCATAGCTTTCCTCTCTCCCCTCTCTACTTTAAATACTAGCCAATTCTGCACTAGACTAGACTTGAAAATCACCTCACAAGGTTCATTTCACAGCCACAGTTCCTTGGAAAGCTTTGAAGCATGCCTCAGCTCTGCATATGAAATCATTTTCCTAGTCAGGGAGAAAAGGACAACTTTCCAAGTGTTCCATTATAGCTCTCAGAATGAAAATAACTTTGGATGAGAGGATTTGCTTTACTTAGACGACTAGCAACAGTTTCTTCTAATTCAACAAATCTTTCTTCATCAAAACATCTCACAACTCACTTTCAAATACGTGGTTGAAAGTTGAACCTCTTTAATCCTAATTATAACTCAGCATTTTAGCCAATTAAAAAGTGTTTACATTAAACCTGTTGATTTTACGATGGAAGAGGTCATCTTATACAGTCTATCTACTATCTCATGTTATCCAAAATCAAAAACCATGGCAGCACTTGGCAAACAGCATTGCTTAGTAAAGAATGATGGCTCACTGGTCACCATTGTTGCTGTTATTAAGAATTTAAGAACTAGAATGAGAAATGTCATATTTATATAAGAAAATCTTTAGGATGACATATAGATTCTTTGCTCTGGCCCCCTCTAGAGCCAAAGACCCCATTCTTCTACTTCTCTTACATTAGTGTTTCTTAAAGTGTAATCTACCAAAAGGCTGCATCTGAATCAACTAAAGATGCTAGTTAAACTGCAAGTTCTCATGACCCAATCTACCAAATACCTAGTAGTTTGCTTTCTTCCTAAGTTCTTTAAGTAGCTCTTTTATCTAATACAGCTTATCAATTACAGCTTTCCACTGTATTTCCCACTTCGAATTACTGAATACATACATATACTTAACCTGCAATAAACATGTGCATGTGCTTGGCAAACAAAGACTCAGGAATACAGTCATGAAACTTTTGTAGTCTCTAGGGAATCCCAGAGAAGAAGAGTATAAATTTGCCCACATATATGAGGAATTCCAAAGCTATCAGCATAATACATGAAAAAAAAAAAAAAAAAAAGAAAAAGAAATAGCCTATTTAAAAGGGATGCTGTGGGCCCAGGGAGACAGCTCAGCAGAATAAGTGCTTACCTGTCAAGCGCAGGGTCCTGAGTTCAATCCCCGGGACCACAAAAAAAAA
>NW_004524658.1:12228171-12229055 GCF_000260255.1 Octodon degus | reverse complement strand
ATAGTAAATAAGCAACAGCAGAAAGTCATAGAGGAACGCAGAGCGGAATTCTTTTCTACTAGTTCAGCTCAAATGTACGAATTAATAGTGTTGATAGTAAATAAGACAAAACAGAAAGTTAAAGAGGAACTCAGAGCGGAATTTTTTTCTGAAATAAAAAGATTCTCAGAACTCATAGCATCTGAAATAAAGAATCAACTACATGTCTATGGCCATACCACCCTGAACGTGCCCGATCTCATCTCTTTAACAAATGGTGCTGGAAAAACTGGCTCTCTACATGCCAAAAACTCAAACTTGACCCAGCTCTACCACCATGCACTAAATTAAAGTCAAAATGAATTAAAGATCTAAACATTAAAGCAGAGACACTAAATCTCCTGGAAGAGAAAGAAGGAGGAACTCTTGAAGACATAGGGGTAGGCAAAGAGTTCATGGACAGAAATCAAAATTGCACGAGAAACAGTTGAAAGAATTAACAACTGGGACCTGCTCTTCCTGAGAAGTTTTTTCACGTCAAAAGAAATTACCAGCAAAGTGAAAAGGCAACCCATAAATTTGGAAAACATCATGACAAATAAGTACTCAGACAAAGGTCTGCTCTCTAGAATAAAGAACTAAAAAACACTAGGGCCCCAAAATTTAAAGACCTAATCCAGAAATAGACATCTGAGATGAACACAAGCTTGTCAGAGGATGAAATTAAAGAAGTAAATAAATATATGAAAAAATGCTCCACATCACTAGCCATCCACGAAATGCAAATTAAAGCAACATTGAGATATCATCTCACCCCAGAAAGAATGGCTATCATAAAGAAATCACCCAACAACAAATGTTGGAGAGGCTGTGGGGAAAAAGGAACCCTTCTCCACTGCTGGTGG
>NW_004524658.1:12225552-12228071 GCF_000260255.1 Octodon degus | reverse complement strand
CACTAAGAAGAATATATGCAGTGTGTTATTTGTTGAAACTGTAGTTCCGATTTGATTTGAAATTGTCTCATTGCTGTTTATCAATAAAATTTTGGAAAAACAAAAAGGAAAGAAATAGACAAAACTCACAGAGAAAAATAAGAAGCTACATAGTGAAAATAGCCTCACATGTGTACTTCATTGGGTAGAATTCTACCCTTGATGACCAACAATATGTGCTTTACATTATTATGTGAATGAAAACCTTATAATGGAAATAATTATACATTTTGGCATCAATATCGATTATATAATGACCTCCTCACTATACATCCATATTTTTAATCCCCAAACCAATGAGTAGACCATATTTGGTAAAGAATCTATGCAAATGTAATGAAGTTAAGGAGCTAAACATATGCTCACCCTGGAGTGTATAAACAGGATTTAAATTCAATTAAAGATCCTTACACGAAAAAAAAGACACACATATAGGAGAGAAGAGCAAAACCTTATGTATAGGTGGAAGAACAGATTACACACTCAGCACCCAGAGAATATCTAGAACCAATGAGATCTCGACTCTCCCGTAGTACTTTGGGAGGGAAGAAGGTAAGGTCAATACCTTCAACTCAGACTTCTTGTTTTCACAAGTATGATAGAACTCATTCTGTTGTTTTAACATATCAAAATAATCTTGGAGCGTATAAAATCATAAGAAAATTTCACATGTCACTCAGCAATTTTAATAGTGATACTTATAATAGCATTTAAAACTTTTTTATTAAAAGAAAAGATTAATAATACATCATTAGAGAACGTATTTCAATATAAAAATGATAAACACAACGTCAAGGAGATGTAAATTAATATTAATAACCGATGTGGGAATATCAGTATAAATTCAACTCAAGTTTTAGACACATATTTTCAAAATCTAGGCACACTAAAAAGCATGTTTGGCCAATAGCTGAACTATTGATGAAACTGTCACTCTTACATTCTAACATCATCTCCAAATAAAAAGAAGAGGACTCCTTGGAGAAACAACTAGGTCTACAACAGAATAAAATATAATTTAAAGTGAAGAGAGATTTTCATAACACAACATGAGTTCACAAGAATTAAAGGGTTTGGGGGGGCCAGATAGCTCAGGCACAGCAACCGGGGTTTCAGGTTCAATCTCCAATGTACAGTGCTGGTCCTGCCCCTGGGGCATGCTAAGAGGGCGACTGAGACTGGGCATGGTGGCGTACCCCAGTAATCCCAGCACTTGGGAGGCTAAAAACAGGAGAATTACTATGAGTCCAATCTATGTAGTGAGACCCTATAGACCCTACACTAAAATACAAAAAAAAAAAAAAAAAAAAAAAAAAAAAAAAAAAAGCAAAAGGACAAAGGAGGCAGCATGACTTCTTCACAAGTCAGAGAAGTGGTAAGGCCTAAAAAAATAAAAAATCTCATGAATTCACAATGATACTCAAAAAATAACCCAGAGAAAACACTTTGGTGACTCACTGAGATAACCCTTAAATCAAATCCTCATTCTGAAAACAGAAACTGAGGGAAAGAAAGCAGGAACAATTATATTTCTGGGAAAACTAAGGCCTGGTTAAAAGGTCTAGACACTAGCTGAATGTAGAAATGAATGGAAATTAAGTAATCACTGTTTTTCAATTCCTCATGAGACTGATTCCACCAAAGATTATCAATTGGCTCTAAATCCATTGTACAGGAAGCCACTAAGTAACTGGACACAGATATGCTACCAAAGTAACACTGCAGGTTCCTGTTCACCATATGGAGAAAACATAATTCTACATGGAGAAATCAGATTGCCACCTAATGGATTAGACAAGCTTACCTAATGGCAGAACAGCCACATGTTGTCTCCAGTGATATTCTTAACAAAGATACTCAACATCCATTTATCATGTCTTAAATCTAAAGTCTACTTCCCAGGAAATTCAGGAAGGTCAATCTAGGAAATGATTGGGTACAAGTAGAAGGTAAAACTTCCCATGAGAAGACTTGTCAGGGATCTTCACTCTATGACTATCATGAACAAAAGCTACTCTACATTAAAAGAGAAGAAAGTAACATAATATGTCATTGATCTGTGCTAGATTCTGGGCTTTGTTGGGGTAGAAGAGGAGATAGGATCTTGCTCTGTAATTCAGGCTGGCCTTGATTTTGAGGTAAATTCTGCCTCAATTTCTCAAGTTCTAGAATTACAAGCATGTACCACTAGGCCTACACTTAGATTCTTAACTGAATAACCCAAGTGAAAAGAATTTCTTAAAGAAAATTGGAAAATAGGAATCAAGCTATAGAATATGCTAAAAATTATGAATTTTAATCATGACTTTACTTAGAAAATTCTTATATTTAAGATGCATACTTCCAAGGTCAATTAAGACTCGGGACATATGAGAACTTGTACTGTAATGTCATGTAACTCAGTAGTGTCCCAAATTTTCTGATCAAGGAGATTATGGGGCCAAAGAGGAAAGTGATCGATGATGTAGGGTGTGCCTAAG
>NW_004524658.1:12219903-12225452 GCF_000260255.1 Octodon degus | reverse complement strand
AAAAAAAAAAAAAAAAAAAAAAGGATAAAAACTAAAAGGGATGACGAAAATGTGCCATACATATTTTTAAAAAGTCACTTTCCACCCCTGACTTACTCTATGTCCCACAATGAGCTCAAAATAAATTTCAGACTTAAATATATGACCTGTCGGTAATGCCAGAACTTGGGAGACTGAGGCAGAAAGACTGCAAGTTTGATTCCCATCTACAAAAAGAAAAAGCCCCAAAACTATAAAATTTCTAGGAAAACGGGGGGGATCTGTGTGACTTGTGGTTAGTGAACAATTTCTTACACAAGACACAAAATTTATGAACCAGTTATTTTAAAACAAATAAATTCAACTTCACCAGCAAACTTTTTCAAGAGACAATTGCTAAAAATATAATAAAAAGACAAGAAAAAAAGAGAAAATATTTGCAAAATATACCTTGGATAAAGATTGTACCCAGTACTTTTATTTTAAAACTTCTAAAATCCAATATACTTGCACATTTTGCTAAATTTATCCCTAAAGGTTTCAAGATTTTAGATGTCAGTTTCAGTGTACTTAGTTTAAGTAGAACATTTTAAAATATGTTGCCATGCATTTGAACAGCCGTTTACCTCTTCACTTACCCTTTATGGAGATGTTGCTTATGTTAATTATCCCATTTATTAAAACTGAGTTCTATAGTTCAACACTATTTTTGTGGGTCTTGTACTAAATCCCACAGACAACCCAATTTTTTAAAATACACAAAAGAGAGCTGCCAGGTGTAGTTTAGTGGTAGCATACATGCCTACCACATGCAACAGCATAAATTAAATCCCCAGGCTATCTAAAAAAGAAAAACAAAAATACAAAAGATGTGAATGAAACTAATCCTTCATAAAGGTGACAGGAATGGCAAAACCCCATTAGAAAATGGTCAACATCACTATTCATTAAAGTGCAAATTAAAACCACACAGATACAGCCATATATACATTAAAAATAGCTGCAAGGAAAAAGACTTACAATACCAAGGGTTGGTTAAGATTTGGAGCAAATGGGCCCCTACCACATTGCTGGTGGGAATGCAAAACAGTTTACGATGAACAAAAACACTCAAAATTTTAGATATATTCATTTACTTTTTCACAGAGTATAGTTCTCTTTTCTAAAAGGTTTACCTTAGTATTGTGTTGGTTTCACTTACGGAAGGTAACTAAGAGGGAGGGGGAAGAGAAGGAAGGGGAAGGGGACACATGTGATATTTGTAACAACATGATGAAAATATGCAAATACGTACTAATAAAAAATAAAATAAGGAAAGGAGTGGGAAAAAAGGAAGGAGAGATCCACCAGGGACCAGCCAAACAGTCAACTGTCTTTTTAATTCTGTAAGGGAATAGGCTCCTGCTATGTCATCCAGGTTGGCCTACGACTTCTGAGCTCAAGTGATTCCTCCACTTCTGCCCCTACAGCTGGAGCACTAGCCCATGCTATCACACTGAGTCAACTTTGTTGAATGTTCTCCAACTATAAAGTTCTCTAAAGGGTCCCAGACACCTCAGTTTTACTATTTCCACACCACTGATGTATCATTAACTATCTTAGAGGTAAAACATATGGAAATTGTGCCACAGCTCTATCAAACCATAAGGCTCCGTCAAACTATTCTGATACCTTCACTGTCAGGTTACGAGATTTGTTTACTCCATCATCTTGCTCTATTCTTCTCTGCCCCACCACCAGCAAACATCTCATTCTCCTAGATATATGTCACCTTCTATAACATAAAAACAAAAGTAATATAAGCTAACAACCTGGAGATCTCAATCTTAAACCCAAGTTTCAGTAAAGCATTTTATGTTTTCTTATTACATTGTCCATTTTTAATTTCTTATTTATAATAAGCATACATTCTAATCAGGTTCATATTTCTTGCCATCCACAGATCACATGCCAATCTCTGAATCACAGAGTCAAGACCAGTCATTAAAACAAACTCTCAGGAAATACCTGAGAAAGACAGGCTGAGAAAGGTTGAAGGTAGGTCCTTCTAAATGGAAGACATCTGCTGAGGACACCCGTCAACTATGACAGAAACATACAAACACATCACTAACCTATTGGAAGAGCCTATTCTATACATTTTAGATAAACTTAACAAGTTACATTATTATTGAAAACGTGGATGCATTCATCACCAGGTGAGTGGTGGGATCAAAGTGATTGTAATGAGAATAAGCAGTGGCTTTAAGGGTAAAAAACATATCCATAAGAATGCTATTTCTCACACCTGAAAATGCTTTTGCAAGCCTCGGCCTTGCCTATAGCTAGTATCCCCTATGTTCACGTAGAATATTTAGTCTCTAATCCTACATATCTCTGTCCCTTTCTCACAAAATCCAAACCGTATTTCTAATTCAAGTTCTTCATGTCTCAGTGTACCTTCAGCTGTAATATCATTAAAAATCAAAACCAATTCATCTCATATTTCCACTATTCAAGTAAAATCACAATGTTGTTTCATTACAGTAGCAAGGATAAAAACTAAAGACTCCTCAGTGACTTTGAAAATGGGTTTTTTCTTTTTTGGTGTTTTTTTTTTTTTTGAAAATGGGTATTTTGAAAACACTTTGTTTTCTTGAAAGGTCATCAAGAACTGTACAGGCAACAAAGAGACAGTGTACACATGGACTGAGAGGTTCCCATTACCCTGTCTCTCTGTAGTTGACCTTTATAGAAGTAACTCTTACTCTTAATTTCTTGTTTTGAAAGAGTCAGTGTTTTCTGATTCACGACAGTCATAGCATGTGACACATCACTCTTTACAGCATGAGCTTAATAAATCATTTAATTGACTAACAGTGAAGAAACCACGGTTGCATGGTGGCCTAGGACACCAAATGGCAATTTTTCAGTACCTTTTCCAAACTGCTACAGGTTATTTTACACATATAATTTTTCAAACTCAGGTACTTGTTGACCTTTACTATATTTTCTACAACTTCCATAAAGACATCTGATATTTCTTGTTTTGTGAAAGGAGAACTATAGAAATAGCCTTCTACACCAAAATGTTATAACTTACATGCCCCAACTGTCAGAACATAATGTAGTTAGCCATGTTACCTGGTGAAAATTCTTAGCTACCATGCCTTAAATTTGCTTAGTAAATATTTTCTGAACAATAATAGGAAACACCAATCTTAGTCTAACCCATGCCTGTCCAGTTGCTATATAATTTCCATTTCCTGTAACAGTGGCTCCACATTAACCAAAAATGCTTCAATCAGGTTACTTTTAACCATGTGGCCCCATAGTACAAGGCAGCTCCGGCACCTAACAAGTTTCAAAGAAAGGAAAACTCTACAATTCCATCTGCATGCACAGGCGGGAAGGCAGTCAACGCCACGTTCACTTTGGTTAAGAACCTTAAAGCTTCTGGTCAGACTGAGCACTCCAGATCTAGGTCTGGTGACTGACTCCAAATACTGCTTCGGAAAAGGCACTTAAATTAAGTCCAGAAAGGGAGGAGTCTGAAAGAAATAATTACAGCTCTTCACCTTTGGACCATCTTCTCCCCTTTTTCTCTCTCCTCACTCGAGGCTCCATTGTAAGGTAGGCAGCCCAGCATCTTTCTCCCTACCAAAATAGCTGTAATACAACAAAGAAAAACACAAGACCAGAAAGCGCGTAAACTCATTTCTAAATTTAAACTCAATTTTCTTGGACTCCAGAGTTACTGAACCCAAAAAAGCTGAATGCACTTGGAGTTGGCATGTGCTCCTCTGATTGCTTCTCCAGTGTTTTAAAATGAAGGAATCAGAGGCCTGGAATGAAGCCTAATCAAAGGGAAACTGCTTTCAGGAAGGAAACTTAAACTTGTCTACTTTTCAAGAGCAATTAAGTCAATACCTTTCCTCAGGCTTGTAGCTGTTCAAAAAAGGAAAATGACCTCTGCAAAACCTCAAACAGAAAAAAATCAAGAGCCAAAAATGCCCTTTTCTTAAAGATTGGTTAAAAAAAATGATAATAACTATTTTCCATAGTCAATTCTTGCCTGGCATATTCTGCTGGAACTCAAACACACTGGCACAGTACTAGCAACCACTGGGAGTCTTTTGCTACCTCAAATTATCTTATGTGAGGTAACTCTTTTGGGGAAACTCAATTCGAACGCTCTTACTTCACTGTTTTCCTCAATGTGTATTACTACCTAGTCAATTAATAAATGAATAAATATATAAGTAAAATTCTCAGCTCAGCAGAGGTGGACACCTATAATCTCAGCCACTTAGTAGGCTGAGACAACAGCATTTCAAGTTCAAGACCAGCAATACTTAACAAGACCCTGACTCAAAAATAAAAATAAATAAATAAATAAATAAAGGGCCAGGATGTAGACCAGTAGTAGAGAACTACACGTTTCAATCCCCAGTACCACTACACAAACAAACAAATAAATGTAAGACTTTGAACACAACTCAAAACCAACCAACCAACCAAAATTGTATCCAAGACTAGCAGTAGCTACTTATTAAGCATTTCTTTTTCCCTGGACGTTCAGCAAGTCTGCATTTGTCATGCTCCTTTGCAACCAGGCCTGGTCAGTAAGATAAGAGTGCAGGTGATGTGTGTGTCACTCCCAGGCCTGCCCAATTGTGCCCCTGCAGGTTCTTTCTCATACTGACTGGAAAAAGACAAAACTCAAAGAAATCACCCAACAACAAATGTTCGAGAGGCTGTGGAGAAAAAGGAACCCTTCTCCACTGCTGGTGTGAGTGTAGACTGGTGCAACTGTTATAGAAATCAGTATGGAGACTCCTTAGAAAAGTTGGTCTGGAGAGTCCTAGCCCAGGTCCAGTGAGTGTGCAGAGAGCTTCCTGCTACCCTGCGCCGGCGGGACCAGTCCCAACCCAGGCGCAACATGGGCCGGACCCTCTCCCAGCCCCTTGGGCTGCCCCCCCCCACTCCCCAGTGCCTCCCCCACCCCACCCGCCAAGTAGGATTTTCTGCCCAGTTCCGGAGCCCCCAGACCCAGTCCTAGGCCAAGTCCTGTGAGTGGGCTGAGAGCTTCCTGCTACGCTGCGCCAGTGGGACCAGTCCCAGCGCAGGTGCAGAGTGGGCCGGACCTTCTCCCAGGCCCTTGGGCCGGCCCCCCACAACTCCGCAGTGCCTCCCCTACCCCGCCCACCCAGTAGAAATTTTTGCCCCTTCCTGGAACCCCCAGAACCAGTCCTAGCCCAGGTCCCATGAGTGTGTGTGGAGAGCTTCCTCTTCCTCCTACTTCACCTTGCCCTCTCCAGGCACAGCTCAAGCCTGGCATACACACCTGAGGTGTAATCCTGCAGCTGCAATCCCTGCGGGGGAGAGTGTAGAGGATAGATCCAACCAGCTAGTCCAGGAGCAGAACATCTCGCCACAGGGGCACAACAGGTTCACCCTTAAGGGCAGCAGCAGGAAGGATTGAGCACAGTAGCCAGACCCAAGCCGGACGCAGTTGGATAAGTCCAACCTTTGTAAAGCTGCACCTGAACTTCAGTATGTGCGAAGGTTATAACTACAGCAAAGATCTA
>NW_004524658.1:12213922-12219803 GCF_000260255.1 Octodon degus | reverse complement strand
AGGGGTGAAGCCATGTTGGTATGCTGAGCTGTAAAGGGCTCAGGTGAGCAGCTGCTGACATTGCCAGTTCTGCAGATGACCCACTGCTATTATGGACTACCGGACTACATTGAAATATTTTGCTGAATTCATGCACCTACAGTGTTTAAATGACAGTGGAATACTCTTCTTTGACAGAACTGAACAAAAAAAGGAATACAGATGAATGATCATTTTGTATCTGTATATTCAAAATAGTTGGGATAGATATATAGCTACTTTCTTTTAATTCAATGAATAAGATTTCTTCTGAGAGTGTTTGTGGACAGGATATCATGTCTGCATCTTGTACAATGAATAACCACTAAGACAACAATGTGCAATGCATTTATTGTTGAAATTGTCCTACTGATTGGTTCTGAAACTGTCTCATTGCTATTTGTTTCTCAATGAAATTATTAAAAAAAAATAAACTTTTGAAAAAGAAAAATAAATAAATAAATACATAAATAAAAATTATGGGAAATAAAAATAAAAAAAAACCCAAAACGATGACTTTCAGAGAATTTTGTAACTTCCTACAATTTTTTTTTATTCAGTGAGCAAATCAATGTACACAGGAGAAAGCAGACAAAAAAAAAAAAAAGATGCAACAATGAATGAGGTGGTCAAAACAGTTGGTAAGGGCAAGTCAAAACTTGGTTGAGCCTTCTTGAAAGCAAGGAAAAAAGAAGTTATATGACCAGTTCCATGACTCATGGTGTTTATATGATAATTATTCATGGACTTCAAACCTAAAAACATGCTAACACTATAGAAAATGGTCAGGTAACAGTAGATGACAGATTTGATATAGTACATTTCTCAGAATTTTTCTGGACAGTTGAAAATACAAATATTGGTAGCAATGTTTAATACTCTCCTTTGTCAGTAGCAGAGGCAGCTACACAATCTACAAAGAGCCCATCTGTATTTCAGCTGTTCTTAAAATATAACTTTCAATCCCCAAAATAAGGACATTAATATTAATTAGATCATATAGATGACTGAAAATGAAGACCACTAAACAGCAAAATTTTCAATTTTATATGCTGTGACAAATTTACAAACATGTTGGAGGCCATTAACCGGTATCCATTCTATTCCCCTACTGAGTCAAGTTTATGGCCCTTCTCACCTTGCCCATTCCCTGTGAATCACGTGCTATGCCTTAGGGGTTGCACCTTCCACGTTGCCTAGATACCTGCTGACCCCCAAGAGCTGAGAGTTCCTCATTCCATCACCCCCTATATATACTCAGAACCTCCCCTAAATAAATGAGGCTTGATCAGAATCTTTGTCTTGCCTCCATTTCTCGCGTCTCCTGTCCTTTGTCCCCTCTTCAATTCCCCGCTCCTCCCCCAGGTGACCTTCGCTGACTGACCTGCTGGTTCGGGACACAAACATACCCAAAAATTTAGAGTATGCTATAATGGACCACAGCATGTCTTAAAATCAAGAGTGAACACTTACCTAGATTTTTCTAGATTTCCTTTATCTCCTTTTTCCTTTTTGCTTAGCAAACTTCATTCATAATCATCATCACATTCATATATATTTCTTTTAAAATAGTAACAGATACTTACATAATCACAGAGCTAAATTAAAACTATCAAATTTTCTTGGAATCCTGTCAGTCATAATCACACACCCTCAATATTTCCAGAAAGCTTTTCTATAATTAATTTGTTCAAATTCAGATCCAAAGATGATTCAATAAACATTTCATTATGTGTCTTAAGCTTCTTTCTCCTACTCCTGTTGAACCAAACAACTTTTAAATGGAGATATAATTCATATTCCAAAAGATTCACACTTTAAAGCATTTTACTATATATATTCACAAGGCTATGCAAATATTCCAATGTAACTACAGAATCTTGCCACACCAAAAAGGAAACTCCACAACCATCAACAGTTGCTCTTTATCATCCCCCTTAGCCCCTAGCAACTACTAATCTACCTTTTCTCTAAATAGATCTTCCTTCCTATTCTGACATTTTCTATAAATGAATTCACAATTGCAAAGAACTGTCCATTAATTAGATACCTTAGACCAATTTAGATTAGGTCCCCAAGACTGAATATTGACATGGCTCACATATGTAATGTGTAACAGAGAAAATAAGACATTGTATCAATAAACATGAATGCATAATGATGCATCGGTGGACACTACAAATACTGTCAGCTCGTGGTTTTCACACACATATAGGGCATATGATATCATGTGTGTGACACCTCTATGGCTTGCCCATATGCAGCAAAATGTTGAATTTTCTGCGGCCATAATTTTCACAGATGAATGGTTATCAAAAATGCTAGTGGAAATGTGGGTAAGTATACCCAATGCCCAAGATCTTCCTCCCAGGAAGCATGCCAGTGAATAAGAAAAAGAGAACCCTTATTTTTAATTATTTTGAATATATGGCACTGGGACCTTATAGGAGGGCAGCAGATCACAGTGGCTAATAGCAGATTCTAGAATCCATGCCTGTCCAGAGTCAAGACTGCCGATGCCACCTGAATACTTAACAGTTACAGGACCTCCGGCAAAAACATCGCTCAGGGTCAGTTTTACTCATATCAAATGAAGACACTAATAAGCATGCTTTGAAGACTACACACAAAGTCCTTTAGATAATCTGCTTGCGAAATGCTGGTCATTGGCAATAACAAGTGTTAAACTATTACTAACAAATCAGCCATAAGGCTTCAGACCTGACAGAACCATTTCAGTGTGGAGCTAAAATGAGTGCCAGGGGAGAACAGTTGAAAGAGCACAATTTTCCATGTCCCAGCACAGTAACACTTAGAGGCAGTAACACCTTGAACACTGAGAATCTGAAAACCAGAAACAGGTCAATACCTGATTTGTTCCTCCCTCAGCCTCAAGATCACCTGGATCCTACTATCAACACTATCAAGATATTTCTGGTCTAAGCAAAAAAGGAGGCTGCTTCAGAAGCCTTCTATCATCTGCAATCCTCTTTCTGTCATATTTTTTGGTACAAAAAATAATACTACAATAAAGCCAGAAGGGAACAGAACTGCTGAGAAATCTGATGCCCTAAGAAAAGACAGTCAAGCCAAACTGGCAGTAATCAATGAGCACCAGGAAGCACCCTACCTTTGTCCCTGTGCTCTTCTCTCTCAGCACCCATTACCCTTGAGACTTTTTCATCCTTCTTATGCCATCCTGAGTTGTGTGGCTTTTTCTCTTTATCTTAATTATCCATCTTACCTCTTTTTGCTGTCATTACAAAATCATTTCCAGTTATAAGGTTAGGTAACACTCAGCTGGGTATGGTGACACTCTGGGAGGCTGAGTCAGAAGGATCTCAAGTTTGATCCCAGCCTGAGCAAGTTAGTAACTTAGTGAGACCTACCTAAGAAGAGAGAGGGATGCAGTGGAGGTGTAGCTTGGTGTGAAGCTCCTGATTCAATCCCCAGTACCACACCTCCCATGAAAAAGACCCCAAAAAGCCTCAAAGAAGCTACTAAGTGTTTCTTGCATATCGCTGTCATATAACACTATGTGTCCTCCTCAGCTTCTATCTTTTGTTTTGCTTTGTTTTGTTTTCCTCCTCAGCTTCTATCTACTCTTGGTACTCACATATAGCATGCAGAGGTTGACTTCATCACTTTCCATTAATATGTAATGTTTTGGTTTTTTGTTTTGCTGTTGTTTTTTTTTTTTTAAAGAACTACGGTAACACAACCAAAAAAGAAGTGCTTCCAAAGCTGTATGTGAACCTGAGACGTCTAATTCTCAGAAGCAAGGACACTCAACCCATAAACCTCTCTTCCCTGGTGTACTTTGTCCCACAGCAAGAGAAATACACTTTGGTTTAGAAAGTGATCCTTCCACAGATACCAAGAGCCAGTCCCTACCTACCCTGCAACACACTGACAGAAGTTGCTGTCTATGATAAGGACACACCACATACATTCACTGACAATGTACCAGCATCAAAGGAATGTGTGGTTGTGGAAGAAGAGGTAGAAGTAGATGCTTCCAAGTATTACCACTAGACCTCTAAGGTAGAAAATTTGGAGGGTCAAGAGGAAGCAGTGAAGATTTTCACTTTTCATTTTATACCTCTTATTTCTTATAGTAAAATAACAGTAAGCAAGGAACATTTGGAGGGTAGATAAAATTAGAAATACATTTACCAGCCTAAAGAATGTTTCTTTATAAACAATTTATCTTCATATACATATATATATGAATAAGAAAGCCAATTAATTTATCTTCATATACATATGAATAAGAAAGCCAATTAAATTAGAGGGCCTGCTTTATTCAAACAGCATCAACTGCTATAGAAGTTAAGCTGGTCACTGAATTTGGTTTGCCCACCTGACTAGGTTTACAATAAAAGTGAAAGGCATAGCTCAGCAGATTAAAGCGCACCAGCCAGGGTTCAATCCCCAGTGACTGAATGCTGAGAGTGTGATTAAGACTGGGCATAGTTGTGGGTGCCTGTAATCCCAGCACTTGGGAGGCTGTAAACATGAGGATCAATTAGAGTCCAATCTATGCAGTAAGACTCTGTACACCCTATAGACCCTGTCCTAAATAAATAAATAAATAAATAGGACAGTGTGTAAAATAAACGAAAGAATTAAGTGGTGAATTAAAGTCATTTTCTAGCTTTTTCTCCAGGTGGTAAGGGACAAGAACGCAAGCAACCACAAAATATGAAACAAAACACATTGAGGAGAAACTGATTCTCTTCTTTTATCATTTTCTTGATAAAAGCATCTCTATTTCTCACCTGGTCACAAATCAGTTCCCATTTTTTTTCATTGTCATACTGCCGCAGCAACCTGGCTTTGTCAGGAGGCAGGTTCATAGCATTCTGTAAAAAAAAAAAAAAAGAAAGAGCGATAGAAATCATCAATTCCACAGCAGGCTGCTCATGGGTAACTCACAGCACAGCAAAGACTTTGACTATGATCCTTTTAGGACTGCCTTCCAATTCTTAGCATCTGATTCAAACAAAATATTCAGCAGAAGTCATTTAAACAACTGGTTTAATAGAAAAAAGCAAGCTCTGAAGTTCTATCTAGAGAGCTCTGAAACAGTCTGCTTCTGAACAATCAGACTTACTCTGCAGGCAAGGCGATACTTTATTTCCTCATTTCATAATAGGCTCCCTTGGGAACCAACAACATGACCAAAAATGGTTGATAGATGATATTATCCTCGATTTCTTCACAAAGCACTGTAGTCCCCAAGCAAAGCCACAGATTAAATGGCATCAACTTTTACTTATTTTGATAAACAACCTTGAAGAAAAAATGACTTAAAAAAAATAATAATAACAATGATGTGTTAAGACAACTACTGTGAAACCACAGTATCCCATCAGGACATATATTATCATTACCAACCTTAAATTCAGCCTAGCTGTTAATATATAAATTTGAACTTGAGACGAGAAACTGATCCCAACTTGAAGTCTAGGCATCAGCATTCATGCAAACCTATTCTGTTAACACAACACACCTTCACCATGGCTGGACATGGACATACCCCGATGCATGCTCTTAAGAGTCTTATGTCCCTTATGACAAGTCACACACATTTTCATGATCCTTGGCTAGGATCTGAGTAAGAGTTTCACAACAGTATGGTAGAACCCCAAAGACAATCCACCGTTCTTCCTGAGTCCTCGTAGAGTTTCCACACTACACAGAGCTAAGTGGTCAGTTAATGCACGTATCTTTTACTGATCCTGTCTGTACCCCAGCATCACTGCTCTCAATCATACTAACAAACACACAAACAATACCATTCTTTGTTTGACTCACCAGTCAAGGTGAAAAACACAAAGCTCTTAAGGCTTTAAGCTCA
>NW_004524658.1:12208651-12213822 GCF_000260255.1 Octodon degus | reverse complement strand
TCTACAATCTGAGGTACAGGATCTCAGGATAAATCCTGAGGGGATTTCACTGACCTTATCAAATCCAAAAGCCACAACTCTTGTTGCATAGGTCTTGCTTTATCTTGGTCTTAACCATCCAACGGAAAAGTATAAAAACGAAGGACAAGAAGTAAAGCTATGTTATGTTGAGCTGTAGGGGACTCAGGTCAACAATTTCTGACACTGCCAGTCAAGTGGAAGACCCAATACTATTATGGATAACTGGACTCTTTTAGAATATTTTGCTGGTTAACACATCTATAAGATTCAAATGATGGAACTAAACAAAAAAGGGGATATACAAATGAATGTCCATTTTGTATCTCTGTATTCAAAATGGTTAGGATAGATATATAGTTACATTCTCTTAATGAATAGAGGGATTTGTTGTAATAGTGTTTGCAAATAGTATATCACGTCTGCATCTTGTCCAGCAAATAACCACTAGGAAGAGAGTATGCAATGTGTTAATTATTGAAACTGTCCTACCAATTTGATTTGAAACTGTCTCATTGCTATTTGTCTCTCAATAAAATTATGGAAAAAAATAATTTTGTTCTTCCATAGCTAATATTTTTTATGTATATGCTTTAATGATTTTTTTCTTCACAATAAGTTTTGGACAATTTCATTTTTGTGTATCTTGGTATGATTTTATTTAAATTTCTTGTGCAAAAAAGGTTCATTTTGCTTGGAAATGCAGGGGTTTTTTTTAATTTTTATTTATTTATTTATTTATTTTGTGTGTGTGTGGTCAGCTCAGCCCACCAGGAGGCGGGGCTGACTGGCATGTGGTGCTGGGGAATTGAACCTCGGTCCCTGTGCTTTGCTGAGATTAGCTTGTTCTAAATAGGTGCTTTAGACCACTGAGCCATCTCATCAGCCCCAAAAATGCAGTATTATAAGTTGAACTAAATTCAAAAATTTTAAATTTTTAAATATTTATTGCCTTTTCCTTTCTACTTTGAAAATCCTAATTATATGAATACAAGTTTCTTGGGTTTGACACAGTGAACTATTATGACTGATCTGTAAATTCTTTCTTCATTTTTATTTTGGACAATTTTTATTGTTATATTCATTTATGTTTATAAATCATTTATTTTCAATTAGCAATCTATTAAAAAATTCAAATTAAAAAAGAACACAAAAAAGATGCATACTGATTTTTAAAAAAAGAAATTATAAAATATAATACTAAAGGGAAACATCTGACTACTCAATGGTCAAAGGAAAGATTACATAAGGCAGGGAAGATTACACAGGGTCGAAAGACATTAAAAAGTATTAAACAGACTATAAAAAATATTAATAATGAATCAAAAATGGTCCTATGAAATATAGTAAAAAGGTAAACAATTTAACATCAAGCAGTATTAGAAAAAAGTGTCAGCTGGCCAGAGGGCAGGAGAAGAGGGAAAGGGAGATTCACTGCACCAACAGCTCGAATAAGGAAAGAACAAAGCGAGTATGGCTAAACGTGGCTCAGAGCTAATGCTAAATTAAGTCTGGAGCCTGGGACCAGAGAAGGGAACACAGGTGGCTTCCAACGGGGTTCCCAGCCTTTCCCCCAACTTCTTACCAGCACGGCTGCTCCCCATTCACTTGCTCGAATGACTAACACAGCTCGGAAGTGTGATCAGTGCTGTCACTACCACAGGTGCTGCCAGGCAAGCACTCATTATCTAGCGCCTGCTGGCCACAAGAAGTGATTAACTGGCATCCAGCAATGCCTGCCTACTTAGCAGACAGTACAGCAGTTCTGAGAGGCGAGTGAAAAGCCAAACATTAAAAAAAAAGAAAAAGAAAAGAAACATTTTGGTCTTTACGTTTTTAGGAAATTTTATCCCAGTGTCAAATTAGCTTAACTATTGATGCACACTGTCCATTAAGTATCTTGTTTTTCTTTTTTTTAAAAAAAAATTTTCCTCCCAGTACAAGGGCACAGGGCCTCATAGGTGCTAGGCAAATACTCTACCAACTCAATCATACCATCTCAGCTTACTGCACTCTCAGTCCCCTAAAATAATTATTTTCTTAATGATTAAATCCATTCACATGGTGTGGGTCAGCTGGATTGAACAAGATAAGCAATCAACTCTCCAGGAAAGGAATACCTTGGAGTACTAGACTACCTATTTCTTGAGTAATGATTAGTGCGTCTACTGTCCTGACTCAGCGTTGGCTAAGCAGCAGGGAAGCATCTCCTTCCCTAAATCAGGACTCAAGCCAAGCCTCGAGGGCAGAATATAATCTCTCAGAAGTGCTGAACACAGGAAGCCGCCTCTAAGTGCGTACAATTTCTTGCCACCTTTTTACTTTTTCTTTTTTTAATCCTTTTCCTATACTGCTCCATACAGGTGAAGAAATACCAGATTGACACCTCACTCTCCCTAGTTCCTTCCACACTGGTCTAATGCAAAATAATTCCCACCCATTAGGAAGCAAGAAGAATCTATACCGAAATTACTCAAGAGAACGGAAAACACGTCAGCATCAGCACCAAGAGAACCAGAAAGCTTTCTGACTCAGACGTAGCTGTGACACCTCTAAGAATTTCTGCACTGCATATATACTCAGGTACTCTGCTCCGTGTCAGTAGCAGTCATCTCAAATGTTCTCAATTCTCCAACAAACTACTTCCACTCTGCCATCCAGCAGAGGTAGAGTTTTGAACAAAGCTTCTATTCAGCCTATAAATTGCTACCTATCACAAATCACCTAAGAAACCGTACCACAAAATTTGGCGAGTTTCCTTATCTACTACTATGTTTGCTGCCATAAATTATTTCCAAGTCCCTGGTGTAACAGTGTGAAGCTGAAAGGGCCTGTGATTAAAAGCAGGTAGTCTCGTTATCTCATAATCTGGACAGCTGTGGCACTGGCTAGTCATGTATATTATGAATCTCATTTCCATCATGTATAAAATAAAGGGGGTGGGGAACATAAAAGAAAAGTTTATTATATTCTGTATATCCCAGTTATTTTTTTAATAGAAAAAAATGGAGTGGGTCAGAATAAACAATCTCTAATAATCTGGTTAGAAACAATGCTCTGGAAGTCCAAGTTTATTTGGGATCTCTAATCCTGCCTCAGCACAGCATCTACCCATACTCCCCACTGCATTAACCTGGGAGGAAAAGAGTCAAGACCCCAACTCTGAAAGGTACAAGTACTGTTTCACAAGTGGCTTCTTTTTTCCCTTGGGCATAACTACTACTGAAACAGCAGCCTGTGGCTTTTCTTGCAGGGGATGGGGGCTGTTGTTGTTCTTGTTGTTGTTTTGCACTTATAGAAAAAATTAACATTCCCAGCTTTCTGTTCTTACACTGTTATCTCATGCTACTACAAAACTTATCACCATGCCCTCATAGAGACCTTGACTGGATAGTCATGGGAACTCTGCCCACTTTCTGTGATGGAAAATCAGTACTCTGGGATGCATTACTCAAAACCCAGCTGAGAAGCCGCATTTCTCTTGTTTCTAAAACCCCACTCACCTCAGAGTCAAACCGTACTCTCATGGTCCTGTGTTATGGTTTATATCTAGTTGTCTCCCCAAAGCCTCATGCAGACATTGGGCAGCTTCTAGAGTTTGTGATGAATTCATTATCCAGTGCAGGGATTATGGGTGTGAGTGCTACACCCACACAACAGAAGGAAGAGAGGCTTGCTAGCTGCTTCAGCCACTGCTCCTCCCTTTACTCTTTGCTGTTTTCCACCACTGCTGTTCTCTGCCATGTACCACTCTGCCTTGGAGCCAGCTAAGAATGGACTGAAACCTCCACTAACTGTGAGCTAAATAAATCTTTCCCTCCTTAATTTTGGGTGTCAGGTATTTTTTCCCAACAACGAGAGAAAAGTAATACAGAGAGTCATATAACCCTTAAGGCCGCCAACAGAACCCACTATCAACTCCATAATTCCACAATGATCTAGGGGCTAAGGGGTATTACTGGAAAATTATAACTTCCTTAAAAAATTTTTTTTTATTTTTTTAAATTTTATTTGTGTGTGTGTGTGTGTGTGTGTGTGTGGCCAGCTCCGCCCACCAGGGGGTGCGGCTGACTGGATTGTGGTGCTGGGGGATTGAACCGCGGTCCCTGTGCCCTGCTAAGCTTGTTCTAAGTAGGTGCTTCAGACCACCGAGCCATCTCGCCAGCCCCAACTTCCTTAAAATTTAATCTTCACTAAATTTGAGCTGTGGTTTATAGACTCTATACTCATCTTTTAAAAAAAAAATTTCTTCAATGTAAATGTACTTAATAACACTCAATTATACCCATCAAGTGGAAAATTTAATGTTATGTATACTTAACCACACTAAAGTTTTTCCCATCAGTACCTGTTTGTATACATGAAGTTTACTCTGTAGTTATCTACCTGTAAAAATCCAAGAAGAAAAAAATTTACTTTGCTCCTACAATTAGCCAAAGAACTGCTATTACAGCCATCTCAGCCACCCTAAGTAGTCAGAACTCAGTTGACCATGGGTAGTTGATGACAATTTCTTTGCAAAAATGCAAAATAGACAAGACTCCTTCTATATTCTTTAAAGGAGAGTCTAAAATTGGGAGTGTTTCATTTCATTTACAACAGGCAACACCAACAGGTACAGAAAGGTGAGAGAGGTAAAGAAACAGGAAGCCTCTTGCTTGGTCTCCCAAGCCACCTCCTCAACCTCTTTTCCTTCCTGCCATTCTTGGCAACAATGCTTCCTTCTATGTACTGGTTAGGTTTCACATACTAAGGATGGGGGCACATAAACACAAAAACTACCAAGAGACACAAGTTTAAATAAATGCAAAGCAAAGCAACATATTAATGCAACCTTATGAAAATAAGAAAAAAGGCGGTGCACCCAATTAAATGACCAATTGCAGTGCTGACTTTCCTAAGTCTTCAAGTACAGCAGACTCAGTACACTGATCTTCATGATGCCTGCATTTCAGAAAAAAAGCAGGTTTGCTGAGCTTGTTCAAAAAGACCACTTTCAAAATTCAAATACAAGCAATAAGGAATGAAAAGGGTGTCATTACCACAGACTCACTGGAAATTCAGAAGATTATCAATAGCTACTTTGAGAATCTTTACTCTCACAGAATAGAAGACACAGAAGAAATGGACAGATTCCTAGAAAGGTACAAATT
>NW_004524658.1:12196649-12206883 GCF_000260255.1 Octodon degus | reverse complement strand
CATCTTGTACTGCTGATTTCTTCTGGTCTTTTGAAAGTAGTTAATGCCTTATTTTTTTCTTTTTATTCTTATTTTTGTTTGCTTTTTAATTTCTTATAAATTTGTTATCATTTTGGGTTTTTCAACCAATTTTGCAGGTTTATATCTGGTAACCTAAAGAAATAACGTGAAGATAACATCACAGCAACCATGGTTGAATTCCTATTACTTTGTGCAGTGAAATCTCGTATCATTTCTAATGCCTTTTATTTCTTTTTTTCTATCGTGTATTCTTTTTTTAAAAAGAAAAAGAAATGCTCCTTCTTGACTGAGTTTTATTTTGGCCAAGCCTTTCCATTTAACAAATGTTTGTGAAGCACTGCCCTCCTAAGAGGTGCTGCGCAACAGAGGAAAACCAGGCAGAGGTGGTCCCCCGAGTCTTATACCATACAGGGGAAACACGAAACTCGCTAATGTCTAATTATTCAACCCATCTCGCATACCTATATCTCTGTCAACCTGAGCAACAGATTCGATGATAACAATACATCATTTAACAACCACTGTTAATTTTATATTCTTGTTTTGAAATTCTGTACCATATACATTGTTGTATGCTAGTTTCTGTCTTTGTTTTAGCTATTTTTTTACGCTTTAAAATTAGAAACTTAGTATTTAAAATAAATGAAATAAAATAAATATGACGCAGACTAACCATAACCAAAAAAACTTAGGTTGAAAGAGGACGTCAGAGGGCAGCTGTGCCTGAGATGATTAGGAAAGATCTCAAGAAAGAGCATCAATATGAATGCTAGACAACAAGACAGAGCCAAAGAAGAGCACACAAAGCATGCTTGGCAGGGCCGGCCAATAGCTCAGCAGAATAAAGCTCCTGCAACAGCCGCAGGGGCTTGAAGTTCGATCCCCAGGCCTGCTGTGCTGGTCCCGCCTCCAGGGCACACTGAGATGGCAACTGAGACTGGGCATGGTGGCACACGCCTGTAATCCCAGCTCTTGGGAGGCTATAAACAGGAGGATCGTTACCAGTCCCATCTACACAGTGAGATTCTGAACACCCTGTACTCCCTGTCCTAAAATAAAAAATAAAATAAAAAAACAAAGCATGCTTGGCAGAGGCAAGAGGAAGAGGATGAAGGCAGGAAAGGACTTGGCACATTCAGGCAGTGGGTACAAAGCCAGCTTGGCCAGACAAGAGGAGGAAAGAAGGATGACCTTGAAACGGTGAGGCTTTTCACTTGCAGGGGAAGTAATTTTTACTTTACCTGAAGAACAGTGAGAAGCCATTGAAGGCTTTTAAACAGGGAAATAACCTACAGACATCACTATGTGCTTTGTAGCGAAGGGATCAGAAGTAGCAAGAGTAGAAGCCGATGGGTCAGATAGGAGGGCCAAGCAGGAAAGTGAATGATGGGGGCTTGGATGAGGCTGACCACACATCCGACAAGGAAGAGTGAACAGATAAGGGAGATAAATAACAATGAAAACTGGCTGACTTAAGGCCAAGAAGGCTGGCAAGAAGTAGTACCCTGTATGTGACTTTAGTCACTAGGTAAATGGTAATCCATTTATAAGGGGTGTTACGGTTTGTGTCTAGTTGTCCCACAAAAGCCTCATGCAGTCACTGGGGACAGGCTTTTAGAGTTTATAACTCACGATCCAATTTTGGGATTATGGATACAAGCGCTACACCTGCCCTGGGGCAGACAGCCTGAACACAATAAGGGAGAGAGAGAGAGAGGCTAGCTAGCCACTGCAGCTGCCGTTCCTCCCTTTTCACTCTTTGCTGTCTTCCGCCACCATGAACTGCTGCCCTCTGCCATGTGCCACTCTGCCTTGGAGCCAGCCAAGTATGGACTGAACCCTCTACTAACTGTGAACTAAATAAACCTTGCCTTCCTTAATTTTGAGTGCCAGGTATTTTGTCCCAGCAATGAGAGAAACATAACAGGTGCGGGGGGCGGGGGGGGTGTAAGTCTTGGGGGGTGGGGGAAAGGAGTAAGACGGCTCAGTAGAATAAGCGTTTCCCTGGCAAGCGCAAGGGTCTGAGTTCAATTCTCGGTTCCACAAAAAAAAAAAAAAAAAAAAAAAATTTCTAAATGTTTTTGGCTAAGTCTGAGAGATAATAAGAGACATCCCAGAGAATACTCAAGCAGATGGGCAGATCCACGATTTTCAAGCCTGATGACCAGTTATTGCCAGAAGAAGTAGCTTAACATCAGTGCATCAAAACTAAACAAGCACTTGGTGACCACTCATCAAGCATCTAAAATAACTCCTTCCATAGGTCAAACCTCTTGAGGCGCTCAGGCATACACTATACAGCTGAATAATGCTATAGGGACTAAGAGGAAGCAGATCTATTTAAAATCAGATACTCCGCAGAGGCCTGGCTGAAGTACAAGGATGTTGCCCTTAGCTGGCAGTAGCTGTTCTAAAACTTGCCTCATTTCTCTTGTGCCACACAGAGCAGGACTCTGGAGCCTGAGCTAAGTGTTTGTGCAGGTAATTCACAAGAGTCCACGTTATTTTCTGATAAAAGTGGTTCTATCTTCAAGTCCTTTGCTGCTTGTATAAAAATAGTACTGTTCTATTTTGCTGAAAAGTAAATCAGCTTCCAAGTTTTCCCAACATGGCGCCAAATCTGGCTCACCTACACTTAGTGCTATGATACAGGTTCTCTTTTCCCCTTTTGTCTTCCATCAAACCATCCAACATTCATTCACAGGGCTTTGACCATGGGCCAAGACACCTGTATCACGGTATCCAAGAAAACTTAGTCATGAAGTTGCTGCATGTCAAGACCTGCCGAAGATCCCTGAGAGACACAATACTTGCTGGGTATTATCTGTTCTGTAAATTGTACACACGACAAGCTACGATAACCTTACCTAACACTAATTAGATCATCTAAGGGTATTCTTTCTGTAAGGAATGTCCCTTTGTGTCTGCTGTCAACTTGCAAAATGTCAAGAATTAGCCACCACTTATCTTTAGAAGCCTTCTGCACCAGATGTGGTGGCACACACCTATAATCCCAGCATTCTAGGAGGCTGAGACAGGGGATCCCAAGTATGAGTCCATACTTAGTAAGACTGTCTCAAAAAAGGGCTGGGAGCCCAGCATAGTGCTGCACACCTCTAATCCCAGGACTCAAGAGGATGAGGTACAAGAACTGCTGAGTCTGAGGTTTGGGTGGCTTCAAGTTCAAAGCCAACCTGGACTACAAAGTGAAACCTCTCCTCTAAAAAAACAAAAGGAGGGAAAAGAGGCCTACAGATTGTAGCTCGTATTGAGACCCTGAATTCAATCACTCAGATATAACAAAAACAGAACAATCCTACACTCACTACAAGAGACAACCACTCATCAAACTCTAGCAACACTGCATTCATGGGCGCCACCGCACCAAGCACCCCATGCCCTTGTAATCTCCTCACCAACACAGACTCCCAGACTAAGTACTTCAGAAAAGTTCTTCTGTTGTTGTTAGTCACCAAAGCTTATCACAGCACCACAAACAACTCCACACACTATAAAGAACTTCTGATTATAATGAAACACAAATCAATGATGATGTTTATTACTTATTATATTCTAGACAAGAATCCATGAGGGAAAATTCAATTCTAGCAGTTTTTTCCTAAGAAGAAAAATGAATTTTATGCATTCTTCTACATATAATAAAGTGTGGAATCTGAACCCTGTTTTGTAGCCAGTAAATTCCATTTGGTATCAACTAAAATAATTAACCTGCCAAGTGGTTCTGACATTTACGATCTTTAATCTGCCTTAATCCTTAATTATACTAGTTTATGTCACTTAAAAATGTGTTTTCTGTCTTAGAACATTTGAAAATAGGCTCCTAAATAGAATATCCATGTTTCTTAGTAACTCATGAGAAATTAATTCTGTTTAATACTAATAATGCAAACCTGAAGCACATCTTCTTACTCCAATATCCTCAAGGCTCATAGTGAGAAATCCACAGTGCTACTGAGGCACACAGCGTATGTCTCTGTCATTGTAATCACACAACTAAATCTCACAACTACTGAGTCACTAGATACAATAACAGATGTTTCTACTAACTACCCGTTTTAAAAACAACCAATACTGTAGTTTTTGCAAGGAGTGTTTCTTAAGGAATACAAGTACAGAGGAATGGACCCAGATATAAAAATTTTATAAGAATTCAAAATTTTAAGTATAACACAAAATTCATAAATGTATCCCTCAACCATTTATGATTTGGTTTCAGTAATCTTTATATTCATATTATACAATCAAAACTCTCAAGAATTTTTCATCTTAAAACAACTAAAATTCTATACCTGCTGAACAATTCTCCATCTCCCCTACCATAGAACCACTATTTTTTGCTACAAAAAGTGAGGAAATGTTCTGAGACAGCACCTGGATGGTTGGGCAGCAGCGGAAAGACAATTTTAAGGCAGTGGTAAGAGGCAAGGGTACTCTGAGTATACATGAGGCAGCAGATTAGTGCTGGGGCAAATCAGAAAAACAAATGCATGTGGAATGTGTCAAAGGTCACAAATACCTAGAGGATGGATGCGAGCAAAACACAGCACCCAAAGTGACTCCAAAGCTCCTGAGCACTGCACACAAAATCAATCTGAAAATGATGATTTAATTCCTCACCTGAATCCAGTGCTGTTTGCAGGACCAATGAGAAATGTGCAATTTATAATCCTTCATTTACATCTGGTAGGAAACCAAAGGAGTGTTTCCACCAGGCTGTTTAAGTCTGGCACCAGGCCAAGTGAGCTTTTGCTAGGATGATTGTTCCAATGCTTCATTTGTAGGAAGGGGAAAGCCAATCCAGGAATTTTGATATAAAAACAAAAAAGGAAAAGTACCCTATCCTGGGTCATCTGTGAGCCTCATTCCCACCCTGTAAAGCATACTTGTTTTCTGACCTGAAGGTACCTTTGCTACTTTTCTGTGTTTTGTCCAAGTCTCTGATCAAGGCACTAAGGACTTGGAAGGAAGCCCCACAAGGACCTCTGTCCAGTACCTGGCTCTGCATCAGTAAAACCGGACTGCAACTCCTGCTCGACGATGTACTATGGGTGATGAGGAAACACGAATTCTCATCAAAGGCAAATTAAATGAATAATCCTCGGGAAGGGGGCGTCTTTTTCTTTCTTTCTTTCTTTCTTTTTTTTTTTTTTTTTTTTTCAATCAATGTAATGAGCAACTGAAGATCAGAGTCAGATCAGAATCAAAGCTAAGGGTCAGAAATGGTCACACAGACCATTTGTTGACCATACAATACGTTTCAGGCACTTAGGCTTTCAGCATACGTTATCCAATTTAATCTGCTGTATAATCCTGACAAGTAGGTATTATCGTCTCTCTCTAGCAAAGAAGGAAACCAAAGGACCAGAGGGTTAGTTATCTATTTCATTCAGGAGATGCAGGCAAGCAAGGACTCAAAGGAGAACTCTGATTACTCTCTTTCCAGAACACTGAAGCGATAATGCTTGTGAAGTAGGACCTGTCCAACCAGACAATGCCACCTGAATAACCAGAGACACAGTCAGTAGCATACAAAGGTAAAATGCATGCTACTGTTTATGCATTAATATTTTCAAATAAAATACATTTAAACAGAAGTCTTATAAGAACTTTAAATATATAGATGAAAACAAAAATATGATCTGAATATTAGTACTGCTATATTGTGCCAAGTTAGCAAATCTAAATCCTAAACTTTCTAAATCCTAACAGATGCCAAATCAAATGAAGATACAAATGTGGAATAAACTCAGATTTAATGAAGCAGGAGAAAAGATGGCTACATTAATACAAAAGAGTATGTTAAGATTTTCTTAAGACAAAGCTTCAGAGGAAGAGCAGAATTGCCTTTTCTTACACAAAGCAGGAAATGGTATAAATCAGGCCTGGGTGTTGGAAAAAGACAACAAAATCTACAAAATCTGGCATTAAAATAATTTTTTTAAATCTTTGATTTACTTGTTTGGTGCATGCTATCATCACGCAGGTCAGAAGTGCAGTGATCTTCCTGTCTCAGCCTTCACAGTGCTGGGATCAGAGGTGTGCACTACTACACCCAGTTTTGATCACCAGCACAGTACACCCAGGGTTCCAGGGCTGGCATGATACCGCATGTGGTACCAGGGATCAAACTGGTCCTTGTGCTTGCCAGGCATGTGCTTAGATCGCTGAGCTATCTCCCTCGCATAAAATAATTTTTAATATATGGACTCAGGGGACACAACTTTAAGGCTACTACTCATTAATAGCGTGGCCTTAGCTGTATCACTTAAATTTTAAACTTCCCCACCTGTAAACTGTTGGCACTGAGGACAGAAAACACAACCAGCTTCACAAAGATGGAGAAAATCAAATTGGATGATGCACATAGAAATAACATGAAAGTAAGCAAATGGAAAACAATCAGAATGTTAGTTTTTCTTTATACTATTTACATTATTTTAGGTAAAAGGAAAGTTACGAAAAAGGCATGAATATGGGAGATGGCAGTAGGTTGTGAGTCACATAGAATAAGCCAGAAGAGAAAAGGTGCACAGGGAAGACCAAGTTAGTGTGGACACCATACATAGCACAGAACCTCACGTTCTCTCTAGAGGCAGGGAGAACTCGTCGACTGAATAAACACGCAGAAAAACCAAGGAATCCTCAAAGCACACCAGGTAAATGATTCCTCCTCTGACGACTCTCGCCACAATGCTAATTTTTCCTTACATTATTATTATGAGATCAGGTTAAATCACTTCATACTGGGCATTCGACCAATTCTCCTGAGTTCACTTTAAAATTAAAACAGATGAGAGCAGCAGAAGCTGCCAGTTCAACACGTGGCCCATCCTTCTGTTCAACACATTCAAAAGCTGTCTCCTTCCATGACCTATATTCGTAGGCCAAGCAACTACCTGGCATCCTAAATTTTTGTGTCTTCCTAAGCCTAAAGGATGCTGCTAAAATATATACAGCTTCTTTCCTGGCACAAGACTCAGGCCACTAGCCAAACAGTTTCACAAAGCTAACCACCAGTCAGTCATCTTTCATTGCCACTGCTATTTTTATTTAATTATGGAGGGTATCAATATCATTCAGTATCGCCAATGAAGCCCACAATGGGAGAAATGAGTCTCTCCCTAATCTAGTTACATCTACAGAATAAAATCTGAGGGGCCAGGGAGATGGCTCAGTGGAATAAGTGCTTCTCTGGCAAGCGTAAGAGCCTGAGTTCAATCCCCGATTCTGAAAAAAAAAAAAAAAAAGAATAAAATCTGACCGGAAAGCTATCCTTCCTGGGGAATGAAACATAATTCTAATCTCCCATCCACAATTTGAAGGCTTTCTTCTTGTACGCACTGAAGGAAATACAAATGACTCTTCTATTACATAATCAGAAAGTGTGGTACATTAAAAAAAAAAGTTTGTGTTATCTTAGTCCTATTCTGTCTTTTATAGGTGACCAAATAGATTGAAAAAGGTACTTGTCTAACTTCATATAACAGAATACCACCAGTGGGAGAGTCAAGGATCCAGGCCAATATAGAAATGAGACATTGGTCAAGGTTATAAAGTTTCAGTTAGGAAGGATAACTTCTGAATTTAATATATGGTATAGTGACTACTATCTATGCATCAAATTGTCTAAGAGAGTATACCTTAAGTTTCCTCACCCCCTACACACACACACACACACACACACACACACACACACGAGGAAAACGTGCTATGTTCATTAGCTTGTGGTGTACCTTACATACATATACGTTTCAAAATGGATATGAGGGCTGGCCAAATAGCTCGGCGGTGTAAAGCGCCTGCTTAGGCAGACACAGGGACCAGGAGTTCAATCCTCTGCCGTGCCATGCCGTGCCATGCCATGCCACGTCCTGCCGTGCCGTGCCGGCCCCAGGGTGCACTGAGACAGGGACTGAAACTGGGTGTGGTGGTGCAAGCCTGGAATCCCAGCACTCGGGAGGCTGCAAACAAGAGGATCAATATGAGTCTGCTCTATGCAGTGAGACCCTGTACACCCTGTAACCCTGTCCAAAATTAAAAAAGAAAAGAAAATGCGTATGTATACAACATTACAAAATATATACAATTTTTATTTGTTCAACAATAACTCAATAAAACTGTTTTTAAGAAGGCAAATAATCCAAGCAACATGTCTACTGCTTTGTTCATTGTCATGAAAAGAAGGGGATCTTACATGTATCCTGGCATACTTGTTTATGGGTATATGTGAAAACACAAACACAGAGACACACATATATTTAAGAAAATAAGATCGAATAATACATTTAGTTAGCAAAACTCCCATACAGGGTCGGGGAGATGGCTCAGTAGGATAAGCACTTGACTGGCAAATGCAAGGATCTGAGTTCAATCCCCGGTTCAAAAAAAAAAAAAAAAAAACACACCTCCCATACAGTTGACATTCAATGCTTACTAGATATCATTAATCACTTTCATTTTGAGGAATACATAAAATTACTAGGATCTACCTTATTATACCTCCATCTTCTCCTGAAGTGTAAGGTTTTCTTACACTATAAAAAACAGCAGCACTTGTCACTGTCTTCCTCTTTCCTTCAGATACTTCATTTGGGGTTCATCCTCATAGAACAGTTCACTTTATTTGTTAATTTATGAACCTCTAGAGAATTATACATTTTTACCAATAAGCACAAACTAAATATACTTCTCAAAATCTGATGTGAACTATCTACTGTTTTAAATCAGCCATATTTTTGCTACCATTTACAAGCAGGAAAGAAGAAAAGCTGGTTGTAATTATAGTACTTCTATTTCTCTGCAAGGACAGTTATCACTAACGTGTTTGAACGCTGGTGGAAGAGCCAATCTCACCACAGAACACAAGGCGTAGCTACAGAAGTCAAGGGTGAGCCTTCCTGCAGCCTGGCTTCCTACTACAGCCCACACACCCAGCTTACAGGACTCTAAGAATATACTCCACACATGCCTAACCACATATCTCTCCGGTGGTCATCATACCAACTACTGAAATACAGATTCCAATCACAATCAAGCAAACAAAGCAATAGAAAGTATAACTCATTCAATGTCTTTCAAACCTATCAGATTTTTATTAGACACCCAGTGTCTGACTTCCTGACATGCTCTGGAATTTACATGACTCTTCTTCATCGACAGTCTGCCAACCGCTGTGCCAAAACCCGTGTCTGAATGAGCACATCTGTGAGCTTGGCTGAGCAATCGCACCCAAGGCCACAGTGAACAGCCAGAGAGCCTTCCCAGGCAGCCCTGAGACAAAGAAGCAGACACATTCAAGGAGTGTGCTGGCACCAATCTGAGTCAAAATCCAGAGAAAGCGTTCCCATCCTCCTGGTAAGTTACAATCTCCTATATTTTAGAATTCTATAGAAAAATATTCTGGTCATTGAAGACATAAAATTCAACCTAATTGTAAGATATTAGCCAGAGCCAGAGATGTAGCTCAGCAGCATAGCGCCCTGAGATTCCTGATACCAAAAAAAAGGATATTAGCCAAACTCCACACAACTCTGACCCAAAGCAGTATGTTTTGCACTTGTCCTTTCCCCTGAAATCTTGCCCCCTCAACAACACAACCCTACGTCCCTCCTGAGATGACTGGAGTCCTTGTTAGGCTCACTCTGCTTAAAGATCAGCACTGGAAGAAAATAATTCAAGTTTCTGTTCAACTAAGGTCATATCTTCTAAAAAAATAAGAGAAAGATTATGGCTTTGTCTTACAAATGAGTATTTCTACAACAATCATAAACAAAAGTGATAGCCTCAAATTTACAGCTCTTCATTTGCAATGGTTAGAACTCCAAAGGCAGACTCTATATCAGCCAAATAAGGGTACCCAAATATTTTCTCATGCTAATCCTATGATTCTTGGAATATATTTCCATTAAGATTTAATTTATAAGTAAATATGGTGGTTTATGCCTAAAATCCCAGCATTCTGGGAGGCTGAAAATGGAAGAGCACAAATTTGATCCCAGCTGGGGTAACTTAGCATCTTAGCAAGACTACCTCAAAAAAAAAAAAAAAAAAAAAAAAAAAAATCAAAGTAAATAGTCTCAATTCATCAATCAAAAAACACACACATTGGACTCCTGTTTTCAGCCTCCCAGGTGCTGCGATTACAGGCATGTGCCACCGCGCCCAGTCTCAGTGTGCCCCCAGGGGTGGGGCT
>NW_004524658.1:12193999-12196549 GCF_000260255.1 Octodon degus | reverse complement strand
GCTGGGGTAACTTAGCATCTTAGCAAGACTACCTAAAAAAAAAAAAAAAAAAAAAAAAAAAAATTTAAGGTATTTAGTACAGAGTCTGCAGGGTCTCACTACACACATTGGACTCCTGTTTTCAGCCTCCCAGGTGCTGCGATTACAGGCATGTGCCACCGCGCCCAGTCTCAGTGTGCCCCCAGGGGTGGGGCTATCTGGCCAGCCCCCTATTACTATTTTTTTTTTTTTTTTAATGTATCTGGTACAGAGTCTCACTATACAGCTTGGACTCACAGTGATCCTCCTGTTTGTAGCCTACCCAGTGCTGGGATTACAGGCACATGCCACTACACCCAGACTCAGTGGCCAGCTCAGCACAGTACCAAGGATCAAACCCCAGTCCCTGAGCTTGCCTAAGCAGGCATTTAGTCTGCTGAGCTATCTCAGCAGCCCAAAATTAAAATTTAAAAAATGTAAAGGACTGGGAATAATGTTCAGTATGAACACCTGGTTCATTCCCCTCTATAACAAAAAAGGGTTTGATTTACAGGTGTTACACGCTGTCAATTAACATTGATAAGAGCAGTACTTACTTTAATTCTATCAGGAAATGGAAAACTTTGGCAAACTCAGTGATGGACCAAGATTACATTACAAAAAAAAAAAAAAAAAAAAAAAAATCAGCTCATGAAGGCATGTTATGAAAATGAAACTATACTATTAAACAAAGACAATCACTCTGGCACCACTTAGTTTCACTGCAACACATTTATTGGTCTTAATGGGCTGTTGCAAGATCCACATAGAGTCTCTACAGAGGGGCACAGTCAAGACAATTAGGAAAATTGGAAAGTCTTGAACAGCAGGCCTTCTGACATGTGACAAGTTGATTAATTTTTCTGTTCTTGATTTTTCTCCTTTAGCCTTTCTTCCTTTAGCTTGCTACTTAGCTTTTAGCCCTCACTGCTCAGAGACATGGGCAATTTTTTTGAGTATATGTGTACCATATCCTCGTGTTAAAAGCATCATGTTAATGCTGCTGTAATTTTGTGGACAACATCAACCACCCAGAAGTTATTTCACATATGGTGTCAAGGAAGTATTTTTTATGTAATTTTTGTAAGTGCTTAATGCCTTAAAATGTCGTAAGAACAAAAGTCACAAACAACTCACATTAGGAACAAAACAATTCAATAACTTCAAAATCTTTTTTGAGAGGAATACCTAACAGTCATGTTCTATTTTACTGATTTTCCCTTCTGCCCTTATAAGACTGCAGTCCCTGGGTAGAAGGATGATTAGTTAGAACTCTATAATCGCAGTCCCCAGCAAAGCACATAGCACTCAGGTGATACAGAAATGTACTGAGTCCTGTATACCACACAAGCTAGGTTTGATAAACTAAAAACAGCTGAGACCTTTTATCTTCTTGTAGACACTACATGGTGGTGTTGGGTGAGAAGTATCAAATGTCACCATTATGTACTTGCAGGTCATTGATAAATGTTATACAAAGATTGCTAATAGTGCCTGCATCCACCCTGTAAACTTCAAAGATTCCTGACAAGGTCCAGAATGTGCCTGTTGCTCTCAGCCTCCAGCCTTCCATTAACCTGTTTCTTCTCCCACCCCTACTTCACCCTTCTCTGCCAAAACCACACACCAACCAAAGGCCTGGGTCTTTCATGCCTCATGCTCAGTTCTTTTCCTTCTAACTGTCACTAATCACTCTTGTTTGAGAAACCACCAACATGATCCTGTTTATTGTTTTATCATTTTACAGGTCTGTTTCCTATGTAAAAAAGGAAAACATTCTCCGGCAAACCACAATACCTTCTGCAGCACTTGTAACATCAATAGATATAGTCGATAACATCAACATACTAAGTAAAAATTCTCACAACACTAGCAAAGCCAATTCTGACATATCATGTGGTAATTTAAATGGTATGTATGTGGTACAATTATGACAGAATTTTTTAAGAGCTCACCTAAAGCATACATTACAACCATGAACATTTAGACATCTTAGTAAAAGGTATCTCTTGTTTGGCATACAAGGTTTTCAATATTATTTCTACCTAGAAGACAAAAAGGTTCATACGAGATAACAATCTGTGTCAGTTGAGTTATTGCTAGTTTTATGTTCTTATACTAGCACATTTCTAGCATGAAGTGCTACCCAAGTGAATCATCTGCTGTAATCCAAAATGTAGCAGCACTGCATACACCAAGAAAGCAACAAAAAAAGGAATGCTTCCCCAGGCAGGTACATGCCTACATTTATAGACAACCACTTTCTAGAAAACAGAAATAGCAGACCTTCAGGTATACACTACTAGATTTTAAATGCTACACTTGGCTGTGTGCAAAGAAAAGGAAAAACAAAGGACACGCTCAAGACAGGGATGAAAGACAAAGGGGAAAAGTCTTAACAGCATTGATTCCTGTGCTTTTCAGTTGGGTAAACCACAACAGTAGGCCCAAGGGACAAGACTCTGGCTGCTGAACACTGTACACCCACTCAATGTGTTCTGGATGTAAATACTTTTCTTTTTTTTTTTTTTT
>NW_004524658.1:12165323-12193874 GCF_000260255.1 Octodon degus | reverse complement strand
TTGAACCGCAGTCCCTGATGCTTTTGCTAAGCTTGTTCTAAGTAGGTGCTTTAGACCACTGAGCCATCTCTCCAGCCCTGTAAATACTTTTCTGCTTCCTACAAAACAGTGTCATGCTTCTCTAAGAGTGCTATAAGAATTCAGAGAAACATCAAAATACCACAATGACCTAATTCAAAGATCTCAGTAGTCCTAATGACCCTGGGCAATGTAATAGAATTCAAGCAGCAACCCAATGCTGTTTCCCTCTTACAGATTTTACCAATTTAAAGTGGACCTGTGACTCAGGTGTCCTCTTCCAGAAAGGAATTCAAATACAACTACAAATGAACCACTGTTTGCTACTAAGTTTTAAAGAGAAGTAACAGCATCAAGAAATTTCTATTTTTGGCTGGTGAGATGGCTCAGTGGTCTAAAGCACCTACTTAGAACAAGCTTAGCAAAGCACAGGAACTGCGGTTCAATCCCCCAGCACCACATGCCAGCCAGCCCCACCCCCTGGTGGGCTGAGCTGCCACACACACACACACACACACACACACACACACACACACACACACAAACAAATAAATAAATTTTTTAAAAAAAGAAATTTCCATTTTTTACTTGAAAAACTAACACTGTCCTATACAAGCCTTTAAAACCAAGCTGGGCCTGCTCCGTCTGTGGCCTGCTGCTGCTGCTCTGGTTTCCTTCCAGTCAGCTGGTCACCAACAAACAGGCCCATTCAGCCTCTCCAGTTTCTATACATACATTTATAAATGAAAAGCACAATATATTCTCTGTTACTCCACATGTTTGGGCAATAGAGACACTACATAATGGAGAAGTGCCACACATACCATCCACGCTTTCTAAATAGGTAGATTTTATCAAAATATTAGCACAAAAGCCATGTTATCATAACTTAAGTGACAAAGAAACAACTTTAGGATTTTATAATCTGGTCATCAGGATAAATTACAAGGTTAGTTAGAATCACATAGACCTAGGTTCAAATCTCAATTACCAGCACTTCATTTTACAAGTAACTAACTTCTGAATCAGTGGTTTCATCCCAGAATGAGAAATTAAAAAAAAAAAAAAAAAAAAAAAAAACCTTGTCAATATCCCTGAGAAACATGGAAAATACCTCTCACAAATACAGGGGTTTGGTGTCTACAGCAGCAGCCATGACTAGAGACGAAAACTATAGTCTTCAGATGTTAAAAAAAAATTTGAATTTATATTCTACAACCACTTGCTATACATTCACTAGTAAGCCACTCAATTTTTTTTTAAATTCAGTCATATCTGTAAATGATGATGCCACCTACTTCAAAGGATTCTCCAGAGAAGCCTTTATATACTACCATCAGTATGGCACTAAGTGGCAGTGGACACATGACAAGGGGCTCCCTGAGGTCCATGCCTAACACACTACTTAGTAAACTTTGGCAACTGAGTGCTGGAATGCATTAACACCAAATTGAAGAAAAGATGGTGTAAAGACCTGGTTATCTTGACTTCCTTAACATACTAACTTGAAGATCATCTCAAAATACAGCATAAGCTGAACAAATAGCCCAATGACAAACTTAACGTGTACATCTGTGGTCCCAAACTGAGCACCACAGAACCCTAGAGCACCACAGTGAAGTCAAACTGCAGCACTTCCTGTGCCCTCATGGTAAGTCTTTGGCAAGTCTGCCACATTCTCTTGAACAAGTGTCATAAATCGTTTTTCTTTAATACCATATCCATCTGACCTGAAAAGGAGATACTTGAGCGTTCTAGAAAACACCATGCAAGTCCATCAGCCTGCCACAGACCACTGATTAACACTATCAGAATGTTCTTCAATACTGCCTAGAAAAGGTGTACATTTCTACCTCCTATCCCTCACAAAGGAAATAAACCCCACTAGCCCAAACTCCCTCCACTTCCTGCCACTCAACTCACATACCTACCACATTTCAGTGCCCTCCTGTCTCATTCTACACACAACAAAATAAAGAAGGCATCACTTCTTATCTTTGGAGACCATCCCTTCTATATTCTTCTATGCCCAGGCCTCCTGTGAAAATAAATGTTAAAATGTATGTATTACAAAGGACAGTGTCTGGCACATTTAAAAGTATCTAATAAATGTTTTCACTCCCGACGTTTCCAAAAGAGCTATAGCCAGTGAGCACTCCATGTATGAAACACCCACCCTGTATTCAGTAGGGAGAGAGAAACAGATTAAGCGTGTACTTCGGACAAAATTCTCACTACCATCTCCCCCTATACCTAGGAAATAGCTGAATTATTTATTTCCATTTAAAAAGTATAGAGTATGACAAAAATAGGGCAAAGAGTTACGGCACAATTATTTGCTTGCCCTTGCTGCTCTTAAATCTGCCCTAGCTAACAGTAAAATGTTGGGGTACAACACTGAAAACTGCATTCCTTTCTATACTTGTACAATACAGTCTGTTACTAGTTTCTCATTCAGGAAACTATAACTTACAAAATTTAAATGGACTAGAACATTTGACTCACATTAAAAGTGTATATTGCACCTTGCTGCCAATATCTAAATCACAAGGGGTACACTGGGCTCCACTAGAAAACAGTACAGTATGTACATTATCCAGAACAGGACTCCCAGGCATCTATCCTCCTTCTAGATGAAAGAGTCTTGGCAATTAATTTGTCAAAATTTGAAGAAAAAATTCCAGTTAGACAAATTTATGTAGAGTGAAACAGAATATCCTACTTTTCAGGCCAGGAATGTGATCAGGCTATTTGCTACATCCTGTGTAAATATTCCTAAGATTCTCTCATTTAGCAGCCTATAAGATGCACAGCATGGAGAATTTTGCTTCTTGGACATCAAGGCAAGCTGGCAGGTTTAGTTCATGGATCAAGATAACTTTTTAAAATGAAAAGAGCCACCATGTGTGGCACCCTGAATACCCACTCATAAAGAACTCTGCTTTTAAGATTCAAAATGTATCTTCAAATGTTGAAAATACCTTTTCTAAGTTTTCTACTTTATTTTAGGATCATCATAGTTCAAGTTCTACTACATGCAGGCAAAAGTTTACCCCACTGCAGTCATTCTGTAAAAGCAATTATATTCCTCAATTGATAATAATAAGAGCAAATATCTCCAAAAAAGATAATCAAGAAATTTAGCTTTAGGAAAAGCATATTTGGTTCAAGATCTCCATTTGGGAGCTTCTGGCCTATGTGGTTTAGAGGCATACCAAGGGCATAAGAAACTGTTATCACTATAGAACTTCAAAAAACTGTCAAATGTCACAAGAGCTGTGTAACATTTCATCTACACATCCAAGTCACCAAAATCTGGAAGCCCGCCCCACATCTGCCTGCGAATTCATAAGGTACCTGGCTCACCTGCACAGATTACTCCCTGGCTGACCACGGCACCCCCACACTTCCTTTCGTCTCATATCTATGCAGATTTCCCCCTTTCCCCCTGCAGATATCTGGGGTTTGATCCCTATTTTAAGGTAGTTAGGACCCTGGAGTAGAGCAGAGGCCAGGAAGTTGTCCGCAGCTGTTGATTCTTCAGAACAAATCTCATCTGGTTTCTGAGAAAAGGTTTTAAGGGAAAAGAAGGTAGGGTTTAACCAGATGTAGGTCAGCTAAGCATAAAGGAGATAAAGAGAAGAACAATACATTTTACCCACCAATAAAGTTTTCCTGGGATCAGTGCTGTTTTTCTTTTTGATAAAAGACGTGTTGTGGAATGAAAATCAGAAAGATTTTCTAAGTTTATTTGAGAGGACAACTTAGCTCTCACCCTGCTGCTTTCTTGGTGGGCCAGAACGATCCAACAACTCTTATCATAGTGTGTCGATTTTCCTCTGGGTGTTGCCTATAACAACATGTTCTCTTCAGAGATTCCCCCACCCAAGTTGTCCCGCTCTAAAGTCAGCACTGTCTAATTCACTGTTCTGCTTTCATTAGCCTCGGGTGATCTCCAATAAAGTAAACCCAACATTGCTTCAGAGGTCAATGACCTGTCTCCTGGCTGTGCAAAAGAGAAAGCAGACAGCCTTCCTCCAAGCTGGAGGAACATGAGAATGAAACTCTGATGAATTCTTTAGGGTATCTAGAGCTGGGTTCTGGATGTACTAAACCAGAAACCAAAAGCAATGAATTACCAAAACAACAAAATTACCAAAATGACAAAAGCAAGAACTCAATACACAGCTTGCAAATACAGGCACAAAAGGGTGTATTTATGCAAATGTTATTTATTCTAGGCTGCACTGCAGGACAGGATCTCAGCGTCAAAATGTGGGAGGATGCTGGTTAAAATTGGGAGGGATGGAATGGGGGAGTGTACTGCCCCACACAAGCTTTCTCATATAGTTTAGAACCAATGCAGTTTTAAAACTCACCTGCTGTCTTGAAAAAACCTTTATTAGGCACAGAATGTTCAGTACCTCAGTCACAAAATGCTTTCAAAAGTAAGGCCCTTTTCTCAAGTCTATTCATTTCTTCGATTTGGAATTTAGATGCCCTTGATTATTAATAGACAGTCTGAATATGAAAAGTTCTGGAGCTGTGTTATATACAGTGGTGGGCATGAGGAGCCCCACCCACACTATCCTCTAAAGCACAAACTTCGGAATGAATCTGTTTCCTAGTAACATTCATTATTTTTAGTAAACATTTTTACTAATACTGTTATGCATCCAGGTTTTATAGAGTACAGAATAATGAAAGCAGTGAACAGGTAATATACATATATAGAGTGCTATGTTAGACTGAGCTGAAACAATGGAGCTTGCATTGGGGATGATTACTTTGTTTCAACCATTTTGGTAGTTCCATACTCCACATTCTTCCACATGACTGTGCCTGCTCTCCACACATGCACAGAAGTGTTTGTCATTAAATGAATAAAACCCACTTTGTCCTGGTCATCCTTTCAGAGCCAAGAGTTCAAAAACACATGAGATCACTGCCTGAACATGTTGATAACCTAGGAAAGAGGTGGCAAACCTAGCCACACATGTCACAGCGGGGTGTTACCATTGAAAGGTCTAAAAGGTTTGCCATCACTGACCTAGAGCTTTCTTTGATGACAGCCAAAGATCATGGGAAAAAACCACTATGTAAAACTCTTTATTGTTAACCATATTTTACAAGTAACTTGAAATCATGCAATTATTTGGACAAAAAGCAATTCATAATAATTTCAACAATTTTCCAGTACTCATTACTTAAATAAAAATGACAATTCTCAGATCAAATTGATATGCTCTCTCCCTTGGAAAGGTGAGAAACTATTAATTTAAAAAATTGTTATTTACTCTTATATTTCTTAGACCAAACTTAAACACAATTGGCACATTAAAAATATAATTAAGTACCGGTTCTGAAAACACTAACATGTTAAAGTGGTTTTTTCCCAATGAATGTTGTCCATCTCACTCTATAAAGGTTATAATCCTTTTGCAATCAGGTGCTCTTTGAACTTGATTGCCTCTTGTCAGCCTTGCTGCTAGCTACTACCATGACTGCTATTTAAAGCCAGATTCTGAGGGTAAGACCTGAAGAATAATAACAGAGGTCAAAGGCCTTTTATAATTTTGGTCCAGCAAAACGCCCACTATATAAAAAGGAAAGCTGACACCTTCCTGAAGACTGTCTCCTTCCCTCTGCCTCCCACTCGAGTATCCCCCATTCCTTATTCCACTTCCAGGAGAAGTGACTGCTTTATCCAGGGCTGTACACATTCCTAGACAGGCAGCCAAACGGATGCATGAGGAAATCCTGCTGACTTCTGTCAAGCAAGCAATATGTACATTCTTTTGTTTTTAGTAAGTCTGGTGTACTCACCAACAAACAAGATAAGTAAGCCATATGCTTTGGTAATGTTTGAAACAAGCTTTTATGGTTTTGTAAGGAAAAATCACAAGATTCTACAGGCTGGCTTTCCTCGAGTCTAAGCTAAAGATGGGTGAGCACAGGCATTCCAACAGCATCTTAGTTTGCTTCCTTCCATAGGAACGCATCCTACTACAAAGTTAGGGGAGTTGATCTTTAGAAGCCCCTTACTATCTTTCCTTTTAGAAAGAAAACTCATCTTCAAAATTTTAAAATTCATTTTGTGAAAAAAAAAGATTGGAATGCTACTAAATGCTGCACCCAAAATGAGGACAAGTTTGGCCAGAACACAAGTTGAACTCAAGTTCATTATCCAAGGATATTTTCTATGACTACATAAAAATCCCCTGCTTCTTTAAATTCCTATTCCTCTTACAGGCTACACCTCATCACGCACTTATCTGATGGTTTCCACAAAAACTGTTGCAGAGACAATACAGTCATCTTATACAACCAAGTGGTGGAAGAAAATCACTGAATAACTGCTAATATAACAGCAGCTTCTTTTTTTTTTTTTTTTTTTTAGAGCAGAATATTTATTGGGGAAAGAAAGCTCCTGTCTGACAGAGGGACAGAAGTGGGACCTGAGTGCGTTGCCCAGGAAGCTGTCTCTTCCAGGGATTTTTTTTTTATTTTATTTTTTTTAATTTTTCAACAAATAATACACTGCATATATTCTTCTTAGTGGTTAATTGCTGTACAAGATGCGGACTTGTGATCCTATTTACAAACACCATTAGAACAAATCATTCTATTCATTAACAGAATGTAACTATATATCTATCCCAACCACTTTGAATACACAGATACAAAATGGACATTCATCGGTATGCCCCATTTTTTCTAAGTTCCGTTATTGAATATTATAGGTGTGTAAACTCAGCAAAATATTCTAAAAGAGTCCAGTAGCCCATAATAGCATTGGGTCTTCTGTTTAACTGGCAATGTCAGAAATTATTGACCTAGGGCTGGTGAGATGGCTCAGTGGTCTAAAGCACCTACTTAGAACATGCTTAGCAAAGCACAAAAACCACTGTTCAATCCCCCAGCACCACATGCCAGCCAGCCCCGCCCCCTGGTGGGCTAAGCTGGCCACACACATACACACACACACACAATAAATAAATAAATTTTAAAAAAAAAGAAATTATTGCCCTAACAGCAGCTTCTTAATGCAAACAAATTTCAAATAGAAAGTTCAATAAAGTAAAGGATACTATCTGATCTATTTAAGACCTGTAAAAAACTTAAATGTCAGAAGGAACAAGGAGAAATTAAGTTCTGGGGAAAAGGACCAGGCTTTTCAACGTGCTTCTTCTTTGAAGCAAGGCTAATTAATTCAACACCAATTTAGAAACAAGTGAAAGACACACAGAAAAGAATCTTTGCCTGGTTCTGCAATATATTTGAACATCCCCCTTTCAAAGCATCTGATAAAAATGTAAAAAAATACTTATTTCAAAGCACTTAACTTAAAATCATTCTCTAGCTGATTTTAATCAACACTGTAACAACAGTGTATCTATTATTGAGAATTACAAGATGGCAAAGCCAAATGCATCCACTGCTCTTGCTGAAAAGCATTACTAAAATACTTCCCTTACTAACTTGGGAAAATTATTTGACAAAAATATTTCTTGACATGAAGTTTTTGATTTCTACAAACTACTATGAGGTCTGATTTAATCTATCCAATCACCCTGAACAAAGAGATTATTATAATAAGACATTCTATAAAATAAGGTAGAGAGTATAGGATAAAATGGAGAAAGGTCATGCACAACGGCCCTGAACCACACCCCATCCAAGATTTATGAAACTTCTGTGATCTACAAGTTCCCTCAACAATAACAATATTAAAGCAAAACTAGTAATTTGTTTTATACCAGCAAAGCACTGATTTGATTTCACTACAAGTGTGAAAGTAAAAACAATACACTTTAGCCCTGCATCATGCTATGACATTATCAGGTCCATTTCTAAACCACCCTTAATGGTCATTAAGAAAACTAAAGACATCATACAATGTTAAAGCAACTCAAGGAAAGGAAGTAATTAAGGCAGAAGCTAGGGTTTGGCAGCTAGGCTTCAGATTAAAATCTCTTGCAGCCAGTTTAGCTCAACTCTGGCCAGTGATCAGAGGACAAGAGCTTCCAGCCAACAATTCACACCCACTGTCCTTTCACAAAACTGAGTCAGGAAAGTACAGCATCCCAGCAGGCAGTGGCCCTCATATGCAGTGTTTATGCAGCCGAAGCAACAAGCCTGGCGCTCCCTCAACCGGCCCCCTGACCTCTACGTAACTAACCATGCAGTGAGACTTGTCTCAGCCAGTCTCCAGTTTGCCTGAATGAAAAGGGAGATCATAAATCCAGCAAACTTCCTCCTTAAATCAGGAAGGTTTCTGCACCAGATGTTCAGCTTACTGGCTTTTTTTTTACATAACACTAGTTGGACGGGGAACAGAGCCTCAAAGTGAACTAGAAAATTTCCAATACCAACACAGTTTTAGAGGACAGCACAGCAATCACCACATTTTCCTGGGCGCCCTCTAAAAACAGAGACAGAGTGACAGAGATAGAGACAAAGATAGAAAAACAGGCAGGCAGGGAGGTAGGCAGGCGAAGAAGTCCTACCACCCGATTCAACAGAAGCCTTATGCAAAATGGACAGAATAAAAGCAGTGCAATGATCACTTTTCCACTTTTTGGCACAGCCACATACTCCTTGGCAGCTACCTATCACATTTGACTTTCCATCTCCAACCATCTGTACTCTTCTGACCTATAAACAATTCACATGGAGCCTACTGATTTTCCTATTATTATTTTTTTCAACTGCATGAACTATATCCTGAAAATACAGTATCAGCCAGTACGCAAGACCAGACTGAACACGATTCCTAAATTCAAGCTGTGGCTTGGCCCCAACAACAGGTCCCCGCCTATCTGTCCGGCTCTCTCTTCTTCCCTCCCTACCCCTTGCACACTTTCAAAAGCAAAAGCCGAAGAAAGGCATGTGCAGCCTGTGCATGCATCACAGCTGTAAATTCTTGGCTCACATACAACAGCAAAGAGGTCAGCACAGAGGCCAGAGACTTCCAGGAAACTTTATGCTCAGGTACATCATAAACTATGGCAAGATAACTGAGTCCTTACACATCCTGCCTAAGTATGGTACAGCAAGATTTTTGTTTTCAAAGAGAAAATGAACAGAAACACATCCATGAGTTTTCTTTTCCCTCAGTCTCCACACCCTAACTATATCCCATATCTTGGTGCAGTTTGAATGCATCTCTTTTTTTGGCATTACGATGTTTCCACTGTATCCAGTTCTCTGATCTGCCTTATTTACACATTTCTTCTTCATCTCTAACACACCAAAATTAACATTAAGGCATTTTCAGTGCAAGTTTTACATTTCCCTCAGTAGTAAAGAAAAATACATCTACTACTTGTTCTTCTAAAAGAGAGACTAGGGCAAGGTCTGCCACACATTTTCTTTGGTAATTAATTAGTAGCCACATGCTATTAATTAAAAATCAATTCTTTGTGGCTTACCACTAATATACAAACAATACCTTTTATATCCCTGGTAGCAACATTTTAAATTCAAGGTATTAAGGCTTCAAAAATTCTCAATATATATTCTCTGGTAGTTTTAAAACAACCATTTATTCCAACTTTCTGACATGGACTCTATGGCAGTTTTAATTCATGATAACATCTTCATATCAGCTCCTAAGCAATGAAGTAGTATCAGGTGCAGATCAATCATTTTTCTTCAACTTGTTTCAGCCTAAAAGGTTCAACATAAGCAACAAAATCATAGTGATGTATAAGGGTAGTGTTGTGGATTAACTGATGGTCAGCTTGTAACACTCAGCTGAACTGAATCACTGTGGAGCTGGGTATGGAAGGCCCACCTGTATGTTGTCAACAACATAGAGAGAGAGAGAGAGAGAGAGAGAGAGAGAGAGAGAGAGAGAGAGAGAGAGAGAGAGAGAACTGGAAGAGAAGACAATGTGCTGTTCATTCTCCTGAAGAAGCTTGTCACGCCGGCTTTCCTGATATGAACCCAGGACTTAAGGAACTCAAGTCCTTGCTGTTGCTCAGAACGGCTGTGGTTCTCTTTGGGGGCACTCTGGTCCTTACTTTGAGCACCACTTCCTGGCTCCAGAACAGGTCCCTCAGCCTACAGGCACAGATCCTTCAACGTGCTGGCACAGACTTTCTAGCTTCCATCACAGAGTTTTGGGCCATCCCAGGGCAGATCCTTGATACACACTTGCATGAGACATTGTTATAGGCTCTAGGCCTTTAGCTAGACTCGTGTAGGACACTGTCATGGATACTGGCCCTCAGCTGGATACTTTGAATCTCTAGTACATGGCTAGATTTCCCACACTCATTTGCATTTGACTTCTTGGGTGAATATTATAAAATGATCCTATTATGTATCTTGTATTAAATCTTTTCCCCTATAAACCTGGACTATAACAAGTAGGAACTATGAAGTTCCTATAACAGTAGGAACTTTACATTCTACTTCCCATATCTAACTCCCTCCCCTCAACTGTGTAAGGCAGACTGTCCTTGGGAACACTACGCTGTACTGGACTTGTATATATACAGTAGGTTCAAGGACTTTGATTTGGCTCCAGAGCAACTGTTTTTGTCTTTCATTCATGCTATTCATTTTTCTCAAACATCGGGTAACTTTTGTTAGGCTAACCACATCTCCTATTGGTATAGGTAGCTGGAGGGAGTTTCTTCACTGTAGTGTAAGTTTTTACCCCTGGATCCTCCCTAAAAACACGAAGTTGCAACATATGCAAGAGACCTGAAGAGAAAGAGACACCAAGGAAGCTGGGCTTCGGTACTGACAGTGAAGGAGGGTGGCTCTTTCTGTGCTTTCAGAGGCACTGCCTTTCCCTGTGTTTTGACAGAAAGGAATTATTTTGTTATTGCTGCTGATTTTCCCTTCCCTCTACTATCAGCTCCTCTCCACTACAGGGAAGCCTTCTGCTACTCCTCCGCACAGCGCGTTCTGTTTGGAGAGGTCTCTCAAGGTATTAGTGGCCTGTGAACATGGGTCAGTGGGCAGCTCTTCACACGAGTGCAAAGAGATGCCCACAGGATGCCACAGGTGTCCCCCACACTGTGCACCTCAGAGCATGACCACCCCACACTGTGTCCAGTGGACTCTGAGCTCTGACACTGTAGGAACTTCTGCCCAGAGGCTGTTTCTCCCTTCTCTGGGGGCCTCAGCTCCCCACAAAGGGATTACCAGGATAGCATTCCTCTAAAACCAGCTGCCATCTACTTTCCACAAATCCCCCAGTATTCCTCGCCACTAAAGATAGCTTTCCTACTTCCTATAAATGTATTCTTTTTCTCACTTTTCTACTGAAGGAAGACATCAATGTATGCATTACAAACACCACACATACTGCTATATACCCAGTGACCCCCATCACATGTTCCAACTGAACCAAAACCATTTGCCAGAGTCAAGTAGATTTTTGTGAAGCCAATCTAACTTAACTCAGAAGCATTCATGTGGCTATTAGTTTTAGAAGCAAATTATAAGAAAATAAGTTCATATTATAAAAACAGATATATACAGTATGTGTAGGCAAATATATGTGAATATATGTATTTTTACAGATACGTGATCTGGATTCAATGTAGATTCACAATGAATAAACTTCTATTATTAGCTAATATGAGTAATTTGCAAAATCAGCCCATTTTGAAGAAATACTATTTTTGATTAAGCAAGTTATAAGGCTTAAATGACATTTAAAACATTTAAACGGCTAAGATTAGTATCTTTGCTGACTTGTAGGCCAGTCCAAGGGTTCCACAATAGCATGGCCTCTCGGTTGCCCTCAATCGTCAGCTAATAAGATGACAACTCTTCCTACTACCCATAGGCGCTCTTTCTAAAGACCTGCAAGCAGAAGACTATTTCATAACCAGTGTGAAATCTACATTAACATCTATAAATTAGACTGGATGTGGTGGCATGCACCTGTAATCTTAGCACTTGGGAGGTTGTAAACAGGAGGATCACTATGAGTCCAACCTACTCAGTGAGACCCTGTAGGCCCTGTATACCCCATCTTAAAATACAAAAAATAAATAAATAAACAAACAAACATCAATGAATCACAAACTCAACAAGACTCAGCCCGGGGTCCACTCATTTCACAGTAAAAATGAAACACCTTTGCAGATGTAAAGTAAATTTCTAAAGAAACAATCTAAAAGTACTTCGTAGAAAGCCAGGAAGAGCCACTGATCCAACTGCACAGAACAGACCCGTTTAGTCTCATACCTGCTTGCTAGGTGTCTGATGTCCCCATCTGATCCTGACTTGACCAACATTACCTCAACAATTATGCTCCTAATCTTATTTGTTGACCACAGTTCTGTCCCCCCTCATGTCCACCTTGCCTTGTCCCATTTTTTGCCACCTTGGGCCTGCCTCAACTCATGGTTTTGCTCTAAAAAATCCTTTAAAAAGGCAACAGCTTCTGCAATCCACTCAGGACCTTTCTGTCTCTCTCGAATAAAAGCTTTCTCAAATAAATATATCCTGCTCTTTAAAAAATACTAAATTAAAGTACTTTATTATATTTCAAGCACACCAAAAAGTAGAGACTATATTGCATTCCCCCATGAACGCAGCTCTACTCCTTGCCAAATCTTAACCTTTGTCACATTTTCTTCAGGTCTTTCATATGTGTTTTGTTTTTTTAAAAAAAAAATGTTTCTGATAGTCATGCTACACCTACATCAGCTAAGGGGAGAAACCATTTGAAGTAAGAAGTTCTATTTTATTTGACCCAAATACAGAATACAGATTATTAAAATGTCTTACTTCCTAATATTTTCAGCTTTCACTGATACCGACAGATGATGTAAAGTCCCACCTTTACTTGGAGACACGAAATCCTTTGTGATTAGTGCATATTAAATTTTCACAGTGGATTTTCATATTCATCTATGCACACAGAGCATATTTTGCATATATCACACTCAAATTAGCCTTCCTTGCCTTCCTCTCACCTCATCCTATTCCCTAACTGGAGACAATAAATTAAGGACAGACTAGAAAGTCAGTATTAAAAATTACATAAAATTAAAGCAATCCTCTCACCCAAATTTCTTTCTTACAACATTAAGGAAAACTTTTTTATATTCTGGGATATCTACAACTTGTGATTAAACAGTATTTTAACTTTTGGAATTAAATTATTTCATTTTAAGTACTAGTGCAAAAGAAAGAAGTTGAAATACTTTAAAAGGTTCCAGTACTAACTTCAAACAAAGAACTGCTATGAATAGTCTGTTAAAGTTAAATTTCTGTTGCTTTTAGAAAACAAGATTAATGCAAATGGTACAGGGATCAACACATCTATGCTGTGACATCATTACAGAATTAAAACTGTTTAATGTAGTATAGAAAGTGCGCAGGATAGGGGCTCAGTAAATATCTGTTAAATATGTTTATTTTCTATTAGGCAAAAAAGTCAACCCAACAGCCTATTAAATGTAATTTGGCTTTATTTTGCTATGATATTTGTAAATCTTCAAATAGCAAAGATTATATAAATAACTAAATTTATTGATGCTGGGCATAAAATACCTTTCCTTTCTGAATCTAAGATGTAGAAAAAAAAATCAAAAAAAGGGACTCATTCTTCCTGCATCAACAGGGAGGGGCAGGCAAGGGGGAGGCAGGTCAGGCAGAGAGAGCAGTAAGGGGGGAAGACAAGGGAACCGGAAGGAGGGACGGGAGAGAGGGGAGGGAAAGAGGGGGGAGGAAGGGCAGGGGAGGAAAAGGAGGAAGAGAGGGGTGGAGAAGAAGGGGAAAGGAGAGGAAGAGAAAAAGGAACAGGGCAGGGGAGGGCAGAAGAGAGGAGGGGCAAGGTGGAGGCAGTAACTTAGAATATTCAGCAGCCAAGCCTCTTATATGCCTACAGAAAGTAAGCTTGAATAACAAGATTCATAACTCATATTGTTCCCAACTAGTTACTGATTGACTCAAAGAAAGAGCAACTTATTTCAAAATCCTGGCATCAGATTTCTAAAAGCTAAAGAAAGTAAGGAATGTGGGAAAAGGTAAAGTGTCTAACTTTCAATGTAAAAGAAAATTCAACTAATCAAAAACTGTCTCTTCTCCACATAATCCCAGTTAAGGTTCTATTACAAAGTCCATAATAACTCCAAAAATTTATTTCCAGGTCAAAATGATTACAGCCCAGCCCCAGCTGCCTATTAACCAGACCAGGCTATGTCAATAGCTCCTAAAAGAATTGAATATTGTTAACAGAGTAAAATGTTCCCCTTTAATAGCAGGTGGCAGGAAGCTGGAGTCTTATGATAAACACAGCATGCAGTGCGGTGGGGGAACATCCTGTAAATCCTATTAATTTTTCAGTGATTTACTTAACTAATTCAAGAAGGCAAACACCAAAGAGTAAAAAGGTGACAAGAATATCCTGCCACAGACTGTCAAATGTCAGTCCCCAGTACCACCAAAAGAATCTCTTCACCACTGCATACAGCCCCAATTTTAACAACACTGACATTGTCTTCTTTTAATTAAGCTTGTTAATTAAGAAAATGGCATCATGAACTATTAAAGTTATGAAAACAAAAAAGAAAAGATACCAAATAAGAAAACCTTGGGCTGGTGAGATGACTCAGTGGTCTAAAGCACCTACTTAGAACAAGCTTAGCAAAGCACAGGGACCGTGGTTCAATCCCCCAGCACAACATGCCAGCCAGCCCCGCCCACCTGGTGGGCTAAGCTGGCCACACATACACACACACACACACACACACACACACACACACACACACAAATAAATAAAATTAAAAGAAAAAAAAGAAAGAAAACCTTAAGAAGTGAATAATTATTTTGTAAATGTTAGGTATTTGATGGACAAACAGCAGGTCTGGAATTCTACCCTGATGGCACCTCAGTGTGGGACCAAAGAAAAGGCCCCCCCAAAAAACAATTCAAAGTGATCATAGAAAGTAATTTACAGCCGGAAATTACTTTATCAGGAGTTCTGACAATAATCTGATGCAGTACAATCAAGAAAATCCATTATCTGGCTCCATCTCAGCAAATGAATTAGGCACCTAACACCTATACCCTGTGGAGTTCTGCTTATGCAAACGCCATCTTTCTCACACATAACCAGGATGCTGGATCAACAGGCTTTTGGCTGGTCAGTTTTTCTCCCCTTTCTCCAAGGCAACTGCATCTGTGTAGGCAGTTCCAGTTCTCAAAAGGCATCAACTCCTAGCTATTAGCTACAAAGAAGTAGCTTCAAAAGATGAGCAATTCCTGCCGTAGTCTAAGAACACATGTACTAAGTTATAGCACTGGAGCCTTGGCAAACTCACTGTTAGTAAAGAGGAGTTAGAGTAGGGATGCAGTAATGAACTATTAATCGTAGATAATGGCAATGTTGAATCTTTCCCTGGAGCTCATCCTAAGAGACAGAGAGAGGATGGGCACCGAGACAACACAGGAACACAACCCTCTCAGCCCACCCAGAAGAACAGCTTTGAGAGTGGAGCACCAGGCTCAGAAAGCCGGCCATATGTGTCATTAGCCAAGTCCAGAACAGCACCCAACCTTAGTTAGCTGAACTCAGGAAAAATTCTTGAAACACAGAAACAAAGTAGCAAAACTCTGTCACTTTTGCAACTTTTTTTAAACATGCCTATAGTTCTGGTTATGGAAATAGTTGATTCTAATTTTAACCAACACCTACTACTATTTCAGCACATTCCTGTGGTTAAAGGAAAAGATGAGTTTCCAGTCAGAGACTACAGACAGACACTGATGTGAACTTGAACATTTAAGCTTCCAGCTATATTTTGTTACTTTAAAGTCAATATGTCATTTTTAAACTATCCTAAGTTTATAGAATTCTCATGGAAACATATATATGAATTTTAGGGGACAGTCCTAGTTCCCACCCCAAGCAAAAACAACAGCCTTCATGGGTTTTGAGTATGAGGCAGCATGCTGCTGCTTTTCTCTTCTAGGAAGTTTGGATTTGAATTTTGTCTTTTTCACTTAATGGCTGAGTGACTTGGGCAGTTGTTTTGTTTTGTTTTTTATTTTTCTCCAGCTACATGGTGTGAACTGTGGTTGTTACATGTCTCCTAAGGTAATAGTGGAGATTTAGTGAGTTGCTGAGAGTGCTGACCAGAGTCTCTGGCCTCCCAGCCATGTTGGCTGGGGTGGCCCATCACTGTTAGGACCACTGCAAGACTCGCTGCCTCACCTGATGCTGCCAGCTCCTGCTGTTTTGAGGTGGTATAAAAAAAAACACTGGGGAAACTGAGGTGAGTTGTGACTTACCTAGAAAGTTAGCTTTCTTTCCTTAGTGCTGTCATGAGTTCTATTTTGGATTCTTTTATTTCACAATTAAAGGCTTATTTATCTTTAGAATCAAATCGAGAGGAACAATCTTTCATCCTTCCTTAGGAAAAGATTCTCCCTACCCCTGATGTGAAGACATTTTTGTGTATGAGCCAAATTGAATATATGAGGCTTGGGGTGGGGGAAGGGCAGGGAGGAGGTGCCATACTCTTAATATAAATTTTTCACTGACACATAAAAACAAAAATTGTGTATATTAATGGGGATGATGTGATGTTTCAATACACATATGTACTGAGTCATGTTTACAGCAGGTTAAACATATTTCTCTCCTAAACATTTATCGTTTCTTTATGGTGACAAAATAAAAGCCTTGATTTTGAAATATATAGTACATACATCTGTTATCTACAGTCACCTTGCTTACAATAGCACAGCAGAACATATTTCTCCTAACTCACTGTAGCCTAGCACAGCACCCACTGGTTAGCCTTTCCCATCCTTCCCTCTGCTATTAGCCTCCGATAGCCACCATTCTACTCTCCAGTTCCATGAGTTCAACTCTGGTCAATTGCAGTAGGGGTAATGTCATGCACTACCTGTATTTCTGTGCCTGCCTTCTTTAACATAATAATCTCCAGTTTCATACACATTGTCACAAATGACAGGAACATTCTTGTTTTGTGGCTGAGTATTATCACAGTTTCTTTTCCCAGTCATCAGCTGATGGACACGTAGGTTGCTCCTATTTCTTAACTATGATGGAGAACATTGTGATGAACACAGGACTGCAAATGTCTCTCCAAGTATGGATTTCATTTCTTTTAGATATATATCCAGAAGCAGGAATGTTGGGTCACTCGAAAAGTTAGTCTTAAGAAAATGATCCTAAACTTCCTCACATGCTGATAAGGATCCTGAGAAGAGCATGAATGAATCAAAACTAGTCACTGAACCACATTTTGTCTAATTTTGGTAGCATGAGTCCTGAGGCTAGTGGGATAAATATGTTGCTTCAGATATGAATGGAAAAGGATTGATGCAGATAAAGTTAGGCTATATATTCATACATTAAATTCTTAGTAATAGGAGAAAGAAAATCGTCTTCTACAGAAAGATTGATATGATAGAAGAAAATACAGTTTCAGTTCTGGGCACTTTTTAAACACATATTAAAGCTTTGTATTTCTTCTCTTTAAAACTTAGCATTCATTTAAGTATCTCAATCTTTTGCTACTACCTGTCACTGACTACATAGGCATTTGAAGGGAAGGGTAAGGCTACTGACTCTCTGATCCTCAGCAAAGCTCTACTATGCCCTTTATGACCGAAGTCATCTGAACAAGTGTATTTGGCTTGTCTCCATGAAGAAAGCTCACCACTAAGTCAGTTTCCAAAAGACTGACTGAGGCAGTGTGATTTAAGAGGCAAACGTGTGTGTTAACTAAATAGCTAGAATCATAGAAGTAGGTAACCAGAGTCTGGCATTAAGGTTTTATTGATGCAACCCACTGGTCTATCAACCATGACTCCAACCAGATTAAAAACAGAGAATAAAGCTGCAAACATGACACAAATTTCCCAGAAGAACAAATATTACCCAGTTTATCTGAACACTGGGGGTGACCTAAGTGGACAATTCCACATGTAAAACAGTATTTTAACCTGAATTGTTTACTTTCAGTAATATAGATGTCAGGAAGGTTCTAAATGTATGAACTGCTGTCAAGTCTGACTACAAATAAGAATCACCTGGGAAGCTTTTAAAACTAGCAAGTTGTCTTGGGCCGGGGAGATAGCTCAATGGCATAAGCACCTGCCTGGAAAGCTCGAGGTCCTGAGTGCAATCCCCAGTACCAAAAAAAAAGAAAAGAAAAACAAGTAATAAATAATAAAAATAACAAGTACCCAGACCACTCAAATCAGAATCTGAGGAATGAATCCTAGGCATTACTATTTTTTAATGCACTCTACAGGAGGCCTGTGTGAAAATAGGGTAGAGAAAAATGTAAAAAGCCAAACACTGGTATTTTCATTGTTGAAAGTGCTATACCAAAGGCTAGATCAAGGTAATCATATGAAAGGAAATAGATAATGTTAAAATTTGACCAAGGCAATGTACTTTAGAAAGACACTGCAGAAACTGGGTACTTTCACTTAATCTTTAGGAATCTAAATCTTATTAGTATACTGGTAAGCAATATGGAAATGCAGACATAAGTAGACATATTTTATCCCAAACTCTTCCAAGAAGAATTTTTAAAATATAAATCTGAATATAAATTTATATAGATATCTTTCTTTGCAGATAAAAATCTATACAACAATTTAAACAACTGCACAAACTTATAGGCTTAAAATCTTCAGGCTTACATGTGAAGTACTGGTGCACACGTATGCATGTAACTAATAAAAGTCCAATGAATGTTCATAAAGATACTTTGAGACTTTGCCTAACACAAATGCCAAAATTTTGTTCCTAATGTACTCAAAAAATGAGTCATAGCAGAAGAAAACACCAGGCTTCTATTCATAGGCCCCTTGGAACTCTCTTTGGAAAAATGAGTACTGCATGCAAGGCTGCCGATACATTTTTTACTGCACGCATCTGGTTTTCATGTATGCTATATTCCTGAGAACGCCTACTGTCAAGAATCCTACATTACTGCACAGCCCCTGGTAGATGATTATTATCTCCAAAGTTATTTTTGAGCTAGATATTTTACCAGCTATCTTGAATGTAACTTCAGGTTCAGGAAATCCAGACAGAAGAGAACAGAAACATTATCAGATCTGTGAGTTACAGTAGTCTATTTAGATCTGTTAGGCCTGTGGGGACTTCTTATCTGTGCATCGTGGAGATTTTCAGTGGTCTGCTCTGGGCAAGGACCAGGTCTGCTACAGCACCTGACTCATTCTGGGATCTAGGCTAAGAGGCAGCAGCAAATTGATGCATGTTTTCTTGTGACAGTCACCCAAGTACAAAAGCCCGGTCACATTTAAGAGATCCAGTTGTATTACATTGATCTATATTCTATTAGTCCAGTAGGCTACCAGGGAAGCTCAACATGATCATAGCAGGAAATATACTCTGTGCAACTTAAGCTACCTGGCCAAAAAATAAAAAAAATAAAAAAGAACAATTGCCTAACAACATCCATCAACCTGCCAGTTATATATTTAAAAGCCAATGTGTATGACTCTTCATCTTTCTGAATAATTTCTGGCATCATGTAGATAATTTAAAACTTAAAAACACCAAAGTCAATGCAAATGGAAAAGTACTATGCAGCAGAGTCAAAGATTTCATCTTCCATTCGACCCAGAGCACAGGCCCGACGTGTGAATGAGACCGCCCGGAGCCTGCCGGATCCTCGTTTGGACCCAGAGCCCAGGCCCAACCTGTGAGTGAGATGACCCAGTGCCCACTGGATCCTCATTCGACCCAGACCCCAGGTTCAGTGTGGAACCTGCAGCAGAACTCCCTGCAAAGAAGCTAGAGGCAAGACCCATCCAGCTGATTCAGGAACAGAACATCTTGCCAGAGTGGCACAGAGGGTTCAACTCCAAGGGCTGCAAACAGGAAGAAGTGGAGCACAGCAACCAGATCCAAGCCGCCCCCACTTGGACAAATTTGAATTTGGCAGATCTGGACCTGTTGCTAAGGTAATAACTCTATCTAAGCTCTACACCAAAGGTCAGAAGACAGTACTGTAGAAAGTGACAAAGAGAAGAAACAAAATGTAGTCTCAGGCCCCGAGCCCACCCAGAACAAATGCAGGAGACACTATCATAGAACAAACTGAAAATCATACACATGAAATCTCTGAAATAATAGCGTCTGAAGTACAGAAACAACTGCTGAAAGGTATAGAACAAATCAGATCAGAAATAAATTCTGAAGTAAAAAAAGAAATGATATTATACTGAAAGAAGTATTAAGTGCTTCTAAAGAAGACACTGATAAAAAAAAAAGCAGAATATAAAACTGATGAAATCCTTGAATAAGCAATATAGGAAAGAAATAGAATGCATGAAGCAGATCCAAAATGCCAAAATGATACACAGGAATTTAAAACCTCAATCACAAGCTGGCAAAACCATTTGAATGAAAGTGAGAACAGACTTTCAGACCTTAAAGACACCATTGCAGCTAGTGAAAAAGAAAAGATCTCTTAAAAACAAGAAGGATGCAGGAAAAAATAATTCAATACCTGCAAGACAATGCAAAGATGAACAACGTGAGACTAATAGGCATCAATGAGAAGGAGTCAATACAAATGATATAAAAAAACATGGATGGAAGTAACAGCAGAATACTTCCCAAATATGGGGAAACTATCTGACATTCAGTAACCGAAGGATATAGAACTCCAAATAACATCAACCCAATTAAAACCACACCCAGACATATAATCAGGATCCCAGAAATTCAGCACAGGAACAGTACACTAAAAACCACTAAAGAAAACAAACAGATCACGTTCAAAGGCAAAAGCATCAAGATAATGGCAGATTGCTCTTCACAAACCATCAAGGCAAGAAGAGCAGGGAGCAGTGTACTTCAAGTCTTGCAAGAAAACAAATTGCAACCCAGACTGATATACCCTGCAAAACTCTCTTTCAAGTACAAAGGAGAAGTGCAATCATTTTGAGAGCTCTTTATTCTTCATCCAGAAGCATACAGCAACTTCTATTGCCTTCTCAATTATGCTCTTTGTTATTTCCTATATGCTATGATGTCTGGAAGCATTAGAATATTTCGAGTTTGTATAACTGGAAAATATTTTACTTTTGGTTTTCAAAGGTATGTTTGCTAAGTATAAAATTCAAAGAGGACAGATTTGTTTTTCTCTTTTCTTTCAGTCCTTTAATTAGTGTAGTTTCTTACACACTTGGTCTTTTATTTTTCTTTCTTTCTAATGAGGAATAAGATGCTATTTAATTTTATTCTTCCATAGCTAATTTTTTAATGTGTATGCTTTAATGTTTTTTTCTTCACAATAATTGCTGGACAATTTCATTTTTGTGTATCTGGGTATGATTTTATTTAAATTTCTTGTGAAAAAGGTTCATTTTTCTTAGAAATGTGGTGTTATAAGTTCAACTAAATTCAGAAATTTTAAATCTTTAAATATTTATTGCTTACCTCTTTCTACTTTGAGAACTCTAATTATATGAATATAAGTTTTTTAATTTTGACACAGAGCGAACTATTATGACTGATCTGTAAATTCTTCATTTTTTTTTTTGGGCAATTTTTATTGTTATATTCATTTAAGTTTGTAAATAATTTATTTACAATGTGCAATCTATTATTAATCTCATGTGATGTATTCATTTCAGAAATATTACCCTGAAAATCACTCTGTCTATATCTTATATTTTTCACATTTCGATACTTGTCTACAATTTTTAATATGATATGTAATTACTGATTTTCAATGAAGTTAATGAAAAAAAATTTTAAAAAGGTTTCATGCTCAGTTTAGCGGGAGTGATGATGTGCTCTGGAACTGTAAGAAAAGCCCAAGAATGGTTCTGAAGAAAAAGCTGAATTAAAGCACATATAAGCAAATAGCCTGAATCAAACTGCTTCACAGAAACAGTGGGCAAATGCACATTTTCTAAATTAATGTGATTTGTCTTCTTTTTTATGTGTAACTAAATACTAACATACTTTCAATCATTCCATCTGTTACAAGAAATTTATTCAAATCTTATTTTTAGATATTTTTGGCAATATAGAATACTACTCTACATGTGGACTTGCCTTATATGCTGGCATATGCAGCAGTTTTAAATATATTGCTTTAAATTCACAAGGTTGTAAAGAATGGTCTTTATTCTACTTATCTTAGTCCACAGAGGCTTTTTCTTTGGGAGGCTGGGGAGTGTTCCAGGGATCGAACTCAAGACCTTGTGCTTTCCAGGCAGGTGCTTATGCCACTGAGCTATAACCCCAGCATAGAGGTATTTTTAGTATAATTCATCTTTGTCCTCAGAATAATGTACTTTTTCAGTGATTATAAGGCAATAAACTTTTCTCAAATTCAACTCAAATATCACATCACTCCTTATACAATGGGTGTTTGAGAACATCCAACATTAAACACTAATGAGTTTTATGGTAAAAGAACCAGTTCCACTACACTAAAAGCAAAAACAAATCACCAACATACTTGAACAACGTTTTGCAATTTTGCTATTCATTGTTTTGTTATTGGGTAAATTTCATCTCCTTAATGCTATGAAAGATTCCATCATATAATGAAACAAAACAGATATTGAAAGCTTCCAACCAGAACTTTTCAAACAATTTGACTGAAGTTTCCAAGGTCCCCCAGAAGCTCCAACAAAGCTCAGGAAAAAACACCTACAGTATCTGGCTTCAAACTGTTTTACATGTTGTGGTTCTTCATATGTTTCACCTCAGAAATATAGGTTCTGCTATTATAAAAAATAGTGGGGACTGGGGAGATAGCTCAGTAGAATAAGCGCTTGCCTGGCAAGCACAAGGGACTGAGTTCAATCCCCGGTTCCACCCCCCCCCCCAAAAAAAAAAAAAAAAAGTAATAATAATCACCACTTTTGAATTACAGTAGTGTTCAGAAGAACTGAAGCAAGGCTCACGTGCCCTGAAGTCTGGCTTGGCAGGCTGCACTGACTCATTAAGATCACATGTGGTATGAAGCAACACTGGAGCCGTAAGGTTAGCAGCTGCTGTGTTTACATGTTCATCCTTTGTGTGTGTATATATACACACCATGCATTACCTCACTGAACCAAAGACATCTTTACTGGAACCATCTTAGACCATAATTATAAAGAATCCAAACCATTTTTGTATTCTGACTGTCCAACCTGTACTCAATACTATCCTCTTTCCCTCCACTGTTTCAAATTACCAGCAAAGAGTTACATAAGAAACTCGTATTTGGAAAGTTCAGGGCCTGTGAGGCTACAAATAGACAAAAACCTAAACAACAATCTTAGCCTGCTTCAGACTCCTGTCTTGTTTGTTGCTTATGCTGAGAAAGGTATTTGTTGCAATCTATGCATGGCCTACCGCAGGCAGAACAGCACACAACCCAGACACCATGTTCTTCCAAAGAAAGATTTTTCAAAGGTGGTCTGATCCCCAAGCCCCTCATCTCACGGATGACCAAACTGAGAATCAAGCTGAGGAACTTCCTCAGCTTATCTGAGCACTCCATTAGCTCCCACCAATCCTAGTATATATTAGTGAAAATCTGGGTTCCAAAAGTGAAGGCAAATAGTGAGAAGACTTCTCTGGAGGAGTTCTGTGGATTTAAGACGTCCATAACACACCACAGCTTAACTTCAATCCCAGGTAACCCACATGGAGACTTTTCCCTTAGTTGTGCTAACTGGGCCTGGCTGGCTTACTAAAAGATGCCTTGTCATCTCTTTTCAGAAAGTTAAGCATTCCATCATACTTTTTGTTTTCTAAGCAGAGCACTTTTATCCTTTTGGAAACACTCTTTATAATCACATTTTGAAGCTTGAAAATATAAGTGAGATTTAATACAAATGACTGCTATAGACTCTCAGATAAGAATTATTACCCTAAAGTTAATCAGATGTTGGTCTCCTCCTCTCAACCCAGAACTCTGTTTCTTGGAAGTGAACACTACTCACTCAGCAAAAAACATTTTTAACCCAGAAACATTTTTTAGACATCAAATGTTTACACAGTGTATTCAGCCTACAGTGAAAGATTCTTAATCCTTTTTAGTAGGTATATGACTTTGTATGAGTTGACTAAACTGAATCTCACCTACAAAATATCAGCACTACTTTTTCCTTTCTGGGTCATTAAATGGAAAGCAAACACAAATAAATAATAAAACTTATGAACAAATGGTTAAACATAGCTGGTAGTTAAAGGAATAAAATATAATAAAGGAGTAAAATATAATAAGATATATTATCAAATAGTAGCCATAAATAGAGCCATTTATAGAATGTACCTTGGCACGCTTCGACTAGTTACCACCAAAGATTCTGAAAGAAGGCCATATTGTTGGCATCACTCATAGACTCCTTAGTATATCACTGAAATAAACTTTTGAAATGAATGGTCATTCTGCTCATATAAGAGTACATCTCTAAAACCATGGCACCTTAAAATATAATCACCTTAGATGTCAAATCTAAAACAAAATTTCATTTTCTATTTCTTTTTTTAAATCGTAATAACATAAATTTATGAGGTGCAATGCAATGTTTTAAACTAGGAATATGTGGATGAAAGATTTAAGATTATTAATATATGCATCATTTTACCCACTTGCCATATTTTGTCGTGAGACCACTAAAAACTGTTTACACAGCAATTCTGAAATATCCACTGGAGTGCTAAGTCCTACTTTCTCTATGACAAGCCTGGTCTAAAAGGCTGAGTAGGGGGGCCTGCCCCTTAGCTCAGTTCTTTAAGTGGCTGCTTCAACAAAGCCGTCAGGCTCAGGTTGCTCTGGTTCAATCCCAACAACTCAAGCCCGAAGACATTGGAGAAAAAAGCCTTGGAGAAATGCCTTTCTCCTAAAGGCATTCGGAGAAAAATAAATAAATAAAAATAAAAATAAATAAAAGGCTGAGCAACTGTCTTCATCCTTTCAGTACATGCATCTAAATATCAGAATGGCAGAAACAACAGCTTCAGTCATTCAGAGGCAAGCTTCCAGGATTTATTAAATTGCTTCAAGGAATTATGTTAGTGTATGGGGGCCCAAAAACATTACTGGATACAGATTCAATTCTCAGAAATTTTCCAGTATTTTATTACCATTTATCTTTGTATTTGAATGGCAGTCACCACTATTCAAAAGTGGTAACACAGATTTTACCCATTTTTATTCTCTTATTTCTCCAAGGTGAAAACTGTGCATACATTTTCCTCACGTTATGGATATGAAACAGGTATCAGAAGATTAAATGACTTGGCCCATAGTCACTCAGAACTAGACGGTAACCTGTATAGAATAAAACTCGAAATTTTTTTTTCAATGTATTATTTTTTCTTTTAATTTTTTTAATAGATTGAAAATAAATTGTTCACAAACATAAATGAATAGAACAATAAAAATTGTCCAAAATAAAAATGAAGAATTTACAGATCAGTCATAATAGTTCACTGTGTCAAAACAAGAAACTTATATTCACATAACTAGAATTCTCAAAGTAGAAAGGAATAGGTAATAAATATTTAAAGATTTAAAATTTCTGAATTTAGTTTAACTTTTAATACCGCAATTACAAGAAAAATGAACCTGTTGCACAAGAAATTTAAATAAAATCATACCAAGATACACAAAAATGAAATTGTCCAAAACTTATTGTAAAGAAAAAAATCATTAAAGCATACACATAAAAAATATTAGCTATGGAAGAACAAAATTAAATAGCATCTTATTCCACATTAGAAAGAAAAAAAAAGGACCAAGTGTGTAAGAAGCCAGACTAATTACAGGACTGAAAGAAAAAATCTGTCCTCTTTGAATTTTATACTTAGAAAACATACCTTTGAAAACTAAAAGTAAGATTTTCTAGTTATACAAACTTGAAATGTTTTAATACCTCCAAAAGTAGCATATAGGAAATAACAAAGAGCATAATTCAAAAGGCAAGAGAAGCTGTAGTATGCTCCTGGATGAACAATAAAGAGCTCTCAATATGATAGTTATGCAGGGCTATATAAAAATACATTAGATGAACCCTTATTTAAAGGTCATTCCAGATTTCTATGAAACAGTACCAATCTCATGTTGGGTTATATACGTATTTTTTTTCGTATATATATGTGTGTGTGTGTGTGTGTGTGTGTGTGTATAAAAGACAGGGAAAAAGTAATATAAAGTCAACAGAAAATGGAAATATACTTTTTAAAGTTTCTAATACTAGGAGAAGATATCATACGATGTCTTTCTTTTTTTTTTTGCGGAACCGGGGATTGAACTCAGGCCCTTGCACTTGCGAGGGAGGCACTTATTCCACTGAGCCATCTGCCCAGCCCCCATACGATGTCTTTTAAACAAACTGTAAGTCAAATTACAGTATAAATCTTAGAACAAAAATTAAGATTAAGCATTATTCAGAAAATTAAATACTAGTTAATTAAATATTAAATGTTTCCCAAAAATTGAACTAAGAAAAGGTTTTCATGATAGCAAAGAAGTACTAAGAGTAAAACATAAGATAAATACTGGAATGGCAAATAAATGACCAGCACTTCTAACAGTTTGAGGATAGGATATCGCACAAAGTTCTAGTGGGTTGTGGACATGCATAATGATCATGACAGTTATGGGTGGCCATGCTTCACTTGTGGAAAACTCCGATTTTTTTATTCTCTTCATTATGTTGCACTGCTTCCCAAAAGCCCTTATCATTAATTCAATGTGTGATAAATGAAATAATCATACCCTTTACATGGCTCTGTGACTCCCTTAGCTTTGCAACCATCAGATCTCAAATTGTTTTATAAAACTCCATGGGGACCAGCAAGATAGCTCAGCGGTCTAAAGCGCCTGCTTAGCCAAGCTTAGGCAAAGGGCAGGAACAGCGGTTCAATCCCCGGCACCACATGCCACACCAGTCCTGCCCCAAGGGTGGGCTGAGCTGGCCACAAAAAAAATAAAAATTAAAAAATAAAGAACTCCGTGGCTCCACAGGTCCATTCAGATCTTAGTAATGGCCATCAATCTTCAGCAACGAAGATCAGTCCAAATTAGCATGAAACAAGTGCTGGTTGTTCTTAATTACATAACATTACTCAAGTTCATTTTTCATTTAATTAAAATGCTTTACATACAGAAGTAAGAGTTCTACAGTCCATACACGAAAAGCAATTGTGAATCACAAAGCTAACGGTACTTCCTGATGTCAGAGTGGTATGCTCAACACTCTGATTAGGAAAACAAGACAGGAAAAGAACAAATGAATATATTATTTCTTAGCCTTATTTTCAAGTAAATTTGGCATGTGATTAAACTCCTGAGGTACAGAAAATCCAAATGTGATCAGCTACACAAATATTCTACATTAGACCAAGTAAATTCAGTATGTGCCTTTCTTATAGTAAGAGTCTCCTAAACAGAAGAGTATTTGTCAGTACTATCTATGGAGACCTTTCAATACTGGGTCTACATAAGTAATATGAAGTAAAGAGTGGAAGGACTATTCAGATTATCTGAATTGAAATGAAGTTTTGGCCTTGAGATCTTTGGACAGTATAAGCAAAAGGAATTTTTGGCTCATGTTATTCCTATAATTTCCTCAATTCTCAGAATCAGTATGTCTGTATCTTATATACAGCAGCCCATCTTGGTACACTAAAAATAAGCAGACCATTAAAAGCCTTTTGGGGCTGTGACTGCTGGAAAGAACAAACAGCAGCATTGTCCCATTAACAAAAATTCCTCCTCAATGTAGCATTCCCACAAGGTAAGGATCATGATTCAGAACATACACAGATGAACAATTTAAGAAAAAACTCACAAAATAACCTTTATGTGATGCAATACACTAATATTTTTGTTCTATTACTATAGTATGAAGTGGTTACAAAGTTACAACATACTGAATAGATATTCCAAGACCTATATAGCGTTTGAGGGTCTATCCTTTGCCACTGCAGTTCCCAAAGGAAGAACTTGTGGTATTTTCAACTTGCATTTAAGGAAATTTCAAAGCACTGTATATTATCTATCCCTAGCAGTAACCTTTAAGTGTAGCATTATTTACAGCACTTTTCAATGAGAAACTAAGGCTCCAAGGGCCAAGTAACCTGTTTGTTCCAGGCGCCACTTCAGCAGAGGTAGAGTGCACAGACAAGCAATGTGAAGACAAACGGGGCCTTGGAACTGGCATCGCAATGAGAGCCACAGTCTTTTATCTGAACCGCGTGGAGTGGATGTCTTTCAGAATTCGCAATCCCAGAATCTGGAACAGCAGCAAACAGTGTCTCTGCTGTATCCTCTTTAACACTCACAGTTGTGTCTGGAGCAGCATTCCATAGTCAAAACATCAGAATTTCTGTCCCAAAACACAAACATTCATATAAAGTGAGACACAGAAAGACAACTAAGGGCCGGGGAGATAGCGCAGTAGAATAAGTGTTTGCCTGGCAAGCGCAGGGTCCTGAGTTCAATCCCCAGTACTGGAAAAAAAGAAGAAAAAAAAAGAAAGAAAGAAAGAAAGAGAGAGAGAGAGAGAGAG
>NW_004524658.1:12163459-12165223 GCF_000260255.1 Octodon degus | reverse complement strand
GAGAGAGAGAGAGAGAGAGAGAGAGAGAGAGAGAGAGAGAGAGAAAGAAAGAAAGATATCTGTATTTATGGGTTTTTCAATTGGAAATGCTAACATAAGGCTTTGGCTTTTAATGACGAAGCATAAATGGAGACATAAGGGAAGTAGTTTCACATACATTATCTGGACAGTTAGAAGTCACTGATTTTTTTTTTTTCAATCACTGACCTTTTATTAGGGGTAATCAGAAAGTATTTCTTCAAGGCATCCAGAGACTATACAGGGCACCACTGGGAAGATTCCTATTTCAATTTGGGAAAATTATGATATACTTAATTCATAAAGTCTCTGCTATGACAATGTAGAAAGATTACTAGGAATAATGAAAACACTCTGCTTGACCATACTTTCACAATCTATTGAAACAACTTCCTGCTATATGATCACTGAGCATATGAACAAAAGCTTATCTAGGGCTCCTTTCGTGCCAAGCTCACAATCCTGGCTTAGAGTACAGCAGACTTTGTCATCTGCTCTCAGTGCTGCCTAAGCACTGGAATCCTCTGAGGGGCTGTAAGAAGTGCTGCCACCTGGGTCCCTCTCCTGGGACGGAGTCAGTCAGCACAGGGACAGCCCAGTATTTGAAAATTTCAAAAGCTCCCTGGAGAGCTTCTATTATGTGGCCAAGTTTCAGAAAAGCTGGGTTAAATCATAGGCTAAGGTGGGCTCCCAGGCTCACAGAAAAATCTTGGCAGAGTTGTAAGCAAAGAGCACTATTATCCCAAACATCCTCTACTATTCAGAATCCCAAAATGACTCACAACAGGCCTCCAAGTGATCTAGTATATGAAAAGGTTCCTATTTATAAAGCTCAGGGAGTGTGAGAAGGCAGGGTTAAAAGTTTCTAAATCTAACCACAAGGAAACAAATGTTGGCTCCAGCTCCCAAGCGGGGCTGCTACAGAACCATACCCGGCGCCGATTCCCAACCCCCACGTGAATTACACTGAGAGCTCATTCTTTTGCTTATTTTTGGTCCCTTACTTTTTAAGGCACCCTGCAGTCAAGTGCTAGGTACAGGAAACTAAAGAGCTTCCTGGTAAATAATTTGGCTTTCTTTGTAAAGAAAAATAAATATACCTTACCTGCTCCATCTAAACAACCTCACTGGACTCCTCAGAGGAAGAATGAAGGGCTAATAGCCTTAACTTGATTTTGTTTAAAGAAAAAATACTGATTTGTTACTGCCTTTTCCAGAAGACAAATTGTGGTCCCAAATTTCCAAGGAAGTTAAACTAATATTTCATGGCTGTTCCAACAGTACAAAGGACAAAATGTAGAGCAAGCTCAAATAAAATCAATAAAATGACAGCCTTCAGGACTTTTCTAGTCTTTTTTTTTAAAGCGGCAAAACTTTGAAAATTAGATCTTAACTTAAAACTGTATGCCTCTATAGACACAAAAAGGAGGTCTCTTATGTGCGGCCAAACATTCCCTAACACTTACTTCTACAGAAAAGGGCTTCTTCCCACCATAAGAAACCAAGGGTGGGCCCGCAAGATAGTTCAGTGGACTAAGCACCTACTTAGACAAGCACAGGGAACAGTTCAATCCCTGGAACTGCATGCCATACCCTCAGGCATGCTGAGCATGCAACTGAGTCCAGACATGGTGGCGCACAACTGTAATCCCAGAGCTGGGGAGGCTGAAAACAGCAAGATCATTACAAGTCCGAACTGCATAGTGAGGCCCTGTACCAAACACAGAAGAAAGGATTGGAAAGGGG
>NW_004524658.1:12161509-12163359 GCF_000260255.1 Octodon degus | reverse complement strand
AGGGGAGGGGAGGGGAGGAGAGGAGGAGTGGGGAGGGGAGCAGAGCGGGGGCAGAGAGGAGAGAGAAACCAAGGGCAAAAGCAGTCAGCTGTTAAGAGCACAGGACTTCATTTTCTAATGGATTTTCCTTACTGCACATTATTTTTACAAAAATACTAGGTTTTGACATAGTCTTTTAATACATGCATTTAAAGTATTTTGATCATATTCATCTCTTACCCTTCCCTCACACCCCCTCCCACTTTCATTCCCTTTTGTCAAATTATAGTCTCCATTGAATCATCATCTTTTTCTAGTTTTTAGATCTACATTAGAGGAAACTTGTTTTTCTAAGTCTTGCTTAACAAGCTGACGACCAGTATCATTCATTTTCGTACAAATGACAAAATCTCATTCTTATTTACAGCTGAATACTCCTCCACTGCAGATGCACGCCACATCCTCTCTAGTTACTTCACCTGCTGATGAACAGCTAGACCGGTTCCCTAACCAGTGTAATGAGAACTGTGCTGCAATAAACATGTGAATGCAGGCATCCCTGTACTACGCAGACCCTAAGTCCTACAAATATATGCTGGAGTGAGACAGCAGGGTCACATGACAACCAAATTTTAGTTTGGGGGAATAGCCATAGTGATTTTTATACTATGTACACAAGAGTACAGGAGAATTCTTTTTATCCCTATTTTTATTGTTTTTTGTGTTGTTGTTGATAGCCACTCAAGGATGGACTCTCAATGAAGTTTTGATTTGCAGTTTCCTTAACAGCTACAGATAATGAACATTTTTTTTCATGTAATACTTACTGCCATACTGCACTACTTCTTTTGAGAAGTGTCTAATTCATTAGCCCAACTCATTTTTCCATTTATTGGTTTGGCTCTGGGAGTGTTTGAGGGGATTCTTTATATAATCTAGGTATTAATTCTCTGTCTGAACAGTAGCAAGCAAGGATTTTTCTCCTATGACGTAGAGTTACTCTATTGTTTGTTTCTTGCATAAAAGCTTTTTAATATGATTTAGTCCAATTTGTTGATTCTCACTATTATCTCCTATACTACTAGTGTCCTACTGAGGAAGATTTTACTGGTACCTCTGAATGCACATGTATCTTCAATGTTTTTTCCAGCAAAAATTCTGGTCTTTCTTTTTTCTTTAAACAGGATCTCACTGTGTGGTCCAGACTTCCACCAACAGCAGATCAGACCTGTCCTGAGAAGCAATGTTTTATGGCCAAAAACAACAACAGAGACTCACTTCATATGTGATGGGCTGTGCATCCATCAGTAACAGTCCCTACGTAGCTCACTATTAAAATACTCTAGCTTGTTAATCAAGACCTCACAACAAAATAATAAATGCATAGGAAAGGTTTTTTTTTTTTTTTAAAGTAATGTACGCTATCAGAAGAGGTACACAACATTTTTTAAAAAGGTGTGTACCTAAAGAGGCATGAGCCACTGGAAGAGTGAGCAGAATTCAATGGGGCAAAGACTGTCAACCTTCTCTTTGTATGAAGCAGAAACCTTTGTAAGAGGCAGGAGAGTCAAGAGAGGTACCAGTTACTAAACAGAATAAACAAAATACCCAGTATAAACACACATGGTATTTATTAAGTATGAGGGATTCGGTTACATCTACTTTGAGTTTTGTTGCAATTCAGTTTGCCTAGGGAATGACGACCCATCAAGAATTACTTCCAGGAAAAGGGAAAAAGGTGGTGGAATGCATTGGGAAAACAAGCAAGATTGGGGGTGGTGAATGAAAGCAAGAGACAGGAAAAGGAATATTGTGGGACTGTCCTGCTTCAAGGTTGTATATGATGAGATTTTTGGACTTATGTGCAAACA
>NW_004524658.1:12153420-12160493 GCF_000260255.1 Octodon degus | reverse complement strand
CGTTTATCAATAAAACTTTGAAAAAAAAAACAAGCAAGATTCATGATTCTAGTTTAATTAAAAAAAAAAAAAAAAAAAAAAAAAAAAAAAACAGGTGTAAAACACCAGTCAGAAAGAGAATCTTGCAGCTACCTGGGCACTGGGCTTACTTAGGGGTTAAAGTAAGGCATTGTCCATCTAGGAAGAAACACTTGATCAAAGACCAGAACTCCATGTTTACCTCACTGTAGGGGCAGGCCCTGACTCCTTCTGCCCCACCAGCCCTAAGTAAGGTTCCCAGCCTGCAAGAGGCTAGAAGAAGGAAGAGTGATCCTCCACATGCCAACACATCAGGACACAGTCCACACAACCTGTTACTCAAGTCACAGCTCAAGCGCCAACCAAACTCACCAAATAATATAAATATTATCAATCTCCTTCCACTGACAGCACTTCAAGGGAATCTATGAGGTAAGTGTGTTTCACTGGATCTAAGTGAAAGAGAAATACAACCCGATCTATAAGGTACAAGAAACAATTTATAGTGCTTTAGAGGTGATAGGTGTTGGAATCTGACCTTTCGAGGGCTGTCTACATCATCCTCATATTCTGAGCCCCCAATACAGTACTAAGGAAACCTAAAACACCTTAGGAAGGAGGGCTACATAGGAAGCTGAGCCTCGTGGCAATGGCTATTTTTGTTTTATGACAGGATTTCAGTGTAACTCTTTTCAACCCAGTCAGCAGCCAGACTCTCATTTAGTAACTCAAATCCAAAGTGTCCTAGATCCCATCTACGGTCCATTAGGGATGCTGAAATGCCAAGTGCAGCCTGTAACGAGTGAAGGTAAGACAACTCCAAGCACTTGTTTGAATTCATCTGTTCTGGAAAACTTTATAAAGAGAAAATAAACTAAAAGCTCAAAGTTTTCTAGTCGTGAAAAACGTTTTCTTCCAAGATAAAATGGTCTCTAGAATCACATCATCATGGAAAGGCTGGCCAGCCAGACCTAGTAGAAACATCTACTCCCAAGGAACAGATGGGACACACACACATCCAGCTAGCAGTGTCCCAGGATCAGGTTCAGAGTTCTCAAACTGTGAAAATCCACATGGCTTATGAGGCCCACATACATGCTGTTTTTCTTATTTTTCTGTTAGGAAATCAAGGCTCAGAAAGATTGATGCTATATCATTAGTTAGAGTAGAAACAGGATTATATCTCAAGTTTCCCAAATCTTTGTCCAGTGCTTTTTTTCCACAACACAAAATCACTTCTTGGAAATAATAAACCATAGCTCTCCACTGAGCAAACTTTCCAATAGTCATGTCTGGTCCCTATCACAAATTCATCTCCACTATAAACCGAGGCCTTAGTACTTTAGTCTGACTTTTATGCCTTATGATTCCAAGATGGAAAAGAAACTTTAGACAACACCTTTTCTTTATTCTGGGGACAAGGCCACTGAGTCCTGCAGCCAGAGTACTAAGAAAATTTCTTATGGCAGAAATCTGATTTCTCTACAGAAAAGGAAGTACTCCTAGTCAATGACTCAGCCCTTTGTTCCCTACTCATGCCAAACGTTTAACTTCAGCAAAAACCAGGTAAGTCCAATGCCACAATCTGTAATAACCACTGAGGTTTATATTGTTCATGAGCAATAACAAAATCATAGGACTGTTCTTGGATTCCTATCCAAGATACTACAGCCTCATTCAAGCAAGATACTAAAGGTACTAGTTCTCCTCATTATCCACGTGGATTTCTTTTAATCCTCTGCCTTTGTCTCATTTTGCCCAAGAAGATGCTAGCCTAAAACATCTCACCAGCATATTAAAATCTGGCAGGAAAGCCTTAGGCTAGGAGGACAGGGTGTTTTTTGTAGCCAAGAAACCTCTGTGCAAAAGCACTGAGGTTGAAATGGCCTCGTGTACTGAGGACTAAACTCAAAGAGCAGTGCACAGCTTCAAACAAGTGTTGTTTGCTGTGTTGTAGGTTCAGAGGAATCCAGCAGCAGCCAGGCCCTGTAGCCCCAGGACCCGCTCATCTCTCCTCTCTGTGAAGCTGCTCTGACATCAGAAGAGTTTATTTCAATGGGCACTGTCAATTTCTTCATTTTACAAGTCATGAATGGGTTCCCTGCCTAGCTGTAAGCAAGAGGGTAGCACTTGTGGCTCTTTTTAACCTGGTATCCTTTGCACCTAACAGAAGGTAGATAGAAGAATGTCCAGCAAATAAAGTCTTCTCCAACTCTGCCAGTGTCCTGAGGCCAGAGATCAGGGCAACTGGGGGAAATGCCACAGAGAACTGTCCGCTTTGCTGAGTCTCAATGTCAAAGGCACAAATAGCAATGGCGTGCACATATTAGCTTACTTCTCTTAGAAATAGGACAGGCATTCCCAGGGAGGCTCTGTGAGAAATGCCTTCAACCTTACCAAACCAGAGGACTTTAACAGCTAAGCGCTGCCTCCTGGGCTGGTTTGTTTCCACTTCATTTGTGCTAACTCATTTTACCCTCAATCAAGTTATACTAAGATGCAAGGTTGCCCTCTGGGGTGAGGACAATGAAATGTAAATTATAAAAGCTCATCAACAGATAAATGCCGTGAGAAACCTTCCTTTCCCCAAAACAATTGCAATGAAATGGACACAGTTCAGTTCCTCAAGGAGATGCATTCCTGAGGAACTGCAGAGACCTTGAGAATTATCATACCCTGAAGAATAGGAGCCACATAAGCAATGTCTGCCATGGAGCTTTTGAAAAATAAGGCTGAAAAATAGTACGTTTAAAGCTAGTCAAAGGAATTCAAAATAACAAAAGGATCCACCATCCTGTTTGTTAGTACCCACAGAAAAACAAATCAAAAGAGGGGAACATATGTTTGAAAATGAGTCATCAAACAAGGAAGAGATATGTATTCTAGGTTTCAGGTGTTTATCTAAAAGTGGGAGGAACCAAGCAGCACAAAAAAAATATATATACATATATTCAATTGGTTATTAACTAAAGCAATTCTGTTCTGGCTGAACAGTATCCTAGCATTCCCTAGAAACCTTATATTTAAAAGAGGAGGAAAACAGGCTGCCTAAAAGCTACGTACACATACCAACCTCTGTGTTCTTAAATTTGACTCATATGAGTATTTCTGAAGATGTTTCTATTTTTTCCTAAGACTGAAGAAATATGCACTTCAAAGTCACCAACAAGATCTTCCTAACACTGAATACCAGTAACACAGAACATACTATGTCACAGTAAACACACTATTATGGTTTGTACCTATATGTCCCCCCAAAGCCTCATGCAGTCATTGGTGGGGCTTTTTCAGAGGTGGCTGGATCCACAGTGTGTGATGCTGGTATTGCTTTACGGTGCAAAGCTGGCTCAGGGGCTCTACGATTAAGGGTGCGACTGCTACCTGCAGTAGCCTGAATAAGATACAAGGGATAGAAAGAGCTGTGGCCATCCTCCCGTGTTTTGCTACCTTCTGTCCACCACGAGCTATTTCTGCTCTGTGATGGCCCTCTCACACTCCACTCTGCCTCACACCCAGCTGATTAAGAACTGAAACTTCCACAAATTGTGACCTAAATAGAAAGAAGCTTCCTTCCTTAACTCTGGGTATCACACATTTTTTCTCAGCAATGAGAAAAGTAACTAAGATAGACATTTAGTAAAGGCAATCTGTACTCCGGCCTCAACAGTATGATTTAGTTTTGTAGAATAAATATTTTCAAGAACCTTGGAACAAAACTACCTTGGTTCTAATCCCAGCTCACCTCTATTAACATGGATGGCCTTTGGCAACTCACTGAAATGTAATTTCTTCAACAGTGTAGTGATGCCAGCCTATCACCCCAGCACTTGGGAGGCTGAGAAAGAGGATCATTGCTAGTTCAAGACCAGTCTGGGCTAAAAAGTGCACTCAAGACCAGCCTGAACTGCACAAGAAGACCCGGTTTCAAAGAGGAGCCCCCAACCGCCAAAAAGAAAAAAGTAAGGCTGGAATACGAGCCTTCTATCTCCCAGAAGTGTTGTATTAATTCATATTTGACACATGAAAAGTGCTCTACTTTTAAATTATTATCATCATTATCATTATTATTATTTTAAAGGGTTAAGAAAAAAGTCTTTTACTTCCATAATTTTTTCAGAAGCAAGTACAATTTGCAGCAGTAGTATAAATGTTGGTCTGTTCCACGGCAGTGACACTTTTTTCAGAACAATTCTTCAAATTACAGAACAGGAAGGCTTGACAACTCTCATTACAACGACCAGAAATTTGATGTGCTAACCGGCAGGCTCAAGGTCACCAAGATCATGTGCTGTACCAGGAAAAGAACAGAGATCTCCCACCACCCGGCACAGTGCTCTTTGGAGGACCATGAAGCTGTTGGACTACAAACATCCAATTGTTAATGAGATTTTTTTTCCTAAATATCAAAAGAAACATTCTTTACAAATCCAAGCACAAGGGCTCTATTATGAAGGGAGAGAAAACAAGCCACAAATTGGAGGCGACTGGATACTCAAATATACTGCTCTGTTTATGTGGTGGCAGAAATATGAGATTTAGGCTCAACACAAGGCTCCATACCCCCAGCTCTGTGACCTTGAACAACTCAACTAACCTATAGGTCTTTTTTCCTGGCCAAGTAGATTGTTCTTACTCCATCTAACACATGGAGCATGATCAAATAAATATATTTAATCGTCTTAAAACCTAGAAAATTAGGTACTAATTTGATTTCTTCTCATGCCTGTTACTAACAGACTCATGTATATGAATATTGAGAAAATAGATTTGTGGAAAATTTATAATATAACTACTGATCTTAGAACCACCTGATGGACTCAGCCAACTAATGACTAATTCATCCTTTCTTTTAATCCTCCTGTAATTTCAACATGTGCTAATGTTTAGAAATCTCTAAACTATGATATTCCCCAGACAGTAACAATATCTTCTTCTTTTCTCAATGCCTACACTAATTCACATTATGGCTCCTCAAGAGCCTCTAGTCTTACCAGACATGGTGAGTACAGGCCTGTAACCCCAGCACTCGAGGCTGAGGCAGGAGGATCACTGTGAATTTGAGGCCAGCCTAAGCTACCCAGTCAGGTCAAGGCCAACCTGGACTACATAATGAGACCCCGCCTCAAACAATAAAGCCTCTACTCCAGTACAACAACCACTAGCCAGATACAACTATTTAAATTTGAATGAAACAAAACTAAAAGTTATCTCCCAGCTGCACACTTCAAGGGTTCAAAAGCCAGATGGGGCCTTCCTAAACTATGCTGATGGGGTACACTCTCACCACAGAAGTCCAGCTGGGTAATACTGCTGTAGCCCACACCTCTCTTAATTATCTTGTGCAAATATATAGGAATTATGTAAGTGCATACCACTTTGTATTCTTGCTTTAAAATGAGTACCGTGTCCTGCACACAATGTTCACACTCCCTGTATGGAGTTGGTATGTGTATATACCACACCTTAATTCCTGCTCTCCTTTCCTTTCCCTCAATTCTTCCTGCCCCATCTCATTGCATCTGAGAAAGATCTAATTCCCTATTTTCTATTATCTTTTATTTTGCTCTCTGTTTATGATTTGGATCTCATAGAAAAGAAACCAGGGGCTAATCAAACTTACATGTCTGATTTATTTCACATTATACCACCTAGAGTTCTCTAAGTATTAAAGGTACAAAGTCTTGTCTCAAATCCAAATCTGCACTGTAGCCAACAGCCACATGGTATTATAGGCACCTGAAAAAATGATAAAGGAACTCTATTAAATGTCATTGATTTTTAATTCAAATTTGTAAATCCATTTAAATCAGCCATTGAAAAGTTTAAGTATGTTTGGAACAAATTTTGTACAATAATTTGCTTTTCCAACTCAACATTTCATAGTCTAAGGTGAGATCTGTATTCCCCGTGAAAATTCAGCCACACATTAAGATATGTTTTAGGACTAAATCATATACTAGATTTAAAACATGTTTTTAAAAATCTCATTAATAATTTTATTATTGCATGTGTGACAATATCTTTGGTGTATGGGTTGAGAAAAATTTATTATGGAAAAGGGCCACAGATATAGCTCAGTGGCACAGCACTTGCCTAGCAAGTGTGAGGTCCTGAGTTCAATTCCCTATACTCACTCAAAAGGAAAAAAGAAACAAATATATTAACATTTACCTTTTAATGTGGGTACTGGGAAACTTAAAAGTTAGTTATCTGGTTCACATAGTATTTCTGATACACAGCTCTGTTCTAAATGATCATTCTTCGAAGTATCAAGGTGTTCTCCTATTCTACACAGAAGACAATTATGGGCAAGAAAGATAATTATACAATATTGGCTCAATTTAACTCAACTGTAGGCCAAAATAACTTCATTACTCCCAAGTTTTGAGTCACTCTGGGGAATTTTAACCTTCCTTTATGGCAGGTTTCCATAAAGGAAGTCTGCAGCAAGAACCTAAAAAGTGACTTACAGTGTCTTTCATTTTATTTTGTCCAGTGAGGCACTGTCCCACATAATGGCCACTAAAAATATTCAAATGTTTTAAACCAAAAAGGACATTAATTATCAATATCTCAACTTAGTGTCATGTGCATGGAACATGATATTCTTTGCCCTTAATTGGTCTGGTCCCATTCTGAATTATTTCAATCAGATATCAAAGAAACGTACCACTACCTGAAGATACCAAGACTAACAAGTACTCAAATTAGCCCTATGGAAGGGGAAAACTACTAAATTTAAAGACTCTTTGTATTTAATAAGCACATACAGAACTCACTTAAACTGACCAATGATTGTTATTAAATCCCCACATAATAGCTCTTCTTTCAAAAGAAAATATGTACAAAATATGTCTGTGTTTAGTGACTAGAAAAACAAAAGGAAATTTTGGTGATTTCCAACTTAAGTGTATCAATACTATGACTGCTTCCAGCTCATGAACACATCTGTTACTTTTTTTTTTTTTTATTTATGTGTGTGTGTGTGTGTGTGTGTGTGTGTGGCCAGCTCAGCCCACCAGGGGGCGGGGCTGGCTGGCATGTGGTGCTGGGGG
>NW_004524658.1:12132386-12140728 GCF_000260255.1 Octodon degus | reverse complement strand
CTCTCCGCACACTCACCGGACCTGGGCTAGGACTCTGACCAACCATTTTCTAATAGAGGAATTTTTAGAAAATGATTTGTGAGTAATTAGTGAAAGAAAAAAAAATCTTTTAATTTGAATCATTAAACATAACACCAAAATATTTTTATTACACTGTATGAAATCACTGTGTTACCTTAAAGTACTATTATGTCAACACTCACAAGTAAAAGACATTAAACTGTGCTTGCCTTACTATATTACTCAAAGCAAAATTATGTTCATATTTTAATTTCTTTATGGGCTGGGGAGAGAGCGTGGTGGTCTAAGCATCTGCCTGGCAAGTGCAAGGACCCAGGTCTGATCCCCACACATGTTATGCTGGCCAGGCCCCCCAAGTTTGGTGGTGCATGTCTGTAATCCCAGCACTGGAGAAGCTGAGACAGGAGGATCATTACTAGTCCAAGCTGCATAGTGAGACCCTGTACCAAATAAATAAAATAAATAAGAAAACAAGCATTTAATTTTTTAAAAATTCTTTATTTCAGCTTTTCTTGTATCTTCTGTAACTAATGGAAATAAAGAAAAACCATGGTTTAACAACGAGTTTTGATGAATACAGATACAGTTTTATGTTTCTGGCTTTGAAATGTATATGATTTTCCAACGTGTATTTGTGAGTCTTACTAATGAAAAATAGTCAAGGCAGTTTTTGTTCTTTACATACTTGGTGACTGAAACCCCTCATCAGGCATTTTCAGAAAATGAGAGGATTTCTCCATGGGTAACTGAGAATGAACTATAGCGACAGACGCAGTAGACAAAACAGTACTGAAGTGATCATGAGGAAACCTGGCATAGAAAAGACTGTTATCCTTGAAATCTGAATGAGGAAAAAATTCCTGTCAGAAGTGGAATGTATGAAGGTTGCGCTCATTTACTAAATCACTGCAGGAAAATGCAGGAAGTTTACTGCTCTGTCAAACACATGACCATATTAATGCTTTATCAAAAACTGACACTATATCGGAGTAACAACTTCTATAAGCAAATCTTATTTTTAAAGCGTTTGGAATCTTTTAATGATGGTCTATTTTTAAAAGCCACAATTCTTATTTCTTTTTTTCTTTATTTTATGTATTTAGTACAGGGTCCATAGAGTCTCACTACACAGATCAGACTCGTAGTGATCCTCCGGGTTTTAGCCTCCCAAGCGCTGGGATTACAGTCATGCACCACCATGCCCAGTCTCAATCACCACCTCAGCACAACCCAGGGGCAGGGCCGGCACAGCATGCCAGGATCAAACCCCGGCACCTGTGTCTGCTTTAGTCCCCTGAGCTATCTGGACAGCCCTAAAAGCCACAATTGTTAAATAAATCTTTTTGCACTAAGTAGCCATACAACGAAAACAGACCTGTGAGTAGGACCTTTTAATGTGTTCAACTCCAAAGTTCTTTTCAAATTATATGGACCTAAAGGTAAATTTCCCTCCTCTTTAGAAGCCAACAGTGGGTAATTTTAACCCTCTCAGAGTTATTCACCAGGAAAACCATGATCGGCCTTTCCCATCAGTGGGGAAGCCCACAGTCCTGCTATAAAACTACACACTTATGGGCAAGAAGACAAGGAAAAATTGAGAATCCTTACACTTTTAATTAATTTTGCAAAAATCCATTTGACAGTAATAAAATTCTGAGGAAATCAGTCTAACATCATAAAGTCTATGAATGGAGAAGGAAAAAAATAAACCAGTACCAAGTTCTACACCCTACATGAAACTGCATTTAGAGGGTGATGGTGAAATAAAAATTCCTCCTTTCAAAAAAGAAGACACCTTCAATCCCCAGTTCTGCAAAAAAAAAAAAAAAAAAAAAAAAAAGACACTGGAGAATGAAACAACGAGAATAGGGGGTGGGGGGAGAGAAAAGGAGTTGAGAGAAGAAATGTGTTTATCCATTAGGCACCATTTGTCCTTTCTAACAAGGGGGAAATACAAAACTACTGACAGAAGAGGAACACTGAATATCCACCACCACCACCCCGCTGGCCCATCTGGTGAGTTCAGTGGTCTGGGCTTGACTACTGAGTGCCACCTTGTCTGTTACCTCAAAGGCTATGTATTCCTGCAAGGCAGAGCTTGGTCAGATTTTTCTTCACAAGCCAAGTGCGTAGCTTAAAAGCATTAACAATTCTGTATTAGAGACTCTTCAAGGGACGAGATCATGAGGAACAGAGGAAATCCAGATACATGGGTTTAATCAGTTATCTGGGGAGAGGCTCACAGATCTTATCAAAGAGCACTCTCCAAGGATTTTCTTTTCCCAGAATCTTTCTTCCCTCAGCATGGTCACTGGTTTAAATTCATTAGTTTAAAAAGGCACATGATCTTTTTTAAAGAGAATTACAGAACCTCATGCATAGGTGTTCAGCAAATGCTTCGATCTTGGTGCAACAGGACTCTCAAGTTTTAAAAAATTTTCTTTTAGCCCATACTGACAACCCAAAAAAAAAAAGAAAACCCCAAGCATTTTAATCTATATTTAGAGTATCCAAGATCAGTCAAAGAAGAGAATTTTAGGAGCAAGCTCCTTAGTCTTATCAGTTTGAACTAAGAGAGCAATCGAAAGCTAATCTTTTAGGTGGGGGAAGTAGCTCAGTGGTATAAGTACTTGTTTGGCAAGTACAAGGTCCTGAGTTCGATTTCCAGTACAAGATGAAAAAACAACCACCCCAAAAAGGGGGGGAGGGGTGGTAATAAAGCTAACCATTTAAACCACTCAGAGATTTTTGTTATTGTTACTTCTGTATTACTACAACTTCATTCAAGAGCCAAATGCTCTAGCCTGGGAGATAACCCAAGGACCTGGGTTCAATCCCCGGTACTGAGTGCTGGCCCGACACCAAGCCAGCTACTGAGTCCCGGCATGAAGTCACACACTTGTAATTCCAGCTCTGGGGAGGCTAAAACAGGAGAACCACATGAGTCTGAGCTGGATAGGGAGACCCTGTGCCAAATACATAATTTTTTTTAAAAAGTCATAGACTCAGTCTTTTAAACACACGTGTATAAGCTTTATACACACTATTAGGATCAACCCCATAAAAGGAGACTATAAACCAAAACATCCAAAAATTTAAAATCAAGTCATAAATACTTTTAGGCATCAGAACTTCTAGAACAAATATCAAATGCAAAATAACCCCTTTGCTATTGTTTATTTGTTCAGGCCCCAAATACTTTGAGGTGCAAAAATGTCTGTTGCTTAAGTATTTCCTTAAGTACCTCCCTCACTGATGCAGTCATCATATATGCTCCAATTAATTTAATGGGCTTGGGGTAGAAAAAAATAAAGTCTTCGAACATGAGTGCAACCTGCAGGCATGGAGCAATCTCTTCCATACTGATAAAGATAAAGAAGGCACCTATGACCAGCGACAGGTCAGTTATACAAGCCAAAGAGACTGGAGTCTTGTCACCTTTACAAATTTTTTAAGTGGATCATCTGTAGTGTTGGGTACTACAAGAAATATCCATGACAACACACAGGCAGGCATACTTTTTGTGTACTTAAAACCAAAGTGACACAAAAGAAATAACAAATGAGTCTTTAAACCATGAGGTCCAAAACAGATGGCAGAGAAAATTAGAATCATTAGAGAGAAAGGAAAAACATACATATGTGAAAGAGCAGATTGTCCAGGGAAAGAATCTGCTTACTGCTATAATGTAGCCAGAGGACAGCAAGGATTGAACCAGTAAAGGTGACAGGCGTAAAGATGAGAGGAAAATACATGATAAAGGGACATTCCAAAGCAGACAAAGACAGGTAACCAAAGGGCTGTTTCAGAAGAAAAGAGTGAGCCTTGGAATGAAGCCTACTGTCACTTTGTTACCGCTGGTATCATCAAGAAAATTTCAAGCACTCAACTTCTATTATGCAGCTGAAGAAAATCAGACTTTCTCCTAAATTGAAAATATTTTCTATACAGCCTATGGGGAAAAAATTTTTTTTTGAAGTCTGGGTTTGTTATCATCACTTATATGACAGAAATTTAAATTCAGCTATCCAGGAGAGTGAGCTGCCTATCCGCTCCTAGCAGGAGTCCCCACCACCTTTCCTCCATACTTTCTCCTTTAATTCAACTGTAAAAAGCTGTGGCTTTGAGTCAATCCTGTTGGCACACACTTGCATCCTCTACATTCTGGAGGCACAGGCAGGAGCATCCCAAGTCTGAACATGGCCTAAATGGAACTTAGCAAGACCCTGCCCCAAAATAAAAATAAAAAAGGTATGTATGTAACTCAGTGCAAAGGCCCTGGGTTAAGTCCCCAGTACAAAACCACCTTTTCTTTGTTCAAACCAAATAACACTTTGAGACCATCAAAATGTGCATCTGTTGTATTGAGAATATATAGTTACATAAACAGATATCTATTAACTACATGCAGGAAAACCACCACAGACCTATTTCCTCCCACTTAAACACCCCTGCCAAAGCATGCACACACGCACGTAACTTGTATATCCACAGATCCTTTCAGAATGAGAGGCCTGTAGCTCATTACGTGTAAGGTATCTTCTTCCATTAAGCTTTTTTTTTTTGCGGGGTGGCCCCTCACTACATATCCCAGGCTGGCCTCAAACTCACAGCAATCCTCCTGCTTTACCTCCCAAAAGCTGGGATTACAGGTGCTGGTCACCACACCAGTCTTCTTCCATTTACTTTAAACCATTATTTAAAGTCTCTGTCCAGCTGAAATCCCAAGACCAGAGATGGCAAACCTTTCAGAGGCTGAGTGCCCAAACTGCAAACCACAACCCACTCATTTATCACATAGTGCGAGCACTGTAACTAAACCTGAATACAGTTTAGAAATGGTGACTTGGGGCTAGGAAGATGGCTGGGCTTGGTATAAGCACCTGACTGGCAAGAGCAGGGTCCTGGGTTTGATCCCCGGTACCGCGTGCCAAGCCGTATTCCCAGCACTGGGTAGGCTGAGACAGAAGGATCACTATGAGTCCAAGCTGCATAGCAAAACCCTGTATTAAAAAATAAAAGAAATGCTGACTTGGTTTGTGTGTTGACATCCAGGGCTCTGAGTGCCTGCTGCAGCACACGGGGCCGCAGGTTTGTCACCACTACCCAGAGAAAACCAGCAAGCCCCATCGGCCCATGTCAGCTTCAACAGTTCATCTGATAGTGAACAAAAATAATCAATTTCTGTAAAACCACACTTTTTAAAACTTTGTGCATTCTGTACCTCTAGGTGTCTTTATCAATGATTAACATTTTCTAACCTTGTTTCATCTGCTTTCTTCCACACTAGTACTTTATTTTCTTTTTTTTTTTCTTTGTATTTTTAGGGAAGGGTCTACAGGATGTTCAGGGTCTCATTACTAGACTAGAGTCATAGTGACCCACCTGTTTACAGCCTCCCAAGAGCAGGGAATACAGGTGCGTGCCATACCCATTGTCAATTGCATCTTAGCATGCCCCAGGGGTAGGGCCAGCACAGCAGACCCAGGGATCGAATCCCTGGCCCCTGCACCTGCTTGCAGGCACTTTAAGGTAGGCGCTTTAATCTGCTGAGCTATTTGGCCAGCCCTTGTACTTTATTTTCTTAGCAGATGATTTCAACTTTTATTGAATGAGGTCTTTATTTTTTAACATTAAAAAGTGACTCTGAAAAGGCACATCATATACCCAAATGCAATCTTCGAGCCTTGTTTTATGAAACTAAAGGGGAAAACTCAAAGAATCTCAGGCATCATGTTATTTCATCTGCAAACACTTCAATGTGTTTCTGAGTAGCACTTTTTCATAATCAATCATTCAGAAGGCAATAATTGATTAGTCCAGAAATATTTTCTTCATTATGAGATGTTTTTTAACATATTTCAAATTACTTCATTTGCTTAAAAGGCTGTTGGTTAAAATTATTTTAGAAACTATCCATGTAAGCCCAGTTTCACTAGCAAGGATGCAAAAATCCTTCAATGCCAAAGATGAACTTGTCAAAAATAAAATTATTCACACTGTATGTACATCACACATATGGTCTAATTTCTTATAAGGTTACAGAACAAATTAAAGCTGACAGGAAAATAAAAGTCTATTCAAGGCTGTAATTTCCCCAGTAGGTCACTGTTTGAGCTACTGTAGCTGCTCAGAAAGTGTCATGAGTCAGCTAAGGATGACCCTAAGATGATCTGGAAAAAAGGACCCCCCCCCATGTGACTAGGGAAAGAGAAGGAGCAGCTGGTAGACTGCTTGTCAACCAGCTGACCAGTTCACCTAAAGCCTGGCAACTGGATGGTGACATCTCTATCTATGCTAGTTACCATGCTAAATACCAGATGGTCTACAATGGTGGCCATAAAACCAGTATCATCTGGGAACTTGTTAGAAATGTAAACTTTCAAGCTTTAACTCAGACTTAAAGAATCAATAACATTTGAGAGCAGGAATCTCCACAACCTATGCTTAAACAAGCTCTCCAGATGACTGGCACATGCTGAAGTTTAAGAACCACTAGCCCAGAGCTTACTGCTTAACAGTGAGTTTCCATCTTAACCCTCTGATACCCACTGCTGTCTGGCTTCTGCTTCTCCCAAGCCCCTGAAGCCTTCTCTTGGTGGACCCCTTGCAGTCTAGCACAGATGCTGGTGCACATAAGGCTGAGTGAATGCACAATGCACTTCCATAATGTGAACTCAGAAGAATGCTCCTCAGTACTGAAATGCATGCTCATCACCTCCACGAAAACACTACACACGCCTGCTGGTTTTCCACATGGGCCAACTCTCAGCCCGCTGATTATCCCCAAGGAGTATCAGCAGTCTCTCACATCTCTCAGCTTAATGCATGTGATGGTGTACACTTTGAATGTCCTCTGAGGTCCATGCGCCAGTCTGTAGCACTATTAACAGGTGACAGAACTTTTAGGGGGAGGGAGCTATTGGAAGAAAGCTACTTCATTAGGAGGATGCTCTTGAAGGGGGTATTAGGACCCCAGTTCTTCCAGTCTCTGTTGGCTTCCAAAATGCCATTAGGTGAGCTTTGCTGCACCATGCTCCCGCCCAGGGTGTCCTGTATCACCTAAGACCAACAAAGCAAATCCACCACAGGCCACAACCTCTGAAATCATGAATCATAATAAACCTAACCTCCTTTTAAGCTGATTTTCTTGGGTATTTTGTCACACCTCATGTATCAACAACTGCCTCAGATGTCTTAAAGAAATATGATCTCATCATCATCCTTTTCCCTGGCCCCCACAAAAAATCTAGTCCTTTCATGCTGTTTCAGTGACTGCACCATCATCACCTGGTAACGCTTGTAAGCCACCTGAGCTTCACCTTTTCCTTGTTTCCATCTAATCAGTCATCTACTAGCACCTCCTGGCCAACCCACTGTCTCTACCCTGATATCATTATCTTTCGCTTAAATCAGTCATACAGCCTTCTAGTTCTTTCTAAATCCCCATCCACCCACACAGCCACACATTCCCACTGCAGCCTGACCAGTCGCCATAAATAAAAGTGTAAATCTCAGATCAGCAGCAGTGGCAGTATCAGGGGACTTGTTAGAGTAACACGTCCTCTGCTTCACCCGAGACCCCCTGAATCACAAATCCTGGGAGGCAAACCCATCAGTTTGTATTTTAACAAGCCCTCTACATTTTGTGAAGCATAAATAGGGCTTAAGAACCAGTGCTCTAATAAAAAAAAAAAAAAAATCTGTTCACATTACTGCTCATGAAAGCCTTCACTACAATGTCACTTTTCCTACCAGAAAAGCCAAATTGTGGCATATCATTCATTTATTGTAGAAATGACTACTGTAAATTGGGAACCCTAAAAGGAGGGGAGATTAGGTTTTAAACAAACAAATGAACTGACTGAAAGCCATCCTATTCGTGGAGATGTAACAAAGGTACCAACAAATGAAACAGCTTTATGGAAAGGTATAAAGTGAAAAGTACAGCTCACTAAGGGCTGGAGAACATTTAGAATGATCTGCAGATGAGATAGAAGGTAAAGTATCTAAAACCTTCTCACTAAATGATATTTTCTTCTCTTCCTTTCTGTGGTTGCCAAAATTCTGTTTCTCATCCCATCAGCCTGTCTCCCTTTGCCAACCAAAAAGTTCTGCACAACACATTTGAACACACAATTCCCTAGCAGGGGGTGATACTCAGAAGGACACTGAGCCATAATAATTTACATTCTCAATACCTGATCTCATAAAATACACACACTTCAAACTGGGTAAGGCGGGCCAGGGAGATGGCTCAGTGGAATAAGCGCTTCCCTGACAAGCGCAAGGGCCTGAGTTCAATCCCCAATTCCACAAAA
>NW_004524658.1:12124612-12132286 GCF_000260255.1 Octodon degus | reverse complement strand
CTGGCTGGCATGTGGTGCTGGGGGATTGAACTGCGGTCCCTGTGCTTTGCTAAGCTTGTTCTAAGTAGGTGCTTTAGACCACTGAGCCATCTCCCCAGCCCATCTGTTACTTTTTAATACCACTCTTTTGGGCCTAAATTAAATTTCTTTGTTTGCAACAGGTAGGACCCTATTATAATATTAAAGCTCTCTCAGCGAAAATAAATGTTGTTCGCTTCTACCACTAAGTTAATAGAAAAAGTAATGAAAAGTACAAAATTGGAAACAGTACATGCTTAATAAATCCTTTACTAAAATTATGTTATGCTATGAAATCCAAAAAACATAAGAAGGCAAAAATAATTTTTGTAAAATAAATCAAATCATTTGGATTTACTCTCTCCCAGAGGATGTAGAAAATAATATAAATAACAAAGACTCCATTGCACTCTTAACAAAAGCAGAAATCAAAATCATGGCATATTCATGAAAGGCCTCATTCCAAACATGCTTGGTTCAGTGGGAATTCAGATTTGTGGCTATTCTCTGCATTCCAGTCACCAAGAACTAGTGATCAGAATGAACACTGAAAGCACAGCATTCCCTCTGCATATTCCCAAGAATCAACCATCTTTTTTAAAAATCTGTTCTACAACAAAATTCCTACTTTTGATATTTCGCATTAGCCCCTTGAAACAGAAAAGATGAACACAACAGTAAGTCTAGAGGCATGGTGATTTGCTATCATGAGAGATTATCAGCTCTTTCTTCACTTCTGAACTTTTAAAACTCAACAACTGGCTCCAAGAAAATGGCAGTTTCTTGCCCTTTACTAAATGCTTCCTTCAAGAGACTTTCTGTAGATTAAAATTCCCCTTCACAAAACTGTTAATTTCCGGAAAACAATCTTCACTAATATAGAATTTGCCTGTCACTATGAGAAGACAGATGCATTAGGATTTTAGGATGGCTAATCAAATGAGAAGATCAAATGTAAACAAACAAAAGTTAAATAGTAGCACAGTGGTGCTTCAATTCACAGATGCTTTTGTTTGCAAACAACTTTGTTCACAAACAGAGAAGCATTTGGTAAAATTTTGTTTTTGTTTGCAAACCCTGCAACAGGTGACAAATATGAAGGCAGCCATCTTTCCCATACAAACACAAACATGGCCATCGTCCCCAAAATCATAGAACAAATTAAGTTCATGAACCAAGTACTAGATAATTATGATCAATTCCAAATGCTGAGTAGAGATGGTTAAAATCTCAGAAAATCATAGTGCAGAAGTAAGGGCAGACGGTGTTCCTTTTGGGGAGGAACAACTCCAGAGCAGTGAGGGATCTGAAAAATGTAACAAGGGAATGAAGTTAGTGGCCAATACACACATCCAACTACAACACAGTGATTCTGTTCAAAACTAGCATGAGAAGAGGCAACTAAGGACCTCTTAAGAGATAACTTCAATGCCTAACCAAAGATTACTTTTGAGGTCAAGGAACTACCCAGCAATTGAAAGCATGTTATAAAAGTCTGGGGAAAAATTAAGAAGCCTTCCATCTAGTTTAGAAGGAAACAGTCACAGAAGAGACCAAGCAAGTCCTTTTCTGGTAGGCAGGATAATATCTACCAACAATGCCCACCTCCTAATGCCCAGAACCTGTAAATGTGTTACCTTAGATGGGAAGGATCTTGAGATGGAGAGATTATCCTGGATTATCTGGTTATGCCTAAGAGAACTACCTGTCTTCTCAAGTGGTAAACCTTTCAGGGATATGGCCAGAGAACAGAGAATAGTAGCATAAAAAGGATTTTGGAGGAAGGAGGCCACAAGCTACAGACTATCAGTGGTAGCAATATGTTATATCAGCAAAAGAAAAGGAGTACATCTTCTGATCCTTTCTTCTTATCAAAGCTTCTTCCACTATGCCTGCTGCTCTCAGATTCTTTCCCCATGCCAAATATTTATAGACAGCTCTGTTCACTTGAACAGAGAATACCAACTTTGTGTACTCTCATTTGCTTCAGAAATTTAAAGTCACAAATAAGAATAAGGTGTTCTTATGCAGAGTCTAACTAAGTCCACATTAAACTACCATCATACAGACTCAAGGGTTGGCAAGATAGGTCAGGGGACCAAGTGCCTACTAAGGCAAGCACAAGGACCAGGGTTCAATCCCTGGCACCACAAACCACACTAGCCCCAGCCCCAGGTGCGCTGAGTCAGCCACAGAGACAGACTGGGCGTGGTGGCACACACCTGTAGTCCCAGTGCTGAAGCTGAAAACAGGAGGATCACCATGAGTCTCAGCTGTGTAGTGAAATCCTATACCAAATATGGGGGAGGAAAGGGGGGAGGGGAGACGAGAGAGGGGGGGAGTGGAGAAGAGCGGGAAGGGGAGGAGGAAGAGGAGGAGGGGGACAGGGGAGAGGGGAGAAGGGGAGAGAGATAGGGAAGGGAAAGGAAGAAAGAAAAAGAAAAGAGCAAGCAAGTTTACAGACTCAGGCACATTTGTCTCAAAAGTGAGAAATCTTATAAACCCATGTTGCTTCAATTATGATAATGACTAAAAACTATCTGTGCGTGCCATCCCATTACGTTTCTAGTAGATGTGTTTTGTTTCCATTTTCATTCTCCTAGATCTAACATGGCCTTTTCCTACCTTCATCTGAGCTTTCCAAATTCCTCATCTAACTCTGGCAGCATCTTTACCTCCTGCTCCAGCTCCAGTTCATTTCAGATACTCACTAGACTCTTAAAAGCCAACTCCATTAACACACCTATAATATTCAAATAACGGAACTAAACAAAAAAAGGGGATACAGATGAATGTCCATTTTGTATCTGTGTATTCAAAATGGTTAGAACAGATATATAGTTACATTCTCTTAATGAACAGAGGATTTGTTCTAATAGTGTTTGTAAATAGGATATCATGTCCGCATCTTGTACAGCAATTAACCACTAGGAAGAATGCATGCAATGTGTTAATTATTGAAACTGTCCTACCAATTTGGTTTGAAACTGTCTCACTGCTATTTATTTCTCAATAAAATTATGGGGGAAAAAAAGCCAACTCCATTCTTTAACACTAAGAGCTATATACTATCTTAACTAATTATGGTGACAAGCATACAGTGCCACTCATAACTATTTTAATAATGAACTTCCACTGAATAAGTTTCTGTTAGCAAAGGATCTCAAAGTATACTACTTCTCTTTAAATTAGCAATAACAAGAGTGAAAGGCATCAAACATAACATCACGTCTTCAGATGCAAGAAGCCACTGACTTTAGTTTCCAGATCATGGATGGAATTCAACATTCTACCACTTTCCTTCCTTTGGACTCACTGCACTGCACAAGTAAGCCAAGAAAACAGGGCACTGACGTATTTAATCTCTTGAAACCTCATCTGCCAAATTCATGAGTCTAAAAAATTATTTAAACCAAGTCTTCCTTTCCTTTCTTCCTTCACAGGGCAGGTAGAAATCTGGTTTAAAAATTTACCATTTTTTGCATACTTAAACAGAAAGGAGTAAAATTTCTGACTCTTAAGCTGTCTGCATCAAAATTTTCCCTTCTTGAGTTTACTCAGTGTTATGTCTGCATTCACATGCACTGATCACTACACACACCGCATGAGAGCTTTAAAGAGATCATTAAGTGTTAAAAAAAAAAAAAAAAATTACTGGGCCTCATCCTATGATACTCACAACCTCAAACATGCACTCTCCTCTCTCCACACACTTGGGGAACTGTGTCTCACAGGTTGCACTAGTGCTTTCTTGCATTCTATTGACTTGTTCTGCTAACCATCCTTTCCCTAAAAGGACTTAATCTGATTTTATTCTACTTCCTTACTGGTTTGGTCTCCCAGAAGTATGAATTCCCTTGCCTTCCAATTAACTGGCCCCCACCTCCACCCTTTTCCGGAGCACTTTCCCTTCTGCTTCCTTTTTCTCTTTTTGATGGCCAAGGTTAGGTTTCTCCTCCCCACTCTCTCCTTGACCACTCTTCCCATCCTTTTCTACAAAAGTAGAGCTGCTTTACGCTCCTGAGCTCCAGTATGATTTGAATATGACAGATCCTTTCCTGTACAATAGTCCTTCCTCCCTCTAGTGACTGCCACAAAGGCCCAGGGACTCTCAGGCTTATCTTTACTTCAAAGGGTTGGGTTTTCCTGCCCTCAGAGCAAACATCACAGGCAAGATCCTCCTCAGAACAGGGCTCTGCCAGGAATGCTATCAGCAGCAGAGCGGGGCAGCAGCAAAGTAGAGTCCTTCCCCCTGAGGCCTCTTCCCCTACTCTGGTGCTTTCTCTGACCAACTCAGTGGCATTAATAGCCACTGTAGGCCCATTGTCCTGCAGGTAGAGAAAAGCCTGAAGAACTCAGGAATTTAAGCCTAAAGAGGAGCCCTGAACTCCCACACACGTACATAAGTCATACCACATTCTTTCCCATAGAGCCAGCAGTGGCACACACATGGGGGGGGGGGGGATTGGCACACTCAGAATGCTCCTGAGGTGAAAGCCGAGCTTTTCCTGTGCCATTCGCACCCTACTGCACCTGCGATCCCGTAGGATTTTCACAGTTCTTTCTCAAGTGAAACATCACACTCATCCTAGGAGAGGTATTTTCAACTTCATGTGGGAGGATTTTCACCTTAGTGTCTCCAAGTCCTGTGGCAATGGTCATGAATCTGATAAACATTTTTAAGGGAATGGGGCTGGGGAGATGGCTCAGTAGAATAAGCACTTGCCTGGCAAGCACAAAGACCTGAGTTCAATGCCCGGTTCCACCAAAAAAAAAAAAAAAAGATTTTTAAGGGATTAAGACAGTAAGTCACACTAGTTATCTTTTATTATTTTATTGCCTATTGCAACTACAAAGAAATAAAACAAATTTCATTTTGTCTGCACTTGAGCGATTTAAATATTCAAACATGTTTTTCATCTCACTATCCTCATTTTTCATGTCTTTGAAACCATGTTTTCAGCTGCATGAGAGCACACCTTGAGTATGCCTTCAGTATGTTTCATTTACATCCTAAAGCTTTATCTTTGGTTACATGAAATCTCCCTTTCTGTTTCCACTCATGATGGTTCCACCCTGAGACCACACGCAGGGTGCAGATAGGGGATCTACTCCAGTCGACAACCCCAACGGCTCAGGTGTTACCTTCCCCAATCCTACCTCACCCCCTCCTATGTCACCCTGCAAGAAAGGTGCCAGCCCATCAGCAAAACCAGGAGTTCAATTTTAACTCCTTTTAACTTCCTAGAACAAAGAGTCTAGCAAGCAGTCAACCAGCCAGAAGGCTGGGCAGCAGGGGAGGAAAAGCACAAAACAAGTGTCTGCAATCCACGAACTGGCTCATCTGCCCTCAAAGAGTAAGGGCTGAGTGTTCTGTACTCCTCCTGCACATAGCATTTTTTATGTGCAATAATTCACATGTCTACAAAGGTGTGTGGTTCCTAACTAAGCAGTCTGCTCATCATGAGCCAGCCTTAGGAGTCATTCCTGGCCTCTTTTCCGGCCACTTTCTTTCTAAGCCACACCACAATAAAGCTGAAGTCCGATTTACACTTCAACTAAGAAGCTAAAGAACAAACCCTGGTGCTTCCACAGCATATTATTAACCACACTTGCTACTCACCATGCCCAACTTTCTCCCCATCTGGCCTTGGGCAAAGGGATGACAGGAAGACATGAGAACAGGTGTCTTGCTCTGAAGTAGGGGGCTGCTGTCCCCTATACAAGAGACAGACAAAAATGTATTCCTCAAGGCCCTGTGGGAATCATCTGGGGCAGTCACATTTGTCCCATAACAAAAGTATTTCTAAAAAATGGGGCTGGGGTCCTGACTACCCACAAGCCATTGTGGCTTGAGTGGTTCCTGCCCACAAAAGTAAGGTGGCAGCCTGGACTAACCTCCTTAAGGTGACTGCCTGGGCAAATTCATGTCAACAGAAGACACAGGCAAACATGCACTCAGTATTCTAAGTTGCTATCAAAGAGTAGGAGGGGCACAACGGGCACAGAGGCTTCCTTCAGCACAGCTTCCCACAGTTAGAAGTCACCTTCCTCAAAATCCAATTCCCACCATTCAGAGGATTGTCTCCAGAATCTGCCACGCAAGTCATGTGGCTGTTTTTCAGAAACAGGGAAAGAAAAAAGAATTCTAATGCCTCAACTCACCAAAGCAACAAATTTACTCATTTGGAGTGAAAAGAGAAATAGGAAACCACACAAGTAGGCCAGAGTAACCATGGGCATTGTTCTGACATCTAAAATTGAATGGGAAAACAAACCAGTAGCTGCAAAGACAAAGAACAGAGCCAAGGAGCTCACTGCTAAGGGGCCATCTTGGATTTGGAGATGACCCATTTCCTGTCTTTTCTGTATCTTGTAGCCCATTCTCTACCATTCTAATCCTCCTGTACGCACTCTCGATCTGCCCCCACACAGGCCTGGTTTGTCAATAATACAAGGGTGCATTCTGCCCACAGTTCAAAGTTTGGGCTGTGGAGAGAACTGTCCAATGGCTGGGCTTTACCTGTTCATCTTGAAGTTACCCGGTTATACTCAAGCACTGAGTTTTGTTCCATGTTTATACTTCAAGTGTGTAGACTGCAGAACAAATGGCAACCTCAGAATTTTGGCTCTGCCTCTTCCTTAAAAAAAAAACATGGCAAGTCCATCTCCCTGGTGTACCAGGCTCCTCATCCATACAATGGTGCTGCTAACAGTACCAATATTGAACAAATAAAGATTAAATCTGCATTTAAAAACAATGGCCACAATATGCCCTCAATTAAGCATGCACAGACAAGATTAAAGAACCAAGAGGGATTTCATCACAGGCATATCCAATATATGTTGGAACAATATGAAAATTATCCAAACAAAAAACAAAACAGAAGGGCAAAACATCAGGTGGTACCTTCAGAACACAAGGGAAGATGCCACCTTTTTGTAGCAGTTACATGATCCCAGTTTTCACTTTTTTAAAGCTCTGTAACATTTTGTTCAGCAAAAGCTTACTCCAAGAATACAAAGCAGAATGAAAGCAGAGCTGCTCCAATTCCACCAGAACAGAGAAGAGATACAACCTGGAGGCCATGTGGCCAGCCACATCCACTGTGATCAGTGGACAAACACATGATCTTGTCCTGTGTCTGAAGATGACAACAGCTAATGGTTCTGAAGGATGCAATCAAAGGACAAGCGCCTATTGACAAGACAATAGCAGTGAGATTTTGAGAGCTCAGGTAGAAGACAGTGAAGTGGGACAGGTGGAGTCAGATGAGCATCAAGAGACATGGGCTGACTTCGGAAGGGAATAGAGGAAGCTGGTGGCAGCGTCCAGAAGCGCCTGTGTGTACATGGTGGGGGCATTATGGATAATGCAACTGACCATTTTCTTTTTTTTTTATTTTTTATGTATTTAGTACAGGGTCCACAGGGTCTCACTACACAGATTAGACTCCCAGTGATCTTCCTGTTTCCAGCCTCCCAGGTGCTGAGATTACAGGCATACACCACCACGCCCAGTGTGAATCACAGTCTCAGTGGCCCCAGGGGCAGGGCTGGCAGACATGTGGTGTGGGGATAAAATGCCAGTCCATGTGCTCTGACTAAGCAGGGGCCTTAGTCCACTGAGCTAAATGGCTGACCAACCATTTTCTT
>NW_004524658.1:12050204-12124512 GCF_000260255.1 Octodon degus | reverse complement strand
GCTCTCAGAGAGACCCAGTGACAAAGGCACTGGCCTGAGTTCAATAAAAAAAAAAAAAAAAAAAAAAAAAAAAAAACTACTGGCTAAGGCCCCTACTAATCACTCCGTACAGCACTGCTTATCCTCCAGGTCCCTCACCTTTTATTAGTAGCAGTTCAAATTACACTTTTCCCAGAAAACCTATCATTAGAGTCTAGCGAATTCTTACCACACTGTAGAGCCTCTATATTTAAATGTTTGTATATATTCATGTAAATATCAATCACTTCCTACATCATAAAGCTCAAGACATATAAAAAGTCTTGTATTTATCCAGTAGTTTAATTTGTTAATACTGTAAGTAAGCTGGATAAATAACAACTGAAGTCAATTTCAACCCTAAAATGCCATTACCTAGAGTCCCGTTTAGCACGCAGCCTTTACTGTGGTCTATAAATGTTGCTAACACTCCAGAACTCACACTTCCAAGTATAGCCTTCCTAACATGTTCTTTGAAAATGGCATGGTAAAGGCTGTTTGGATTCCCAACATCATGTGGGGTAGTATTTTAACCACAACATATCTGCACACAAGATCTAGTTATATTTCAGACTTAAATAAGAATTTGACAATCTTAAAAAAAAAAAAAAGAATTTGACAATCTTTCAATAGGATTCTTTTCATCCTCATAAAAAATGTCCACTTATTTTGGTGTGAAAAAGCTAATGAAAACTCAGAAGAAAAATAATTATGAATTATCAACTTGCCTGTTTTCTCCATTCAGACCCATGGATAGGAACTTACAAGGGTACAACAATGTGTTCTCTATGGACTCTCTTTTGTTTTTTAACCACAAAGTCACTATTGTAAAACCACAGATACACATCAAGGAAGGCTTCTAATAATAACTCATGCCACAAGCACTGAATCCTATGAAGACTCCTTCAACTTCATGGTTTTTTTACTCTAAAGCAGAGCTATCATCCTAGGCCAGGGTGATAGCTCAGTGGAATAAGTGCTTGCCTGGCAAGCACAAGGTCCTAAATTCAATCCCTGGCACCACCAAAAAAAAAAAAAAAAAAAAAAAAAAAAAACCCTCTGGATCCAAGCAGTCAAGCACTGATTTCCGTGTCCTTTTCAGGGAATGTGTTTGTCAAAAAGCATAAAGACATGTCAGCATTCATGATCATACTGAAAATCTTAAGACTTTAGTTTTTGCAAGCATAAATTTACAATGTGCGAAACTTTTTTCCCATGTCTTTCCAGGAGCAAGCAATTTCACAATTTAGGTAGAAGCTTTAGCTGGCCAAATAGCTCAGCCAATTAAAGCACCTGCAAGCAGGTGCAAGGGAAAGGGGTTCGATCCCCAGGCCTGCCCTGCTGGCACTGCCCATGAGGCATGCTGAGACAGCAATTGAGACTGGGTGTGGTGGCACCCGCCCCTGTAATTCCAGTTCTTGGGAGGCTATAAACAGGTGGATTACTAGGAGTCCAATCTAGTGGTAAGACTGGAAACACCCTGTAGACCCTTCACTAAAAAATATTAAAAAAGGAAAAAAAAAATGCAGTTAGCAGCTTCAATGCCAAATTAATATGCAACAGAGACTCAATTCTTACACTGGTTAAGGCAGGCTGATCCAAAATGTCTTTCAGAGGGGCTGGGGAAATAGCTCAGTAGAATGAATGCCTGCCTGGCAAGTGCAAGGTCCTGAGTTCAATCCCCGGTCCCCCACTGCAAAAAAAAAAAAAAGTCTTTCAGGTTCATATCTCTTTTCTGATTTAACCTTAGATAAGGTTCAAAGTAGAGAAGGCCATGAGGTAGTATATGCAAGCTCATCACTTGTTTTTTACTGTGGCTGAGGCACTTTTTCCAATTCCACAAATGTTACTAAAAATTTTATAGTGTTAGGCCCACTGTAAGCATCCACTATTAGATGCTCCTATATTGGCCTGTAACTTAGAGTTAGCAAAAGAAGTGCTAAGAGCCATTATTGTGACACAGTAGATCAAACTAATTCAAGCAAGACTCCACAAGAAAAGTCGCCCAAACTAAATTTGCTCCTCCACTATGATCAGTGTGATGGCATCTTTCAGAATCAGTGTCATTTTCTGCATTCAAAGTGGGCAAACATGTACTGAGACTTCTGAAACTGTGAACCAAAATAAACCTCTCTTCCTTTACATCATCAGCATCAGGTACTGTATTTCAATGTGAAGAAAATGACAAGACAACTATGGGCCAAAAGTTAAAAGGATTTGCAAGAATAAATTGGTCTCAATTGAGGTGTTTCATAGTAGAAAGGATACAGAATGAAATCATAGATGGAAAATGAGAATAGTGATACTAGTGTTGTAGGCAGCTGAATTAGACAGAAATACTATACGCAGCTAGACAGGGCCAGGCCCTCAAGGAGACAAGATGGAAGACAAGGTGAGTTTGCAACTTGGAAGAGACAGATACTCCTATATGGGGCCATACCTCAAGACAAAAGAAGAAACAAATACAGCTACATACTTTCCTAGGGATGGGCATCAGAGATTGATATTCTAAATAGGTTATCAATCCCCTTTAAGGAGCTCAAATGAGTCACTAACCCAACCCCCAACAGGAAGAGACCCTGTCCCGTATTCATGCCTGCTTGCTATGTGAATCACTTCCCCATTTGGTACTGGATTTAATCAATTTTACCTGAGCAATGGCATTTCTAATCTCATTGGTTGAGCACAGTTTTGTCCCACCTCATGCCCACCTAAGCAAGTTCCCGTGTCTTCTCCACCATCTTAGACCCACCTTACCACATGATTTTCCTCTATAAAAGTCCCTGGAAGAGAAAGCTTCCCCAGCAATAACCCACTCTGGCCCCCCTCCTGTCCCTTTTCCAGAAAGGAGCTTTTTTTCCCCTCCATAAATATATCCTGCTCATTAAAAAAAAAAAAAAAAAGACAACTACAGGCCAGGGAGATAGCTCAGACAGGGAGGTAGCTTAGCGGTATAAGCCCCTGCCTCATAAGTGCACGGTTCCAAGTTCTATCCCCAGTACCAAGAAGTAAAATAAAGACAACTATGGCGGTGGCAATTTCTCCATGTCTTTATACCTTGACACACTTGTAGGAAAGTTCAGTCAGGGTTCCTTGAGCTCCCATAAAGCATTACACACTACAATACTAGACTGTCGCAGCAACTTGGTTAGGACACAATTACCAATGTAGTTATGCTAGCTACTTCTCAAAAAAAGAAAAAAAAGCTAACATCTCTATATTGAAAAGGACTACTCTTGAAATCCTTCACTTCTTTTTACTACTTGTACAGAATACCTCTTCATAAGGCTTTTAGCCATTTATATTTGTTCTCCCTGAGGTTCTGCCTAGTATGCATGTAAATTCCAGTAAGTATATGAAAAGCCATATATGTAATATTATTCAATATTGCTGAGTGATGCTCAGCTATAGAAGGGAGAAATTTATCAAACGTGATAACAAATCCTAAGCACAAGTAATGGAGCAAAAGGCAATGCTAAAATACAACCATCATTGTGGTCACAACTTAAATCCCCGAGATTGTTACATAGCCCATCCCATGTACTCTTACTAAGTAAGTATTAAAGAAAGTAAGGTGAGGAATGTATAATGGGTGCAGAGAGGGCTAGGCAAATATCCTAGCGGATTAAAGCGCCTGCAAGCCAGGAGCAGGGGCTGGTGGTTCAATCCCTGGGCCTGCCATACTGGCCCCGCCCCCCGGGCACACTGAGACAGCAATTGAGACTGGGTGTGGTGGTGCAAGCCTGTAATCCCAGCTGTTGAGAGGCTGCAAACAGGTAGATCACTATGACTCTGATCTAGTAGTGAGACCCTGAACACCCAGTAGACCATTCCCTAAAAATACAGAAAGAAAAAAAATGTGCAGAGATTCGAATAAAGAAACCTAGACCATATGATTCCAGAGAAACATTAAATATTTGGGATATTTTCTATCAATAAGACTTTGACAAATGCTTCGAAGACGTTGGCCATAAAACACCCAATCTAGCCAGTGAGTGCTACAGCCTGGTGAGCACTACTGAGATTGTATTTGTGGGGCAGAGAGTGCAAAATATTCAGGTGACGTGGTCAGAAGGGTTGTTCCAGGGATTAGTATCACATTAATGTTAATCCTGCAGCTGGCACAGCCAGAGAATTCTCACCCAGGTCCAGGCCAAGGCACTCTGAATAAGCAGCTTATGCATTCCCAAAATGCGGTAAATAATTAAAAGGAACTAAGCCTACCTGACTATCTACAGTCAGAAACAAAAACTCAGCTACTTAAAAGCCAACTCCCAGCCCAAGGGAGCAGGTGGGAGGTGGGCCGGCTAATAACCCAGCGCTGCGTTCTGCTGCAGAGCCCCAGTCCAAGGGAGACCCTGCTGCGTCAGCAGCCTGCCCTCACCGTGCGGCAACCGCCTGTGTCACAGAAGCAGAAATCAAAGGCGGGCTGGAATCCAAATTTTGTCAAATCTAAGGAAGCACTGGAGTTTCTGTGGACCAGATTAAAAGAGATCAGATGTCTAATTCTTATAACATACCTTGTTTAGTTCAAAAGGATTAGAGTCTCAAATTCAGTTTTAGCTGCAACTAGAAAGATGAACCCCAAACCCGCAGTTTTCAAAGGGCCACCAGATCACACACCATTCTAACGCCTTCCTCCACCCGCACCCGACATGTGTAAACTTGAGATGGGCTTGATCTTGTGTGGAAATTCACCAGGCCTATTTTCCTGCTATAGAATAGACTCAAAAATGTCTGGCTCTGATCTTTCCCATCTCTGCTGCTCTGGGTCAGTGTATTTTGTAAATGACTAGTATGCTAATTACTAGCCAACTTTCAATAGTTTGAAGAGTCCTTCTAAAAAATTCAATGAAGTAATTATAGATAAATTTCCTACTACTCAGTTTTGCCAACTTTCCCTCAATGTCCTTCTGTTTCTACTCAAACTGGGCTCTCTCCTCACATGACATTAATAGTACCGTTTTCGTCTATCATGTTAGTAATAATGCATTGTTTGGCCTTGCATTTGAGATTTTTCAAAGCTGGGGGGAAAAGGCGGGACACAAATTTTCTTCCGACTACATCAGACTAATTTTCTCCCACTGCTGTCTACAGAGCTTTTTCATTAAAGGGGTGGGGACAACTACGGAGGAAGGACCAGAAGAAAACAGTAATGAGAGGAAGAGATGCTGAGCTGCTTTATCTATCACCCTGTGATCACAAATCCTTTGTTTGTATGTTCATTTGTTTGTTTGTTTGTTTGTTGAGAGAGGGCTTTGCTAGGTAGTTCAGGCTGGACTTGAATGCACTATGCAGCCCATGCTGCCCTTGAACTCATGGCGACCCTCCTGCCTCAGCCTCCTGAGTACTGGGATTATAGCCATGTGTGCACAACCCACCCAGCCATGGAAAATAGTCACAGCCCAACTATCATGCTGACAAGTTTTCCTCAAGCACCCACAAACCATTACTCTCCTCACCACCCTATTGACCATCACTCGTTTTTTGGTTTGTTTTTTTTTTTTTTTGTCTTCTTTCACCCAAGTAGCAGGCCCAAAAGCATCCAACTGCATGGGCAGGCCAATCCTAATATTTTTAGGAGTAAGCTCACTTCCCAAAAGATAAGACTTACGCTTCTCAAGCTGAGCCTGGTAGTTAGAAGTAAGCATGGGCTTACTTTCTGGCCCCAGAATAAGCATGTCGATTTTCTTCATGCTTCTAAGTGTTTTGGTCTATGATAAACTACGACTTCTCCCCAAAAAAATGATTTGCCACCAATAAGGGCACTCCAGTTTCTTAAGACAACCCACATCCCCTGTTCATTATATTCCAACAGCTGCCAATAAGGCAGTTAATCATACAATAGATAAAGATGCTAATAAAATTATTCTCAAGATCTCATTTCTTGACTCTGCTTGATAGTGCGTAACTACCTTTTTTACTGCACCTGTCCTTGATAACTCAGGAATAAACTCTTATGACAGTCTTAAGCAGCTTACCATTTGTTGAGCACCTATTAGTGAGGTTGAGGACCAGGAGACGGCATATAATTTTAAAATAATATAATCAACAGAATTTATAATCTCCTGATTCTAGACCTCACTTAGCATGAATAGCTTCCCTGAGATGGGATCTGCTGATACACAGTAAAGGCAGAAATCAAACTCAGACCTGCAAGACTCTAACTTCCAAGACCTTGTCTAATCTGCTGTACATCCTGAGAACTTCTTTCAAAGCCAGACTCCTGCAGAGGTACCCTACAGATTCTCTCAAATTACCTTACACTTCAGGACTCAGGGACTATCACACAGCACATCCAGGCTTGTCTCCATCATTCTTAAGATGTGTTCTAGCCTCAACAAAGACAGCACTGTAAGAGCCTTGCATGCTGTTTAAGCCCCAGAAGCAACATCCAAAGACTCAAATTTATTTTTAACAAATGACAACAGGTCTCCTTGTAATGGCCTGGAAGTTTATCTCCAGAAAAGATTTGCCTTTTTCCAGGCTAAAGGTCATGCAAGGTACAAATTTAGAGCTTTGGACAGCCATCTACTGATGCATCTGGAAACAAAGGGAGGAGACAGGAAACAAACGAGAGGCAGCCAAATCCCTCAGATGTCTCACTGCTATGTGTCTATTTCCTGGTGCATCTCTAGAACAATACTGTAAATTAGGATGGGTGTGTCAGACCAAGAAAACTGGCAAGCTTCTCTCACAATGCTTCCACTCCACTTTGAATTATTGCAAAATCAGGATGATTGAATCATGATGTCAAGCTTTAACATGCTCAATCACACAGGCAAATTACACAGAGTAAACTGGAGACGAAGATGGAATCATCTGAAACTCTTCAGAAAATGCAACCATCAGTCCACATTTATGAGAGGAAAATACAGCTTATGAGAATCTTATTTTGCTTTTACACAGATGTTATCCAAATACTTATAAAATCATAAAGCATAAATCATGTTTCATAAAATTGTCTATGTGTATATACATATATATGCACATACATACAGATACAATCTTTTTCTCAAAAATATTCAGAAAACTTGATACTTAACTTTTTAAACATACATGTGAAACATTAATTTCTCTAGCTAAGATACTCCAAATTTTACAAGATGGTAATACAAACTAAGACACTTGAATCTTAAAATGGTATGTGATATTTAAGTGACGAGAATTCAAAAATCAATGATTTCAAAAACATATTACTCATTTACTATGGCAGTAAAATGGAATGTTTCTGCTCATGATCTGATCCATAAAGAAATTATGGCTCATCTGTCCCTGAGAAAATGAGCCTCTTGGATTCACAATGCACAGGCAGCAAGTTGGGAGATGGGACACCTTTTAAATTGTGTTTCCAAGACAATGATATATGATTCTATTTTAAACTCAATTTCTCATAAATCTAATTTTCAAACTTTTCATACTGTTCTTTTCACAGGGTTCAAATGAGCCTCGTGGGGCTGGCGAGATGGCTCAGTGGTCTAAAGCACCTACTTAGAACAAGCTTAGCAAAGCACAGGGACCGCGGTTCAATCCCCCAGCACCACATGCCAGCCAGCCCCGCCCCCTGGTGGGCTGAGCTGGCCACACACACACACACACACACACACACACACTAAATAAATAAATAAATAAATAAATAAATAAACAAATAAATGTTTAAAAAAAAATGAGCCTCGTAATGACACTATGAGGATACAGATTATTTTCTTCATTTTTGGAAGACGCCACCAAGAATTACATTCAAGGAAGATGATTTAAAGCAGTGGTAACAAAAAGCAATCTTTTCTTTGTAATAAAAACAATAACTGACCTTTAAAAAGTCATTGTTTTCAAGGTCTTTGTTTGCCAAGGAAAAGAAATCACGCTGTCTCCAGTTCCAAAATGGACTGATAACGCCAACCTCCCTCCTAAACTCAACCACAAAATAATCTCTTAATTTCCACAGGGAAAAAGCAAAGCATTTATTTTGTGAGTGGCTAGCTGAACTATTATAAAAACTCCAACAGTAATTGCTCAGAGCATACATCTGTTACTTTTTTTTTTTTTTTTTTTTTTTTAAGATTCAAGAAAACTAGGTGTGGGAGCACACATCTGTAATCACAGCTATTCAAGAAGCTAATGCAGGAGGATCACAAGTTCAAGCCCATGCTAGACAACTTAGCAAGGCATGGTCTCAATTTTTTTTTTTAAATGTTACAGTGCTACAATATACCTCAACAGAACATTTGTCTAACATGCATAGGGCCCTGTATTCCCTAGTACTACTTACAGTTATCAATATAGACACATAAATAGTCCACCACAAAAAAGTATACATGGGGGGGACTTGCTATGTATTTTAATAGTAAACTTATTGAGACATCATGAGGTTAATACAAGTTACCTTTAGCCTCTACAATTAGAAGAAGTACTCAAAGTGATGGCCATGAGGGCCCGGGCATTTACCAGAATAGTGAACTAAAGTGTGTGCACATCTTTTGGACTCCGTACATGTGATATATGCAGGGAGCTGAGCAGAATGAAAAAGAGGTTGGGAATTCGTTAGCCCAACATGTTCCCTTTCTAGAGGAGAAAACCATGGCAAAATCACATCTGAAATCCCATCATACAAATGAATTCAGACACAAACCTGACAATATTGACTGCTAAAGACTTTTTTTAAAACTATGAAAACTATTTCACAAGTTAAGGACAGGCTAAAGATGAGTAGTGCAGAAGCTTTCAGTGGGTCGCTGGGGGGATCTGCTGATAAACCACCAATCCTGCTAATTTAGCAACAGTTCCTTGATGCACTTCAGTAATAGCTAGCAAACTGAAACACTAAGCTTTTAGTTCTTCCTCTATAAATTTCAAGAAAGACTATCTCTGAAACAGTGCACAAATGAAAAATGGGCTGCCAGAGGCACAAAATTATTATCAGCTCATGCTCTAGTTCCTGCAGCTAGGTCCACAACCAGACTGTAGAAAAGGATGAGGGACAAAAACACCACCCACACAAGTGCCACGGCCCAGGACAGCTCTGAAGAGGTGTGTCTGGGCGGACCCTGCACACTGTCTTCCCCTCTAGCTGCTTTTATGCAACAGTGTTAGGTAAATCTCTAGAAAGACCAGACAGACAGCATCAGAACTGAGACCCAGACCTGACACTAAACACTTTCTAGCCCATCAATTGATCTATCTTTTCTACCTAACATCACTAATGACTTAAGAATAGCCACACTGTAAAATTACAAAACACAGTTTCTATGCTCAGATTTCGAAGTGGTTATCCCACAACACCCATGGGGGATGGTTCAAATAACCTATGCATATCCCTCCACATTCTTTAAACCATCTGTGGATTACTTACAATATTACCTGATACACTGTAAGTAGTACAGAAATAGTCATATTGCACTACTTAAGGAACAATGAAAATAAAAAGATATTTATGTTCAATATGAATCTTTATGAACAATCTATAGATATGCAGGGGCAAATGCACTAGAAGTTTCTCCCTTCTAACACAATATATGGTAACCACTTCAAAAAGAACAAAATAGTATAACTCTGGGAAAGCAGAGACTATCTACCGAGTTGGTACCTGCCATATACTCAATTCAAGTGGAAAAAGCTCCAGAATCACAGAGACACAAAAAGAAATTGAAAAAAATTATAAACAAGAAAAATATTATAGCAACATAAGTAGTAAGCCATATTTCTGTAGTATCTCACACTTCAAACTGAACCATAATGGATTACTACAGCTACCTCATTGTTTCCATGATAACTTAATATGTAGTTGTAAACTGTGGTTTATTCATGTGGATTCTGTGAATTCACTGTAGCTAAAGCATACTCTTCTATACAAGCAAGAATCACGATGCTGATTCATCACTGTCTTCCAGCAGAGAACCTGGAACCCAACACAAAATTACTTAAAATGCTTCTGAAATGAATTATTTTACCAAACAGCAAACATCTTTTCTAATTTGATAAAATGCAAAATTGGCAAGAATGGGGTTCAGCAAACTCTCATACACTGCTAATAAAAATAAATGCCACCTTTAAAAGGAGAAATTTGGCAATGTCAAAACATGGCTGCATGCTTGAAAAGTAGTGTCAAAGGTTTTCATCACATAGTATGAAATGAAAAAGACAAGGTACAGCATAATACCTTGCGCTTCTGTTTTTGTTTTTGTTTTTGTTTTTTGTTTGTTTGTTTTGTTTTTTTTAAGGTAGAGTATACTCTGCATATAGGGAAACCAATATGGACAGGGCAGGGGTTGGCCGGATATACTGCAGAACTCCAGAGGGAGTCATTCCTATTATAATTTAAAACCAGTCATCTAGGGCTGGGGAGATAGCTCAGGGGTCTAAGCACCTGCCTAGCAAGCGCAAGGAAAGACCTGGGTTCAATTCCTGGTACCACATACTGTGCTGGTCCCAGAATGTCAGGCATGCTGAGAAACCCAGTAAGGCAGCACATGCCTGTGATCCCAGTGCTGGGGAGGCTGAGATTGGGGGATCACTGTGAGTGTGAGCTGCCTAGGAAGACCATATACCAAATAAATACATAAAAGTTTTTTTTTTAAATTACAAAGAGACAAAAAAAAAAAAAAAAAAAACAGTCACTATCTAATGCCAGGGGCCCTGCCTGAATGTACACACAATTCTAGAGAGACTTCCAAAAAAACTTCACAGAGGTTATCTCAAACAATAACACTGGGGCATGAAACTCGTATGAGGAGGTTGCCTTATATTTCTATCTTCTACACTTCTAAAGTATTTTCATTTCACATATTACCTCACAAGTCTTAACATTTTAGTTCTTTTTAGGAGATACTATTGTTTAAAAAAGACAACTACAGGAAGTAAAATAACAAAAAATTATTTTTAACATAACTGTTTGCTATTCCTTTTCCCATCTGGCTTCCTTCTTCCCATAAGATCTTTTAAGAGTTAGTGGTGAGAGTACTGGTTTACATTTTATGCTTTTATTTGAGGCCTAATGTGAACCATTTCCTGCTTCCAACTATTCCAACACTAGAGTAGGAGAAACAAACCAGGTTGACAGAAACCTCCCCTAGCAAGAACAAGAAGTATTTTGTTATTAAAAACACCACCCCTGCTATTATGTGCCATATGACCAGCCCAAGGGAGGGGGGTTGCCTAGTGCTGATATTTTATGCTTTAGTTCTTGAGATAAATGAGTTGTGCTTAAAATTTACTATTTTTACAAAACACCTAGGTAAGGAGACTTATCTGATGAATTTGACTTTTAAGAATATTCCTGGGCCGGGGAGATGGCTCAGTAGGATAAGCGCTTGACTGGCAAATGCAAGGATCTGAGTTCAATCCCCGGTTCCGCCAAAAAAAAAATAAATAAATAAAACATTAAAAAAAAAAAAGAATATTCCTAATAGCAGCTTAAATTCTTCAAATACCATCAAATGCTGTACATATGTAAAATATATTATTGTTCTGCAAGTCCACTTCTGATTAAGGAAATCTTATCTCAATTATAGATGTCCATCAGAATCCTCTAAGGTGGGGCCGGTGATGTAGCTCAGGAGCACAGCACCTGCCTGGCAAGCGTGCAGTGCTCCATTTAATTCCCCGTACCCACACCCCCCCACAAAAAAAAAAAAAAAAAAAAAATCCTTATTCCATTTTTTTCTAGAAAGGACTGGGAGTGGGAGTCTGGAACTCCAGGGATCGGAAGAGCACACGTCTGAACTCCAGTCACGCCGCAACATCTCGTATGCCGTCTTAAAAAAAAAAAAAAAAAAAACATTTGAGGACATTTCTAAAACACACCAATATTTTGGCTCAAACTCTGACCAATTAAATGAGAACTATGATTCCTTCCCTGAGATTGTAAGCATTTCACACCATGGCTGAGGATGTGTTCATCTTCTAACACAATACAGTGAGATAAATCAGTAAGTATACACATGAATAGTCACTCAGTACCATGAATCTGTAGCAGTATGGCCTCTGCCTCTGGCCATACTCTAATGCAAGATGAAATAAAACAACTGATATGGGACACTAAATACTAAGTATCCAAAAGTGAGGCTACTATTTCTATGTCTCTTTCTACTGAATGCCAGACTAAGTTGCTACCTGTGCTTAGAAGATCTTCTGTACCAGTACATGCCAGTCTGTCATTCCTAATACCAGAAGCTATTGTGGATGGTGTCTTAGTTACAGACAGCTACCAAAAGAAATAACCAAGCTAAGCATGATAGCCCACAACTGGAATCTCAGATCTCGAGGAGGAGGCTGAAGCCTGGATGATTTAACCCAACTCTATCTCACAATTAAAAATTTAGAGGAGGGGGCTACTGGGGGACACAGCTCAATGCAAAGGCCCTGTGGCTAATTCCCAGTACCAAAATGAATCAATTAATCAAATAATTTTTAAAAATAAAATAGTCAATGAGTCACCGTTCAAGGTCCAGTATGCCCTACAAAGCCCTGAACTTGTCTTCCTCACTCACTCCCTTCCTATCTCCCAGTCTTCCACCTCCATGTACTCAGACATCACAGCATTTAAACATTTTCATGTGACAGCAATGAGGTAGATGAAAACACTCCTTCATTGTCCCAAAACTAAGTGCTCCCACCATAAATCTGCCGGACATACAGCCAAATGTTAACTAGAGTAGTTCAACCTGTGAGGTCAGAGAATTCTCCACAAAACACTGCTAAAAGGCCCTGAGCCCTGTGTGTATCTGGTTAGAGTTACCAGTTTGTCTCTTGAAGTGCTCATTACAAAGAGATGAGAGTGCGGGAAGTCATTTGGGAACTCCCAAGATATAAAGATTGGAAACACAGGAAAACCACACCGGCATTATGCCTTGACTTATTTTACCCTATAGATTTCATATCCCTTTTTAATGATATAGATATGGTATAACTAAAAATTTCATTTATGATGTGATTATACCAAGTATAAAGATGAAGGCTGAACTAAACGAAGTTGATTCTAGCACAATAGAATATAACTTTTTCTGTTTGTAAAAATTGTGTGTAATTAATGCAGTGTAAAAAGGACAATCATTTGTTTTTGCTTTTTAATGTTTAGGTCTCCAGAGCTTCCTGCAGCCCAGTCGCACAATACAAGGATTGAGGTCCTTTTAAGAACCAATATGGTCTAGTCAAAACAAACCCACAGAGAGCTACAAGACAATTATACTTATGCTGATATTTTCCAGCTAAGGAAGCTCAGAGGTGTTCACAATCCTGACTCCAAACACAGGGCCTCTAGAGAGGTAGAGGCACTTGAAACGGTCAGTGCAGAAACAACAGGAAGCTCCTCTCCTGCACATTATGTTGTCAGCAGTGTTTCCTGCACTCCCCCAGGGAAACACAGCTGATCTGGATGCACATTTCAGGGGGACAGCAGATAAAGACTGATTAAGCAAAATGAGAGAAGCCAAGCTGCAGTTTTCTTTAAAAAAAGGCTTCATTATTCTTCAGGTACCCTAACCACTGGCACTCAATGGAGGTGCCCAACTGTTGTTGTTGATATGCTAAAACTACCCAATGTAAATATTGAAGACACACTTTCTCACCTGAGTCACAGTCAATATGGAAGCTGAAGTCTAAATTTTGCTCTTGAAGTCTATAATCCAAAACAAACTCATACAGCAAAGGAGAAATGCAATGAAGTTAGGGCTTAGCAGTTTTCTGAATTTTAATACATCCTAACAGTTCCAGCAGGCCACTCTGCATTCCACAGACTTCCTCTCTGATTCTGTCTGGGGGACCTCTTTAGAATGTTCAGTAAGTCTTTGAAATGGATGTGAATCTGCCAAAAGCAAAGTGAAAGCCAAAACCCATCAGAATGAAAGCACAGGGACAGGGAGATGGCTCAGCAGAATAAGCACTTCCCTGGCAAGAGCAAGGGCCGGAGTTCAATCCCCAGTGCCACCAAAAAAATAAAAAAAAGAATGAAAGCACAGTGGGCCCAGAGAAAAAAGACAGCAAATGAGTGCACCTCAAGTACATTACAAATTAAGCATCCAGAGTCAAATTCTGCTTGCACTGGAACTCACTAGTCAATTAATATTTATTAAATCTAAGTGTGAACACACACACAACATATGGTCTCCTTATTTGTACCACTCAATATCTCCACAACTTTTCTGTTCCCTAAAGACAGGAGAAAGTTCAATAAAAACTAAAGCAGTAATTCCTTTTGAGGCCATCAGAGAATTACTATCATAATTGCCACCATCCAAATTCTCACTTCCACAGAGTAGTTTCGTGGGCAAGTACATGCAATCACTGTACCAGTCTTTCAAGCTTTGTCTCCCCAGAATGCCAGCAGCCCAGGATATCAAAAGACCATCTAACAGAGAAACAGTCCCAACCTTCAAAGTATGCAAGGTTCATGAACAGACCTGCACTCATGTCCCAGTGTCACGCCACCCCTGCCCCAAAACTTGTAATCTTAGTACAACTCCTTGCAAAAGAAGAGGAACTGGGGGGAGGGAGGCATAGGGCAATGGACCTAGCTCTTCCCACAAGTCATGCCAAGCCAGGTTTCTTAGGACTTCATCAAGCACCTTTTGACCAGCACACAATCTCCCCTCTCCAATACACACACACACACACACACACACACACACACACACAGAGAGACAGGTAAGGGACCACTCACCTAACACTAGCACTTTAGTGACCAGCACGCTGAGCAAAAAATCCATCAAGATATGTTTCGTGCCCTGTGACATTAAGACCAAAGGGAACATAGAGAAAGGGACACAGAGAAAGATGCACAGACTGCCAGGATGGGCTTATCAGACCTCAACATCACAAAACATCTAAAACCAGGGGTGTCAAAACGCCCGACTCCTTCCTGCAGGAAACCAACACCCTCTTTCTGATGCTTGCAATCCACTTGGGTAACTACTGCTTCTCCTCTTTGTGGTCTCATCAGGAGCTTTGGAATGCTTAGAATAACACATTTTAAATCCCGATTCCATCAACACTATTGTGACATTGGCCAAGCTATTTAAACTTTCTGTGTCTCTGCTTTCCTCATCTGCAAAATACAAACAAGCACACCTCAAGGAGTATTTGAGAAATCAATGAGTTAAAAGAATTCTCTTTATAAAGCCTCAGGTCAGTGCCCGACACAGTGAATGGTGTATCATTTGATTAAAATAGAAAGACGGGTTTTGTTTTGTTTTTTTTTTTTTTAAGGATTTCTTCTTCATAGCCAGCTAGAAAACCTGAGAGTGAACCAGAGGAGGTACCATATAAGAAAGGTTAAAAACAGACTAATTTTAACATGATTTCGTTTTAGGTGATGGAAATGTTCTAAATTAGAACATGGTGATGGAAACACAGCTCAGTAAACCTAAAAATCACTCACATTTATATTTCATAATAAATGTGTTTTGTTTTTTAAAAGAAGAATTGACACATCCACATGAAATAAATCAACAATTTAGTCATAACAGTGGTAACCCCAACTCTAAATATGACTGTGCTAACAATGCTTGGTGTCATCCCTACACCTGGTACCTCTTCAGGCAACAGCATCCTATACTGACAAGCATGGGACATTATACATGATCTCTTCACTCAAGCTACTCTTGATCCAAATAATGGGCGACATATAGGAACAAGAGATCCCTAAGATGCTTCCAGCTCTGGTAAGAACATTTTGTATACTCACAAAACAATTTAAGCACTTCACAACTAAGAAAACAGCCCTCAACATGAAAGTACTTTCTTAAAACTAATCCTATAAATATGGCAATCAGCAGAAAATGAGCAGCCTAAAGAGATCAAGCCATGTGAGATTAGCTTTGTCAAATCCTGCCTTCATGGCCTACAACAGTTCATTTAATCTATTCAAGACACTATCCTCATCAATAAAATCACTTGTCTTTCCAGGGCATGGTGGTACATGACAGTAATCCCAGCACTTGGTAGAATGAGGCAGGAGAACCATAAACTCCAGACCAACCCAAGCTGCACAAAATGTACACAGCCAGCCCAAAGTACAAAGAGCAATGTGCCCCCTCCCACACACACACACACACACACACACACCTATTTTATAAATGTTACTAAGAAGACAATAATAAAGTATTTACATAGTATTTGGCACATGGTAGGCACTACAATTTAACAGACAGTAGTAGCAATTAGTTTAAGCAAAATCATAATAAAATACATACTAAAAGATTATCAGGGGACTGGGAAAATGGCTCAGTAGAATAAGCACTTCCTTGGGCAAGCGCAAGGGCCCGACTTCAATCCTCGGTTCCACAAAAATAAATACATAACTGATTATCAGGGAAAATAACAAGGCATCCAAGCCTTTTCATTTATCCACACACATACTATTCCTAACACCAAAGCCTAGAAATATGTGCTGTGCTCCACCTGACTCTGAGGGGAAGGAATGAGCTGCACAGGGCCAAGGCTCAGTGACAGAAAGGCATGCGGACCACAGACTTCGATCCTTACACACTTCCACAAGTCCCTAGGTGAATGTGGTGTCCTCTTGGAAGAATCCACATGAGAAGAATTTAGGGAGGCTGAATTACCAACTGTGAAATCTTAACCCAAAGTACTCTTAAATTGTAAGCACTTGGCGGTGCTACTCTGTTTTCCATAGTAAGCAGCCATTCATTTGTCCCTCACAGGACTGCAGCTCAGTTTCCAAAGACACAACAGCGCTGCCTTGTTATCAACTGTCCAGAAGCAGAATCGTATTACAGTGGTGCTCATGCTGCACCTGGGTCCCCAACACCATGACAGATATAGCAAGAGAATTCATTTGTGGTTGGTTCAGTGAAGTCTATCTCACTGTTGGCTGTAGGGTTAGGCAAATCCCTACCAAGCCCATAATGAACCAATTAGTTTCCAAACACCAAGGCTGGTAGAAGCTTTAACACAACCTGCCAGAGAACTGGTAAGTCATGCCAAAGGTGACAGATGAGTTGATGGGTGCAGGAACAACTATCATTGCAGGTTTATAATGTGACCTACTAGTAATGCTTAGAGTGTTAGAGGTTTCTGAAATGTATCCATATACATAACGCATCTGACAGTGCTCTGCAAATCCTACAGGAAGACCAAGCGGTCAACGATGGTCATCTCAGGCTACTCTGGATTCTGAACCCAGGTCTTCCTAGGCCTACTTCTGTGTGTGAACTCACGCTGCCTCTACAGTTTGCATTCATAATGGAACCTAGTCCACATCCTTCATTCAAAGTGCTTCTAAACAACTTTGCAGAGGTGCTTTCATCATGAATCCCACAGACACAGACAGACACAGTCCATGAGGTACATTCAATTTACTCCCAGCACTGCTCTCGCGTGCAAACCTCCCCTACAGAATTAATCAGAGTATCCTGCAGTACAGAGCTGTTTGTCTGGAAATTCCTGGACTCAGATGTGGTTGGTAAGTTCTATCCTGAAATGCTGATGAACTCACCACTGAAATCTGGCCACAGGAACTATAATCCCTCTACCTCTGCCTTGCCTGACAACCATTCAGACTCTAACACAGACCTTGTTAAGAACTTGGTTTTGTTGTTTTTTTCAGATCATAGTCAAAATTACAAACTTATCTCAAATTTCAGGTTAGCCGGGCATGGTAGTGCAACGTATATTCCCAGCTTTCAAGAGACTAAAACAGGAAAACTCGTTGAGTCTGAGGCCAGCCTGGGCTACACAGTAAAATTTTATTTATTTATTTATTTATTTATTTATTTATTTATTTATTTATTTATTTGGTGTGGGGGGCAGACCCGGGGATTGAACTCAGGCCCTTGCACTTGCCAGGGAAGCGCTTATTCCACTGAGCCATCTCCCCGGCCCCTAAAAAAATTTTAAAAATTAAAAAAAATTCAGGTTCAAAGTTAAGCAATTTTGAATTAATTTCAAAAAGGAAGGAATCTTGGGGTTATTCCCTATTGGCATTTAAGTAATACTTGGCTTTACTCTTAGAAATCATGTTTACAATTGAAACCTCAGAGTAAACTTTCTGACTCAGTTGTACAGAGTTCCATTTTGCTCCAAGCATTCTGTGTATGTTTTGAAAGTTTCTATGATTTCTGGCGACCAAATTAGTTATTTTATAAAACATTCACTTTTTTTTTTAAAACATTCACTTTTGTTGCACTATTCTCTCTTAAATGCTCTGGTGTTTAGCAGCCATACCCTGTAATCTCTGTTAATGGAGTATTTTAAGATTCTTTTTCAGAGGCTTTTTTGCTTAATCGCTGCCTCGGCCTTTTGGTAAAATTGGCTTTTAACACACTGGCCTTCAGGGAACACGTTTTTAAATTATTCGTAAGCCTTCTGTACCCCTTCAAAGTGTTTCCAAACCACTTTAAAACATCTTGGCCCTGGGGAAAGCATGACATATTGGATGATTCTGAGGACTGATGCCTGGCTTTAACTGCGGTCTAATCCGTTTCTGTCACATCGTAAGTTCAGCTCTTACTACAAGACCCTGGACACCAACCTGTGTGCCCACCATAAAGCTCCTCAGAGGTCACAGGAAGCCTTGAGGTCTGTCAGGATATTCTCCAAGATTTCTATGCACGCCTTTACACCAACCTTTTCCTTCTGTCATGAAGCCCACATTTTCATTCTTAGTTCAAATTCTAATTCTTCAAAGAAATGGTAACTTCAAGACAGATTCCAGAAAGACGCAATTAAAAAGTAATTTAACAGATAAAATATTAATTGATCAGATATGCAGAATGTCACATTTATGAACATATTTATAAATCTAATCCACATCAAAGCCACAATGATGTCACTTCATAATCATTCAGATGGCTATTCTTAGAGAAAGAAAAAAATAACAAGCATAGCAGGGAAACTGGAACCTCCTGGGCTGCTAGTGGGAATGTAAGATAGTATAGCAATACCTGCTCCAAAAGGTAAATACAAACCAGACTTCGTGGTACACACCTGTAATCCCAGCACTTTGGAAGGCTGAGCCAAGTTTGAACTTCACCTGGACAACTTATACATAGAATTATATAGACTATGTAATTAATTATGTAAAAACCTAATTATTAGATGAATAAACAAATAGGATGGATAAACAAATAAGGTACATCAGTATAATGTTCAACCTTCAAGAAGGCATTAAATTCTGCCACATGGATGAACTCTGGAAACACAGTATTTCACTCTGAAATACACCAGACATAAAAGAATACAAACTATATGTTTCTGCTTCTACTAGTTAAGAGGTTACAGGGACTTGTGCACAGGAAGAAACAAGGAGTCTACTGTTCAGTGGGTGTGGCGTTTCTCTCTAGGAAAACCAGAAAGTTGCAGGCATGATAGTGGTGAAGGCTGCACAACAATGTGAAAGAACTTAACACAATCACTGCAACAGTTAAAACTCTATCTTTTACAATAGTAAAAATAATAAACAAGAGGCAGGAGAAAAAGCAACAGATAATAATGGAAGGTTGATTTCTCTAGGCTCCAAGGCTTCCAGGAGACCAGTAATAATTTTTAATTATCAATGCATTAAAAAGGATAGGTCAAAACAAAAGCTCAAGGGCAGAGGGACTCGGCACTGACAGCATGAAGTGCATGGAAGAAGGTGGGGTCACGGGTCTGCAGCAGCCAGCACACAGGGATGAAGCAGAACAAGAGAAAACACATAATACACTCACATGTCCTCCCCCTTTGTATTTCACACACCTTGAGAACTAGTCCATCAGTTCTATACTACAAAGGCCCAGTTGTCCTGGGGGTTTGTGCTCCTACCACAAGAACACTTCTGCATACACACATTTAACAGCTCCAACATCCTGCATTACCACTTAACACCCTCCAGTCCCTCAGTCTGAGCTGGTGGACAGCAAGGCCACTTCCCTGCTGACAGTCAGCTGATGGAAAGCCGAGGAATTAGCAGTGCATGTCAACATCATTCAATGAACTCAAACACTTCTGACCAAGCCAGGTCACTTCTTCATTTGAAGACTGAAAGCTCAGACTCAAGCCTCCAACAATCACTTCTCAATCCCTTGACCCCAAAGAGCAGGACAGAGCACAGATAAACTCAAACATTTTCTCTGTTTAAGGAACGGAACACTGCACACATCAGATCTGTAGGTCAATGTTTTCTTGTTTATTTAGGCAACTTTGTGCTCCCTGATGAGAGTTGGATGACAAGCGGCAGTGCAGAAGTCAGAATAGAACAGAAATTTATAGAAGACGCCCAAAGAGAACCACCTACACCTCAAATCATGAAGGCCTGGCCGCTAAGACTGGCAAAATCCAAATCAAATCTTATTATTACAAGTTCTCCTTGGAAGCAGACCGCTTAACAGGGATATATTAAGGCTATTTTTCTGGACCAGGTAAACATTCATACAGGTGAGTAACTGTACGTTGCTTAATTACCTGAGACAAAACTGGTAGATTTCAGAGTTATGCTGTTTTATTTTTAATTCTATTAGCCTTCTTGACCCAAATTTCCATACTTTGGCTGTAACACTTGGAAAATTAAAACTCACCCCAACATGGTTTAATTAAAAGTTAAATATAGGTAGCTAAAACCTAATCTCATGGAAAGTCTCCTCTAAATCATAAAACAACCATAAATTTGGCTCAGTTGGAAGTCAGCATGGATGACTCTGGATTTAGCCTTCCAAATGACATGCATTTGGAAGCATTGCAACTAAGCATTAGTAAGTCAACTAAGCATTAGTAAGTCAATATCCAGCAGTTTCTATCTAGCTTTGAGCTTTCATGTCAACTGTTTGACAAACCCAGCCTTCACAAACACTTCTGCAAACCTGTAGCCAGCCCCTCCAGTGAAGGCTGAACTCTGGTGCATTGTTTTCATTCTTCACCGCAGTACTAGGGTTGAACCCAGTGCCTTCACACTGAGCTTCACCTCCAGCACCACCACCACCCCACCCAGTTTTCTTAGTGTTTTGGTTTTTTTTTTTTTTTTACAAGATCTTGCTAAGTTATTCCAGTCAGACTCAAACTTAGAATCTTCTTGCCTCAGGCTGCTGAAATGCTGGATTACAGATCTGTGCCACTACACCCAGCTGGCCCACCTTTTTTTACATTCTTCATAAAAAGTGAGGACCAAAATTAGCACTAGTTGCTGCCATCCTCTACAAGTGTTGCTATGGCAAAAGTGGGGCACATCACTCTCAAATGCAGATAGCTTAGACAGGACTGTGCTCTAGCTCTTCTAGATAGCCTGGAAAGTCAAGTCTCCCCGACCTTTTACTACCAATATGGAAGGATGGAAGTTTAATAGCGTTGAGCGAGACATCTATAAAACTATCTCCACTCACCACTCTCTTAAAAAGTAGTTCTGCAATGCAGACAGGCCCTCTTCCATCAGTGTGGCAGATACACCAGTCAATGGGGTTCTCCAATTCCCAGTCAGAACCACCCTGATCATCTACTTCCTGCATGGCGAACTGTACATTCGTGGACAGCCTGGGACACAGCACCTGAATTCGGCTCTTGCTCTTGCCTGGGTACAAACTATTGCTACTGTTGCCCCTGTTGCCCACATCCACTTGGGCAGAACTAGCTATGTAAGTATTTCACTGGAGAACCAATTCACATCAAGTAAGTGCATTTAAGGAAACAACTTGCTAATTTACCTTGAGAAAACTCTTCCCTGAAAACTTGTAATGCTTGAAGGTGACATTATCTCCCCTCTACTACTCCATAATGAAGAATTCAGAACTGGCTCATTTGAAACAAGCAACAGACCAGGCACACCTGTACTCCTAGCATTTAGGAGCCTTGAGGCAGGAGAATCCCTCTGAGTTCGAGGCCAGAGGGGCTACAAAGTAAGCTAAATGCCAGCCTGAGCTGTATAATGAGATCCTGTTGCAAAAAGATAAAAGAAAAAAAAGATATTCTGAGAAAAAAACAGAATTTCAAAACATATTTAGAAATCAGTATATAATTTTATTCCTAGACAAAGCCTACAAGGTAAACTATCCCCACTGCAGGCAAGGCTAAAGGCAGTGACATAGTCACAAAACCCCTGCCTGTCAAGAATTTAGGTCATCACATATCCACGTCACTTGTGAATAGACTTCTAGGAAGCTGCACGTTCCAAGAAGCTACCCATCACTAAGAAGTGGGAGTACACATTATCACAATACTGGATGGGGGGGACGGTTTATGGTGCTGAGGTTCAAATCCAAGACTTTGTATGTAGTAGGGTAAGCACTCTACCACTGAGCTAATCCTCAGCCCCAATCTTTAGGGCTAAACATAGAAATAACACATAATATAAAGTTGCCATAATAGCACTAGGTTTGTACCTCTGCTGGGGGCTCCTATATTAAGAGTACATTACAGCTGAATCTGTGTTATTCTGTGCTGAAATCTTGTGACATTTCATATGCTTCAGGCACATAAAGCTCAACAAATCCAAAAGGAACTCAAGGATCTTTTCCATACATTATTTCCATATACACTTTCCACATCTCCATTAAAGACAAGAGCAGGTACTAGATATCCAGGGGCTCTGCCACCTTAATTTTTTTTTGTAATAAAATTATAGTTAGTAGTTACATACTTGGGTACATACAGTTGACAGTTAAGGCAAATGTGCATAAGACACAGCTGTATCGGGGGAAAAGGCAGAGGGACATAATTCAACAAAAACAGGTAATAACAATAAACTTCTCTTCTGGGTGGTTAACAACCTAAGTTTGCAGACCAAAATTAGAGGAAAAAGGAGGGCCGCAAGGAAAGCCAACATTTTGGCCCTAACCTTCCAAGGTCAATTAAGACTCAGAACATATGAGAACTTGTACTGTAACGTGACGTAACTCAGTAGTATCCCAAATTTTCTGATCAAGGAGATAATGGGGTCAAAGAGGAAAGTGATCAAGGATGTAGAGAGTGCCTAAGGAGAGTCACATGGAGAGAAAACATTCTCTCAGGCTTTCACAGAGAGCACATTGGCCAAGCAATGGTTGTGACTCATCCACATGGCTGACACTGACAAAGAATCTACAATCTGAGATTGTACAGGATCTCAGGATAAATCCTGAGGGAATTTCACTGACCTTATCAGACCCAAAAGCTACAACTCTTGCTGCATAGGTCTTGCTTTATCTTGGTCTTAACCATCCAGCAGAAAAGTATAAAAACGAAGTATAAGAAGTAAAGCCATGCTGTTATGTTGAGCTGTAGGGGACTCAGGTCAACAGTTTCTGACATTGCCAGACAAGCAGAAGACCCAATGCTATTATGGACTACTGGACTCTTTTAGAATATTCTGCTGAGTTAACACACTTATAACATTCAAATAACGGAACTTAACAAAAAAAAGGGGATACAGATGAATGTCCATTTTGTATCTGTGTATTCAAAATGGTTAGGATAGATATATTGCTACATTCTCTTAATGAATAGAAGGATTTGTTGTAATAGTGTTTGTAAATAGGATATCATGTCCGCATCTTGTACAGTAATTAACCACTAGGAAGAATGTATGCAATGTGTTAATTATTAAAACTGTACTACCAATTTGGTTTGAAATTGTCTCATTGCTATTTGTTTCTCAATAAAATTATGGGGAAAAAATATATTTTTGAAAAGGGGGTGGAGGTGAAAAGGGAAAAGAAAGTATTGAGATGTGCTATGTACATACACCAGTTCCCCACTATGAATGTAATTAGAATGTATTGTAAATATGGACTAATAAAAATTAAAACTGTTTCCAATGGGGGGAAAAAAAAAAAAAACAGCTAAATGGGAACAATACAGGGTTTTGAAGATCTAAGTGAGATAAAGCTCTCCAGGTCTCACCCTAAGTCTAAAGGGTAGGGGGCAGGGGTGCACAAAACATCTGGCTGATGTGAACCCTGCCATTTAAATTCGATTTATGTATTTATTTATTTACTTTATGTAGTTGGTACAGGTTATACAGGGTCTTACTACATAGATCAGGCTCCTAGTGATTCTCCTGTTTTCAGCCTCCCTAGCGCTGGGATAACTGGCACACGCCACCATGCCCAGTCTCATTCACTGGCTCAGGGGGCCCTGGGGGCGAGGTGGCACAGCACACTGGGGGATTGAACCCCATCTCTGCATCTGCCTAAGTAGGCACTTTTAATCCACTGAGCTATCTGGCTGGCCCACGATTAAATCTTTACTAAGCCACTTTCAAGCACTGGATACCTGGTATCCCATTGCCAGGAAGGCTCAGTAAAAACGATTCCATTTTTCAAATAAAAGCAGAGTACAAAACCAAAAAGGTAAAACAAGAGCCAGGTTTGGTGACACACACCTGTGATCCTACTACTCAGGAGGCTGAGACAGGAGAGCTACTGCAGCACTGGCCAGCCTGGGCCACAAAGTAGATTCAAGGCCTGCCTGAATTGCTTAGCAAGACCCCGTCTACAAAAAAAAGTAAAAGAAGAACTTATTGGCAGTAGTAAATCAACAATGCATCCTATAATCTTGTTGAGTAACCACTAAAAAAAATTTTAAAAGCCTAACAGTTTCACCAGTAAAGGAAAATATTAAATACATTTTTTCTTATGTTGAATACAGAAGAAATTAATGAAAACACACAAAATGGGTTAAACAGAAAACAAAGTTCAAGATGGCAGATATGAACTCAACTATACCAGTAATCACATTAAAGGTAAATTAAAATGATAGAGAACAGGCAAAGAGAAACACAGCTTATACATAAATATCCCCACAAAGCCTCATGCAATCAGGAGGGCTTTGGGGTTGATTAGATCACAGATGTGTGATGCTGGATTGGTACACAGATTGGTGTGGTACTGGGAGGTGAAGCCAAGGGGGAGGAGGTGGGATGCTGCAGGCAGGGCCTGAGAAGTAAACATCCTCCCCTCCTGCTCCTCTGAGCACTGCTGCTTCCTGCCTGCCATGCTGTGAGCTCTTTCTCCTCTGCCATGCTGCCCTACTTTGTAGCCAGCCAACTATGGATGTCTCAGTTATTCTTCTCTGGTTGCTGGGACAAAACACCCCACACTCAACATTAAGTAAGGAAGGGTTTATTTAGCTCAGTTAGTGGAGGCTTCAGTTCATACTCAGATGGCTCTAAGGCAGAGTAGCACATGGAAGAGGGCAGCCTTTCATGGCAGCAGAAAACAGCAGCATACAGCAAAGGGAAGGGCAGCAGCTGTGGTTCCTAGCAAGCCTCTCTCCCCTCCTTACATAGTAATGCAGGTTACTCACCCCAAGGCAGGAATGGCACACCCATAATCCCACCCACCAATGGATCAAAAATTAATCACAAACTCTAGAAGCCTGCCCCAGTGACTGCATGAGGTTTTGGGAGTACAACTAGAACAAACCATAACAATCAATTAAAACTTCTACAAACTATGAGTTAAATAACCCTTTCTTCCTTTCACTTGTGGGTGTCAGGTGCATAGTTCCAGCAATAATAAAGTAAGACAGGCACAGAGGATAGAAAGGAAGACCCAAATACATTACAACGAGTAAGAAAGGCTGTAGAAGCCTTAGCTTGGGTCTGCCTTGTTGCCTGTAATAAGACTGCCAAGCCAATCCTAACTCTGTGTCCACCAGAATCAGTATGTCTCACAACTCTTGTTCACCTCCATTCACTGTTAAAACAGCAAATCACTTTATTGGAAAAGGCCACAGAAAACTATCTTCCTGACTCAGAAAGCCCTTGTTCTTCCCAGCTGGAAACAATTCATTAAATGCATCCTTGCATATGCACATCTGACTCTAAATTTTAACTAGATCATTACATTATTTTATTGCAAACTGCCTAACTACTTTTCTGGGGAGCATCACCAATCATGGAAAGGGACCCACTTGTCCTGCCCACACTCTAAGCTCTGCCCTCGCAGTCTCCTCCACGCCTCAGCCTCCAAGTACCAGGCTCCATTAGTACAGTAATAAAACCACTACTGTTTGGTTAGCAGTAATGCTTCCCAAATGTATCAATGGAGTGTTTCATGCAGAAAGGCTATTGTTAGGTCTATTAATCAACTACAGCAGACCGTAGCAGCTTTTTTTTTTAAAGGCATGTCAGGAATGCAGTGAAAAATAGCACATTCCATGTTCCTCAAAAACAACACATACATGCACGCACCCACACACAGCCAGGGACATAGCTCAGCAGGCACTGCCTGAAAAGCGCAAGGCCTGAGTTTGATTCCCAGTACCAATAAAAACCAAAACAACATTGCCCAAAATGTGCTAATGCTGAATTGTGACACAATGTCTTCAGCATCAGGTGCTTTTTTTGTTCCACCCAGTTTGTTTTTATATATCATCCATCTAGGGGCCGGGGAGATGGCTCAATAGAATAAGTGCTTCCCTGGCAAGCACAAAGGTCTGAGTTCAATCCCTGGTTCTGAAAAAAAAAAAAAAATCCACCTTTTTCAATATCACCCTACACTGAATGTATAAATGAAGCAGCCAAATACTGTAAATCCTGCCATCAACCATAAAGCTGAATAATCAGCAGACTCAGGTATTATTGCATCCTGATCAAAGACCAGCTTCCAGACCTTTAGTCACTTTACTTTGTTTCTAGAACTAAAAAGACAGTACCAGTTGGTCTCCAAGAGCTTTCCATATGTAAAAAGCTCCAATTCCCAGTCACTGGAACACACAATAGACACAGGAAAGTTAATCCTCACTGTAAAAGTCACAAGGAAAAGGAGTCACAAGATAGCAATTAAAGAAAACTGTGCATTGAAGCAATGCTACCTTTGGGTTTTTCCCACAAGGATAAAAGTTGTGTGTTTTCCCAAGGTAAACAGTTCCCTTTCTCCAGAACAAGGACAGGAAGTTGGGGACATGACTCACTCTGTTGACATGCTAGGTCCTGGTCAGCTGGCAGGCAGGAAGCAGACCAGGTTCCTAAAGAGGTAGAAAATCTTCCCGAAAAAAGACCAGGAAGGAAGATGCACTCAGTGTTAGGAGGATCTCTGTCTCCCAAGCCAGCGGTAATACAGCCTTCTGCTTCACAGTAATGCCCACCCACATGTGGCAAAGAGTAAAATAACTTACTTCAAAAACACCACCATCAATAGGAGCAGTGAGGTGCTGCTAATGAGACAGCTTCCCAATACTGGCAAGAGAAGACCACCAATGACTTACAGGTCAAGCTCTGTTCTAAGCGCATATCCTTCCCCACATCCCGCATGGCAGAATATAAATGAGTCTCTGCCATTGTTTTTCCAGGTGCAGGAATCAACAAACATCAGTAAGACCCCAGCAATTTTCAAAACTACAAATGAAAGATAAGTAGCCTGCAGTTCAGCATGCTGGACTTATCACTTAGATGACCCTGTTCATCTTGTCATTTCAACATACAATTCTTGATGAAACATCCACATGCAACATTCTAAAATTTTACATATGACCATCTCCTTTTCAAAATAATACACATAAAATGTATTATGCATAGTACACTTAATGAAACATATATTCCTGCAGCAGCAATAGGGCAGCAGCAAATAGCACCCCAGCCTTTGTTCCTTAATGTAAACAAAGCTCCATTCTGTCCTTGCTGTTTAATGTCCCTCTCACATTTTCATGCAGGACACTACTACAGAACCCTGTGCAGATTATCCGAAAGATAATTCCTCCAAATTCTTCACCTACATTAGAATCCCATATAGTTCCAAACATGCAGTCATTTATTCATTCACCCATCGTTGGCAATCTAATGATACAAAAACCCTATTACAAATAATGGGGAACATTATAAAGGCTTAAGGAGTACAAAGAAAAAAGAAGTAACATCTGCAAAGCTTATTTGTAGTTCTTTACTGCTTTTCCTATGTGCATTCAGTTTGGTGTCCTTTCTGTACACTGCTTCTCAGTGGATATGAGTACCTACTAGCCACTGCTGTGCTATGAGATGTAAGGAGATACAAGATAACTGTCTTAAGTTACTCTTCTCTCATTGCTGGGACAAATACCCGACACTCAAAATAAAGGAAGGAAAGGTTTATTTAGCTCACAGTTACTGGAGGTTTCAGTCCATACTCAGCTGGCTCCAAGACAGAGGGGCACACAGCAGACAGCAACCTTTCATGGCAGCAGTAAACAGCAAGAGCACAAGGGAGGTAGCAGCAGTGCAAGAAGCTGGCTTCTCTCCCTACCTTACATTGAAATACAAATTACCTGCCCCAGGGCAGGTGCCACATCCACACCCACAATAATCAATCACAAACTCGAGAAGCTACCCCAAGACTGCATGAGGTTTTGGGGGGACACCTAGACACAAACCATAATAACCAAAACACAAAAGTTATAGAAAAGGAAAAATTTACCCACTAGTATACCTTAAGCTGTCCGAACAACTCATAAAGTGCAATTGGGGAAATGATCCATTTCAAAAAGCATTACATTACAGCAGTCCCCACGTAGAAGTTTTAGGAGGAGCCCAGTACCTTAAATGTCACGGCAAAGAAAACAGATGCAACTCTTAAAGTTCACAGCAGTCACCTCACTCCTCCAAGTGTATTTGCTGAACAAGCACTGGTTTATTTGATGAACATGTACTGGAGCCATGGGAAGTCTCGGAAACAGAAGACAGAGATGTGTTCCCATGTCCAGAAACTAGGCATGGATAATCAGGTCCTCTTACATTTATTTTCTTTTTTGAAACTGTTACCTAGATACTTGTAGAATACTCATTTTAGAAAAGCAGGATCCCCAAGGTAAGGCGAATCGGTCAACTCAAATATGTGATCTGTCATCATTAAGAGAAAGCATACAGGTAGGGGCTAGGGATTTAGCTCGGTGGCACTAATGAGGATATGCCACTAATGCCCTGGAAACCAAGTGTGCAGTTCCCAATAGCCAGAGCTGGGACGATCAGAGCGAAACAAAATAGTCCAGTATAACCCAATGATAAAATAAACACCGTGAGGTCCACGTTGTTATAAATTATTGAACAAACGTAAGTATGGAGAGAAGAAACCAACCAGAAAACTTCTAAATAATTTGTGTAAATGTTTGTCAAAGAAGCAGAGTACAACTTCCCACTCCCTAAGTGGGGTGCAAACAGTGACTTTGTTCCAAGGGGTACAGCATAGGAAGGCAAGGTGTTTGGGATTTTAACAGATTTTTACCACTGTGTAAAGAAATCTGGCAAACACCACCTCTGCCAGGTGAGTCATGGTCTACAGTAACAGTGACATATGTAAACAGCATGAACTCTTGATAGGATGGGATTAAACAGCACCTTACCTCGGTGGTCCTCCTCCACCCAGCCTCACGGTAATCATCAGAGAAAGACTACAACCAAATCTCAATTGAGAGCCCTGCTACAAAATACCTACCTCAAAACTGACAAGGTCATGAAAAACAAGGAAAGGCTGAGAAAAAACCAAAATTAGCCTAAGGATACAAAACCATTACATATAATGCAGCACCCCAGCAAAACAGTAGTGCAATGTGAATAAACTATGGATATTCCTTTATAACAATGTATCAGTATTGACAGGCTCATTAATTCTGATCAATTTACCATGCTAACAAAAGATAATAAGAGAATCTGGGGGTGGTATATCTGAGAACTCAGTACTATTACCTAAATTTTTCTATGAATCTAAAACTGCTCTACAATGAAAAGTTTACTTTAAAAAATGTAGAAGGAAAGAATGAGCGAGCTCTTCCTAAGAAAGAGTAGATATATGAACTTGGCTAAATTCTCCATAGCAGCGAAAATCTACCGGCCTTCCTACCCCGCACTATCTTCTTTGTACCCTAGTAAACTTCACCAAGATCTTGACAGCAGAACTCAGGCAAGGTCCTGTTTTCTGTTTTTATTAAAAACTAGACCACTCTCAGAGTATAATCCAGATCTTATTCAGTGGCCAGAGACCCAGTTTCCCAGTTTATGAGATCTCTTTACAGGGAGAGAGACCTAGAACCTCTGGTGAAAAACTCCTCCTGGAATTAATGGAATCTGTCTGACCAGATAAATCACTGAGACTCACCTCCACCCACCCATTCTCCTCCCTCAGATGTGGATGGTATCTCTTCATTTATCTTTGGTTTTGTTTCACCACTATTTATAAATAGAACAACTCTTACCATTTATGGGCTGTTAAAGGATTAAACAACTGTCTAAGACTACTTAAGAGCACTCTTTTTCCTTTGTATCTTTTTGGTCAATTTCTTCTTTTTTTTTTTTAATCTTTTATGTATTTATTTATTTGGTACAGGATCTCACTATGCAGCTCACACTTGTAGTGATCCTCCTGTCCCAGTCTTCCCAGCACTGGGATTACAGGTGTGCACCACCATGCCTGGTTTTGGACGCCAGCATGGCACGAGGAGCTGGGGAATCGAACCCAGATCCTTGTGCTTGGAAGGCAGGCACCTAGACCACTGAGTTACCCAGCCCTCGGTCAATTTCTTAAGCCATATGAATACTGCATTCAGACAAACTCAGTATAATAACTACTGCCTCATCAAACATGAATCAAAGATCAACCTGAAACTCAAAGACAAAGAGGAGGACTAACAAAATTCTAAGGAGGGAAAGAAAAGTCTCAAGATGCAGCCATGTCTTCCCCTTTACCAACCCAACATGCATACCAAATCCATAGCCAAGCTCACAACAGGGATTTAAAGTGGAAAGGACACAGTCATGACCTTTTTCTTTGATATCTTGCAAAGAGTTAAGCTCATGCTTTCTTGCCTTTGAGTACTTCTTCTCTGCTGTTTAAGATCAAAAGAGATAAACTCCTCAAGCATAACTGACATCTAGGATTTTAATTCAACTCTAATAACTCATTAGTATCAGGTGAAAAGGTAGTGCGCTTGGTGGACAGAAACCACAAGAACTGTGACTGTCTCCAAGGTTAACTCGCTTGAAGGACCAAGGTGTAGAACATGAACTGGCAACAAGGAGCTTTATTACAACATGCATCTCTTTTCTTCTGTGTGAAACATACAAATTAATGGCTCTTCCTACAACTTCTGAAAAACTGCACAGACACTCTTTTTGAAACTGACAAACTTCCCAGACTTCCAGCTCCCTGAAGTCCACCCCTACTCCAATACTGCAAATGCTGTCACATTACAGGCTCAGGCCTGTTGTGAAATGAAAAGATAGTCTTGCAAGTCCATGTTTCCCTCTAGTATTAGAAAGAGTTTCACAGTATAATTTCCAACATTGATCACCTGTAACTTTATTAAGAACTGAGTCAAATTAAAGTGTAACCCCTGTTTGGCTCTGTCTGTGCCTCATCAGTACTGGTTCTCATAAGCCCATGAAATTCATTTAAAAAATGAAAATTATACAGTCATAGTCCCTACAGCAGTGGTTCTCAACAGTGGGAATGCTAGCCCCACAGGACGTTCAGCAATGTCCACACACATTTGTGTTGTTGGAACTGGAAGGAAGGAGTGTTACCCAGCGCCACGCCTAGCATCCAATGTACTGAGTCCAAGGCTGGGGGAGCACCATCTGCTGAGGCCAGGGACAGTCCTACAACATCTGTAACCTGGCCCCAAATGCCAAAATAGTGTCCAAATGGAAGAACCTTATTTGAAAGACATAATGGCAATTTGAAATCTGTATTTCAACAAAAGTCAGAAAAATATGTTATACTGACTTCACCTCAATCCTATTTTCACGTCTTCCTTCTCTGCACCCTAAAATGTAAGCTTCCTTCATAATAGTCATCTGCAGTCTTCCCTTGAATCGCGACAAGACCTTTGTTTTTTTGATTCTCTTTCAGAGGCTACTCATCATTGGTTTTATCTACCTTGGAACTTAAAGAAATTCTACATATCAACTGCTCAAGAAATACCATCAAATGTTAATTTCACTGTCTTAGTTACTCTTCTCTCATTGCTGGGACAAGTACCTGACACGAAAATGAAGGAAGGAAAGGTTTATTTAGCTCACAGTTACTGGAGTTTTAGTCCATACTCAGCTGACTCCAAGGTAGAGCAGCATATGGCAGAGAGCAACCTTTCATGGCAGTAGCAAAGACCAGAGAGCAAAGGGAGGAGTAACAGCAACAATGGCTACAAAGAGCAAATCTGTCTCTCCATCTCTTATGTTAATCCAAGCAATCCTCAAACCCATAATCCCAACAGTACTCAGACCCATAATCCCAGCCTTGGATCATGAATTAACCACAAACTGTAGAACTGTGCCTCTGTGACTGCATGAGGCTTTGGGGGGACAAATACACACAAACCATAACATTCATCATACAAAATTCTAACTGCTAGGAGCTAAATAGGAAGGAAATCTGTATTTCTTGAGGATTTACCAAGTGTACTAAGCAATGTAGAAAAGTACCTTATAGATGTGAAATTATTAATTCTTGTACCTCTTTGAACTAGGCATTATTCCTATTTTACAGATAAGGATGAGAAAAATTAAGCATTTTCCCTTAAATCATATAACCAGTATGACCATAAGTCCCACATTCTTTCTACACAGCCCACTGTCACTATAACACAAGAGCTTTCCTTACACACAGACCAAACTATGAGGTTACCTGAAGGAAACACCAGTGTCTTGATTCAGGCTCCCCCTCAGCAAGTTCAGAGACCAGGGAATATTAAGACTATAAGGGAAAAAAAAAACTAATCCCAATGCTGGCTCACAGGAGAACACAGAATTGGGGGGTTTAAAATTTAGTCCTGTGTTTTCTTAAAAGACCTGACCCTAATGGATAAAAGGACCAACAAAAGGAAGAGATGGAGAGGAGTCAGGGGGGCAAGAGCTGCAGGCCTCCACCAAGAAGCCACCTAGAAGTTCCCATGCTGACCACTTTCTCGGGAAGACTCAAAAATTTAATTTCACCCTTTCCATTTTTCTGGAAAGTGTATGAGCAATTCCAGGAGGTAATTCAGATAGCTAAAATCCATTCTTTTTTCCTAAATGAATCAAAAACTTAAAAAGAAAAGGAGTTAAATTATACAGATAATTTCCCCTAAATTATTCCCTACACTCTGCCTATGTGCTTTCCTTGCAAATAACCTGGATGAACCATCTATGTGATTTTTAATACTCCAAATCAATGGTACTCCATCTATTAATAGAGAGAACAGGTTTCTTTAATTTTTCTTCCCACATATCCAAGTTGTGAAGCAGGATTTTCTCAATTCTAACATCCTAAAACAAAGCAACTTTATATCTAAAACACAACCTTAATATATCATTTTCCATCAACAAATTTTACAATAGTCCTAAGTGCAATTTTTAAGGATGACAACATCTTCTGGATAAGCCACAAAAAGAGTAATATATTTAGTCTACAAATTCATGAAATATTGACCAGCATGCCAAGTGCATTCTCCTGCATGGTCTTAATTCCTTAAGCAAGAGAGGTGCTAAAAGAGCTCCAAAAAGGGGAGCATGGTGGGGGGATTGCTTGCAACCTGTGCCAAAAAGTTTTGTTGTTTTTTTTTTAATGAAATTTAGTTAATGGTGAATAGAAATGTCACAAGCATGAACATGAATGTAAGACAAAAATCATCTATGCAAAAAGTAATTTCCAAAAAAAAAAGAGTAATTTCCCAGTTATTTTAAATCTTCCTTGAAATGGGGCCTAGAAAATATCAATGAGATGAAAGAGTTAAAGTCTGGCTTACATTAAAGGATGCTTGTTAACTAGGAAAGGAAAATAAGACTGCCTAAATTTGGAAGCACTTCCAAAGGCATGGAAATTTACCCCAACTGAAGGATTCATCTATGTCAGGACATGCACAGATACTGTATTTGCCCTCTTCAGAAATGGGTGGATGCTAAAAATGAATTATCACAGAGCATTAAGGAGCAGCCTTGGCTTCCATTCTCAAGTTGGCAAAGCACTGAAACAATTAGCTGGTCAATAACAACACTGCCCACTATATTAGATCAAGCAATTATGAATCAGTTCTCTAATTTTAGCAGGTAGACTCATTCCTATTTGACTTTTCAAGCCAGTTCAGTCTAAATAGTAAGTACAGTATTATGCTTCTAAGCAGAAAGGGAAAATAAATCCCTCCATTGGAAATCAGAATTATATCCAGCCAAGTTCTTCTAACTTTTCAATGTGGAAACACTTAGCAATGGCTGTTCAAATGCTTAGTCTAGGTCTAAGACATTAAATGAAATCAGAGATGAGGAGAGATGTAGGTACAGGAGTTCATTTTTACAGAAATGTCATAATTAAACAAAGAAGTTCCACTTTAGAACTGTATTAAGGACTTCAGAATCTTATTTACTTTCCATAGTGAGAAATATGGTTAAGCAGAAAGTTTGTGACTCTGTCAACAGTCAACAGCACTTAAAATTATTTTAAGATTATGGGGCCATTGAAGAAAGTGATCGACGATGTACAGTGTGCCTAAGGAGAGTCATCTAGAGAGAAAAACTTCTCTCAGGCTTTCACAGAGAGCAAATTGGTCAAGCAATGGTTGTGATTCATCCAGACAGCTGACACTGACAAAAGATCTACATGGTTTCAGGGTAAATCCTGAGGGGATTTGAAAGGCCTTGTCAGATACAAAAATTACATTTTTAGTTAGATAGATCTTCCTTTAACTTGGTCTTAACCATCCAGCAGAAAAGTATAACCACAAGGTATGAAAAAGTACTGCTATATTAATATGCTGAGTTGTGAACCACTCAAGTCAACAACTTCTGAAAATTGCCAGTTCTGCTGATAATGCACTACTATTATGGACTATTAGACTATATTGGGTTATATTGCTGAATTCAAGTACTTAAAATCTTTAGACTGGCTTCCAGTATGAAAAGGTCCTTTAAAGACTCCTCCAGGGGCCAGAAAGCACAAGGGCCATAGTTCAATCCCCAGTTCCACCATATAAATAAATAAGTAAATAAATAAATAAAGACTATTCCAAATACAGCTTCTCTACGTGCAGTGGAACACCCATCTCTAACAAAACAAAATGAAAAAGGGGGATATATTGGGAGCCATGAAGCTAGGAAATCAATCAAATATGTGTAGGTGGGACTTGGCCCAGTGCCTGAAGCAAATAAGCCTTCTCACTCCTGAGATGAACATCCTGTCTAGTTAAAGTTACCTATCAGTTGCTAGGCAACCTAGTGTCAGCATTACTAACTTCACAAAAGTGTAAATAAAGGACCGTTTTGTTGTGGAAAAAAAAGAGAAAAAATATGTATGTGTACACACAAGATAGGATAGATATACAGCTACTTTCTCTTAGTTCAGTGAGAATAAAAGTTTGTACTAATATTGCTTAGACAAGGTATCATGTCTGCATCTTGTCCTCTGAATAACTACTACAAAGACAACAATATGAAATGTGTTAATTATTGTAACCTTCCTACTAACCTGTTTCAAAACTGTTTCATTGCTATTTTCTTTTTTCTCATTAAAATGAATTGTGAAAAATAAAATTATTTTAAAAACAAAAAGACCCAATACAGCTTTCACATTGAGAAAAAAAAAAATTTGTTTCCCAATTTCATTTATCCTATTTGTCTCAGTTGGGTGTTTGGTTGAAACATACTTGAAAGGAGAAGACAAAGCCTGAGCCAATTATCCAAAGAAGAACACACTGTCTTCCGTTAAAGGCTTATAAAAATAAATTTGGCTTACAAAAAGGAATTCAAGGAGATTTCCACATTGTCCTCTCATTTCATAGGAGCCTGCTGATTGTATTCATACTCAGTATTTTTCTCCAAATTCACATTGGGTAGGACAAGTTAAACAAAATTTCTGAGTATGTAACTGCAATCTAGCTAAATATAAATACAGGTTTCACATTTTAAGACAAAAGATCACATCTAATTTGATTTTTAATTTTAAGAAATCAGTCTAAATGGTGGTTGGGATCATTGTGAAGACAAAAAATTGGAACAAGTTTCCCAAGAAAGCTAAGTGCCCATCTGGGGCATAATCAAGCAGTGAATTTCATTTAAACCCAAAGTACCTTGGAATAGAGAGCTTTTCCTCTTTGGATCAAGACACTGAGTTCAAGCTCTTGCCTAGATTTTGCTGGCAAGCTGTACTTTCCGTAATCTGTATCCCAAGCACTACTCATCTTTTTAACTCTTGTGTGAGGTTTGCCACCTTGTGTCGTGCAGCACCATGGCAACCCAGCCTGAACATACAGACATTCCTGAGCCTGAAAGAACATCCCAACTGCAAATACAGGCTCACTGTAGCCAGGGCTTCTGCTGTGAACCACGGAGTTAGAAAAGAATTTTAACAAAATTTTGTTTTTAGTTGGGGCTTCGTGGGACAGTAAGGCAAACCCATCCCTGACACTGTAACAATGTGATCTGGCAGAAGTAACTTACAGTGCTATCACAAAATAGAAGTACTATATGTATAGCCTGACAATTCTTCAGTCGCACAGAAAGGAAAGTCATCCCTGAAAATGTAGTGTTTTCTAAGTTTTGGCATAACAGATTTGTTCTTGAATATTTTAAATTCCTTCGGCATTTTCAGAAGACTAAATAAAATATAATTCTTGCCAAATCTTATAGGATAACCTATGACTAAAAAATTCATTTTCCTTATAAATTTGATATAAACATCATACTTAGGTTTCTCAACATGAAAGACTGGGTTGCTGTTCCTTTCACATCTAAGCCGTGCTCAGTAGCATATATGTGTAATCCCAGATCGCTGGGAGGCTGAGGCAGGAAGAGTACAAGTTCAAGACCAACCTGGGAAATTTACTGAGACCCTGTCTCAAAATTTTAAAAATTACAAATGAAAATAGAGGCTGAAGAGATAGCTCAACAGCACCTGCCTGACCAGTGCAAGGCCCTGAGTTCAATCCCCAGTACTAAAATAATAAAAATAAAAAGGATTAGGGCATAGCTCAATGGAAGAGCACTTCTGGGTTAATCCCTAGAGCCATCATAAAAATGGGGAAATCACGGCACAAGACTGGCTCTAAATCACCGAAAGCTAGCTGGAAAACTTAGTACTGACAGCCACAAAACACTATTAAATTACTACAAAAATAGTGTAGGTTTTTGTTTTTGTTTTTCTGCTTGGAGAATTTCAATTCAGACATCCAAATCACACTACACACCAAAGTAAATGCCTCACAAATTTAATTCTTTAAAAAGTATGTCTAACACTAAAATTGTCTCCTTTTTTTTCATCTTTCCAGGAAGTAACTTTATTTGTGCTAATACACAAAGCTGAACCCTGACTGTGGTGTGGTTTTGCTTTTTATACAATCCTTGTGTCTTTGTCTACTTTTAATAGTAACACACTATGTTCCCCCTTCACTGGGTACAATCTGTGTCACAGTGCCATACTAGAATTACACATGCACATCTAGGGACCAAGTGTGCCGCGTGCCCAAGCTGCTGTCTTTGTTCTGAGAAGACCCTCACCACACTCCTTTGAGGGGGTCCCTCTTACATCACCCTCTTTGATATTTCGACCCCCTATTTTGGGCCAAACTGTACACTGTGCTTGCTTCGGCAGCACACATACTAAAGTTGGGTCAAAATGTATTATCCTGGTTCCCAGGTTTACGTTTCCGTAACACCATCATGGCCGATTAAGACATACTTTTTATTCAGCTGTTAAGACCACTTTAAGTTTCAAAATCATGGCCAAAAAAATGACCAGAAACTTAGGTTATGTAAAAAAGTGCAAACTTTCTGAGCCTAAAAAACTGACCTAAAAGAGGAAATGGGGGGCAGGGGCAGCCCAGTCAAAACAAATAGAGTTAGTATTACACAGGTCAGCAAACCATGACCCCACCAGCAGCCAAATCTAGCCTGCTGCCAGTTCTCCAGTTTGGGACTTTTCTATTTGTTTTATTTTGACAGTATTGGGGATTGAACACAGGGCCTTCACATTAAGCAACATCCCCAGCTCTGTTTATTTTTCTTTTGAGAAGGATCTTGCTAAGTAACCAAGTTGCCAGGCTAGGCTCAAACTTACAATCCTCCTGCCTCCAACTTCTAAAGTGCTGGATTCTAGTTGCGCACCTCCACGCCAGCTCCATGCCACTACTTGTGTAGTGCCCGTGAGCTACGAACAACTTATACATGTTTAAACAGCTGATAAAAGTAAAGGGCATAGTATTAAAGGGTACCTAGATTATCTTACTTTTCTCACTGCTGCGAGAAAATACCTGACCCACAAAGTTAGGATTAAAGGTTTATTTAGCTCACAATATGTAGCGGTTTCAGTCCAGAGTCCAGTGGTACCGCAAAAGAGCACAACAGAGGAGAAATCACCTTTAGGGCAGGCCACACAAAATGCTTATACATAAGAAAACAGGCCTCATAAACAGGTGGAGGAGATTGTTCTGGCTTAGATATAAAGTGGTCCCTACAGCCCCAAGAGTTTGTAAGGTGGGTGGATTACAGTAGCAGTGCAGCTGACTTGCTGTAAAGTACACTGTGTCGGGCAGGGTTTGGGGGGAAGAGGCCAGTCCCTGGGGTTGCAGCCTGGAAAGGCCAGTCCTTCTCCCGAGCTCCTCTGCTCAGCCTCTGCTTCCTAGGCACCACGCCATTTGTAGCTCTCCTCTGCCATGGCCTCTGGCCTTGGAGCCAGTCAACAATGGACTAAAGCATGAGCCAAAACAAACCTCCTCCCTTACAGGTGAGGTACTTTATCCTCTCTGGTATTGTGTCCCACCAATGAGGGAAGTAACTAAGAGGTTTTTTCTAAGTACAAGAAAAAATACAACTGTTTGAGTAAAAACAGCAAACGCTTACTTTTATTGCCAAAATGAAAAAATCTCTCTCATCTCTTAAATTAGGGAAAGTTTTGAAAAAGTCAACACTGAACACTAAAACAAGAGCTGAGAAACTGCAATGCGGTGCACCAAATTAAGTTCTACCTTTTCAGAAAGCACTGTGGCAGGGAGAAAGAAATCTCAGAAAATGTCCATTACTTGCTTTTCATTTGTCCTAGGAACAAAGCCTGGAAGATGTGCGAGTCTACATACAAAGAAATCCATTATGGTATATCACAATCATAACATGAATTCAATGAAAAACTAGGAACAGCAGATTGCCTTCAATGCTAAGTCATTTCTTCAGATATCTAAGTTGCTACGTATCTAAAATCAGTATGTCCAAGTATACATTTAACCCACTACTTGTTCGCATATATCAAAGTAATGATATACCTTTTAATCAACAGTGCCTTGTACATACCACACAGTGGCATTTCATACAGATGCAAAGAAGAATTCTGAAGAGGACCCGGCACAATACTCTCTTGGTGGGACACAGCCACCGATGAAACCACAGCAGAGAAGCAGGGAGAGAGCAGTAACCTCATGCCCGGTGTCCCTCTCAGATCTCCTGAAGTTCTCTTAGTGGCCAACCCACTAGAAGACAGAGAGTAAGGCAGTCTGGACAATCCAGTCAGCCAGCACCACTGCTCACTCCAAGAGGGCAGAGAACCAGTGGGTCAAGGTGCTGAGGCTCTGAGCATAGCCCCCAAACTTTAGGTGTTGTCAATATGATGGGATTAAGAGGTGGCACCTTTATGAAGCCACAGGTCAAGCTGCCCCTCCTTGTTAATGTAATTGAGACTCTTGTATCAGAGGCTTCAGTAAGCATTTGGGTACCTTGCTCTTTCCCCTTCAGACACCACATTAAGGATGGAACAAAAAGGCCTTTCCCAGATCAAATGGTGGTCCCTGACCTCAGCCTCCAAATCTCTAAGAAACAGAATTCTGTTCTTGACACACTGCCCAGTCTCAGGTCCTAGTCTTAGCAGCACAAGACAAACCATGACAGGAAGGAAATGAGAAGAACCATCAATGCTGTTCTGTTCACCCAACAAATAATATAAAAATTACTCCTACTGTGACACACTGGAAGGGAAAACTAAATTTCAAAGTCTTAAGTAATGTTACCCCAAATCATACCCTAAATCAGCACCTGAGTGGCTCTGGCTGCTTCAAAAAGAACTGACAAAACAAATGAGAATATAAGAATCTGAAAGGCAAACTTTTTATAAAAGACAGCATCTTCTGCAACGCTAAGGTACAATGAAGATGTTAAGCAAACAGCTACTATTTGGGTAAGGCAGAGAATGACTATCATGTCAAACACACAGAAAGTCTAAATTAATGAAGAAAATATTTTTAACAGCAAGGAAACTGATAACCTGGCATATTAATCAAAGTGTAGGCAAAGTTAAGAGCATAAATAGACTTGTTTTCAAAACACAAAAGGTTTAAAAAGAATGTTTCTAATTTAAATTATTACTAGTAAAATTTTAATAAGGCTCTACTGAGAGTTGTTTCATCAAGAACATACAGAGACTTAGCATCTAGAAAAAGTCAATTTTAAGGGGCTAAAGAGCAAAGTTATTATTTAAGAAAAGTGTCTGTGTTAGCTCTCCACCACTGTAACGAAGTACCTGAAACAATCACTTATAAGGAGGAAAGGCTTATTTTTGACTCCCAATTTGGAGGTTTTAGTCCACTGTCAGGAAGACCCATTATTTTGGGCCTGTGTTGTGAAAACCTAATCTGGTGGGGAGCACTTGGCAAAGCTGTTTATCCCATGGATGAGACAAAAGACAGAAGAAACAGTGGCTGCACAATCTTCCTTGAGAACACGCCACACATGACCTAAAGCCACTGGCTTGGTCCCATCCTTAAAGGCTTCACCACCTCCCACTGTGCCATCCTAGAGACGCCGCCTCTGCACTCGGGCCAGCAGTGGACAGTCCAGAACCAGGTTGTGCAGTGATCTTCAGAGACCTGGCACTACAGTTCTGCTATTCTCCTTGCTTCAAGTCACTATATGCAAAACTCTTATTAGAAAATGTGGGGTTCTCCCAATCTCCAGTACCAAAAAAAAAAAAAAAAAAAAAATGGGCAAGCAGGTACCTCATTCAGAACAAAAATTATACTTTATGCTTAAGAACTCTAAGAGAAACTCCTGAGAGCAACAAAGAGTCACCCTCACCCCACACACACAACAGCATGCAGCGTACTCCCACCACCATGCCTTCCCACATGAGGCCTTTTCTTTTCATCCCAATCATGTCTCCCTACCTGGTGCACAAGAACCAGTCCCTGTTAATACCACTCCTCCCAGGGTCCTATGCATTGACAATGTTACCTCTATACTTTGACAATTAGTTTGTACTCACTTGTACTTGTTCCCTAGTAACTGCTTTACAGAAAATTATCTTTTAACATGTTTGTTCTAAACCCTCAATCTCCCACAACTTCCCAGAAGGTCATTACCCACTTCCAGGAGATTCATCTGGCATTCTCCAACTCATTCTTTAAGGGTTCAAAGGCACAAGTGGTTGAATCAAATGTAGGCACCAACTTGTATCTCTAAAATCAGTTTACTAAGACCTAGAGGTTGGAAACTTGGGTTAGAAGTCTGGAAGTATGTGTTTAAGGACGTGGGTTACCACTGCTATGGCATTCATCCACACCTCCACTGTGCTAACAACAAACAGTAACAATGCTCTCACATTTGGTAGGAAAATTGCCAATATCTTATCTGCCATGTACTTTCACACTTCAATTGAACAAGTACATTTATCATTACAATTTGGCGTCACACTTGAGGAAATAAGCCAGTCCTCACTTGTAAAGGGTAGTGGGAATTCAGCCCTAAAAGCCTAAGTGTCCTAAGAAAAGGCATTTCCCCTTACTACACACTGTTCATGGTTCCCAACACTCCTGTGCTGGAATATTAACTTCCAACGTAACACATTAACACAGAGCCTTTGGGTAGACTGCTGACCTGTGAGGGATTGGTGCCCTAGTACGTAGGCCTGGAGAGTTTCCACCAGTCCCTTCCACCATATGAGAACACGGCAAGAAAGTATCACCACAGACCAGGAAGCAAGTCCTCACTGGACACAGACTTCAAGGCTGCTTCTCAGCCTCCAGAATTATGAGGAATGAACTTGTTTTGGTCATAAGTCACTGAGTCTATGGTACTCTTTTACAGCAGTGCAAAAACACTACGATACCCTCATTCACCCTGACTACATCTTTGTAGGAAATGAAATATGTAAATGGTCTTTTCTTTGACATCACTGGGAAATTCTATTTACAGTTCAACCCAAGAAGCCATAAGCATTAACACTTTAGTCATCACTCACTTTCTTTAGCATGTTACCTTATACTGCCAGTTATCCTGAGTTTGATTTATTAAGAACAATCACTGTGCTTAGTGATAACTGAAGTGATTACTTCCAATTTTTAAAAAAGCCAAAGCTCTAAAAGTGAAACTGAGAATGATGTCCCACAATGTGACCACCTCAGTATTTTTCAACATATGGAACACTGGTTCTAATGGCACTTTAGTTGAATCTAGTGACACTTGCTTTGTTTTGAAGAATTCTGCACAAACTGCCAATCAGTAGGTCCTACAATGGCAATGAGAAAATCAATAATTAAATGAAGAACCTGTAATGGTACTAAGCATGTGATTATTTTTTTAGCTGTGGTTCTCAGCCTACTAGTTCAGGCAGAATTCAGGCAAATATACCATTTCTTTGATCAGTTATCTTGACTCATTTAAACAGATCCTCAAGGGCTGTCCAGTGGGAGCGAGCCTGCTCCTCAGCTCTAAGCTACCTTACCAGAAGAGAATAAATCTTTGCCACCCAGCAAGAGCTGAGGAAGCAGTCTCCCTAATTTTCATCACAGCAGGACAAAAGAAGCTTTTGACTACAAAAGAAAAAACTGTAAGAAAATGTATAAAGTCACCAGGCATTTAGGGTACTTGTGAGGAAGAATTCCTTAATGGTGAGGGACAGCAATACTTGGACAGAACGGACTGCAGCATCTATCTGAAATAGTTTATTTAAGAACAGGAGGTATCACCACCTTGAGTTTCACCAAAAAGTACCAAGGTGGGGGGTTCTAGAATCCTAAAATAATCCCTATACCTCCAGAAAGTCGTGTTCACAAAGCTTATCACGGAAATTACAGATCCCTGTGTTTACCAGGATGGTAGCAACACCACCAAGTTCACAGGGCAGGTGAGCTTCAAACACAAGACAAACAAAAGCATTTAAGAATGCCTTAATTACAACAAAAATGTTCTTTTAGTACTGAACTGTTTGAATCATCTTGGACAATCACTGGAATCAATCCATAGCCTACGCAGAACATGAGGTTCACACAACCTAGCAGATGGCCCTTTCCATGCTGTTGAAAGAGTGGGAGAGCCAGGAGCCAGGAAAATATGACACTGAAGCCCAAGGGTCTTCCACAGACCTGACACAGGACAGCGGCTCATGAGTGGCAAATCTGCACAGCACAGGTACCACTGTTTTCAGAGCAATACACGGATGGCCAGCATGAAGCCTCCCTGAGCATCCCTCATTGTTATAAACTGCATCCTCTGCTCAACAAGAATACATTTAATATGGTATACTCTGCTCTATTAATCACACCCCCACTTGACAGATTCCATTAAAAAATGTTTCAAATAACTTCACATAGAGTTACAAGTCAAATACTGAAATGAATAAAACCTAAGCTATTAACTGCAGTATAAACAAGATACCTAGATTCCTCTTTGATAAGTCACAATCCTTCTCCCTTAGGCTTATTTTATAACTTTGTTTTATACTTCATACATTTTTAGAAAACTAAAAGAATTTTATATTTTGTGGCTGAATGACAGTTCTCAATTACAATAAAGAAGGCTTAATCTAATCACACCTCAGTACTCAACAAGTCAGCAAGCAATAAATGTAACAAATGTTTATCAAAGGCCCACTACAAAGTAAGGCCTCAGGCTGACTGTCATTACAGTGTCCAGATCCACCAGTTATCCAATAGGATGATTATCAAACCATCTTTATCAACCAGTGTGATCTGTCAAACTAAAATTTCACAGCTAACAGCTTGGGCCTTAGAATTTGACCCACACCTACAGCATGCACACACTGCAGTCACCTGAAAGACGATGAAGGGTTCACTGCTACTTCCCAGTAAAGACTCAACCCCAAGGTCAGCCACTTTTCCAAGAACTGTCTGTGAATCAGGCATCCATTCTGGCATTATTCTTCTAACTCATTATTCCTCAAGCTTCCTGGAGAAATGGTGAAGTGGGAGAGAGAATTCAAGAAAGCAGAACATACAACTTTGCCCAGGAAAATGCCCTCACCTCCTAATGCAATGAAGTTTTCCTCTTCCTATTGTTGAAAGGATTAAATACATTCTGAAACTAGAAACTACTTCATGCGTCACTACTTAATACACTTAATTAGGCCATGGTGAATAATTAATACAAAAATAGGAAAGAGGAGACCCCAAAGGTCAGTAATTTATCATATTATTCTGAGTTTCTCTGGGTCAACGATAATACCCCTATGCAAGAAGTTCTTAAGTTTCGAAACAATAATATTAAATCAAATAGATGAGCTACTAAAAATGCAGAGTTCTAGGGTCAGTGAGATAGCTCAGTGACTAAGCGCCTGCTTAAGGCAAGAACAGGGATCGCCCCTCCCCTCCCCCCAACGCCTGAGCCACTGAGACCAATGCGTGGTGGCGCATGCCTGTAATCCCAGGCTAGGGAGGCTGAAAAAAGGAGGATCATTACTGAGTCGGAGCTGCATAGTGAGACCAAATATATAAAAATAAATACATAACAAATCAGAGTTCTGAAATACATACAGAGAAAACAGACAAGCATGTATAAGGTCAACAGCATATAGCAAAGTAAAATAACAAAGGAGACTACTAATAAAGTAGATTAATTTAAGCCTAAAGTTTATTGAAGTGAACAGACAGCCAAACTACTGACTACATATACAGACCCTACCAAGTGAGAAGCTATTAAAATCACATAATATATAAACTACAAAAACATACATCCCCAGAGAGAAGGCAGATGAAAATGTGAGCCACAACAGCAAATCGCTTAGAAGGATGCACTCCATGAGAGCACTAAGGAAAATCCTAACTAAGCAGAATGATTACATTTAGTCTTCAGACTTTAGGTCTTTGCTCTGAATGAAGACCTGAGCATCTTCTGACAGATCAAGACCTAAGCATGTACCCAGAGCTAGACAGAGGACAGGGGCAGGGCTCTCTCTATATGACTTCTCTCCTTTCATTGGTGGGGCCAGGAGGAAGCATGTCATGGTGGTCGCCCACAGTGATACCAGGAATAAATCTCAGCAAAGTATGCTAGCAGAAAAATAAAGCCGTTGCTTTGATTCCCCCAAATTGCCCTACCTACTACTATCACCAGCGATGGTCTTACTGCTAAACCACTTTAGGTAAGTAGGAGAACTTCTGATTTCTTTGAGGTGGAAGCACACGTGCTGATCTGACTGCAGGACTGAGCAAACACTTGGAGAGCAAACAGCATATCCAAGAGAAACGAAAGAAAGAGGAATCAACACAGCACTGACAAATAGTCATTACAGTTTGGTGGCAAACCTGCTGAAGCATTTCAGCATGGTTAAATTGATTATCTGCAGGAAATTCACAATGGAAGAACATAATTTGAGGCCTCTCAGATCAACCATTTTGATAGTTCTCGTAAGTTACTTAACTAAAAACTTTATGATGAAACCACAAAACACATGACTAAAATCCTAATGTACAGTAAAAACCAACAAATACCACCAAACTTCTATGGTAAACTTCTGCAGAGACCCAATTAGTTGACTGCAACTTTGGCCCAGACAAAGATATGCTTCTGCCCTGGCCTATCATGTGGTCTGAAAATACACTACACATTCACAGGGCCTGGTTCTAATCATAGCACGTCTTACAGCACCACCACAGAGCTCAGCAAGACACTCCTAGACAGAAAAATTTTTATGTATCTCCTTTCCAATTACTTTTATTGGAAGCATATTTTTGATCCCAGTAAGAGAAGAAAAAGACCCCAGCTGAGGTCCTTTTCCTACTCCAGGCCTCCCTCCCTGCATGCCTTCTATGAATGGGATTCTATTTCATCTTTACCCCCTGGAAGACAAGGTACCTGCCAACTAAGGTCAAGAGCAAATCACTTCACTCCCCTCAGCCCCCTTAGATGCTGCTGCTCAGGCACTTGTGGGCTTTTAGCACCAGAAAGTTAATTCCTTGTTCAAGGGTCACCATTAACTCTTGTTAACAGATACCGAAGCAATCTCACACTTTGTGGGGAGGGCATCTCCCTGGAGCCTCGCAGCAGTTTTCAAACTGGATGATAAAGTCACCAAGGAGTTAAGACAGAAAGCATGGGCTCTGAGGTTTACTATTTAAAAAAAATCCTAATACACCTGTGTTTATCATATTACAGGAGACAGCTGCCCTTTTTGGAGTGTACATGAGGGGAGTGTATATGAGATCTATTTTCTTTTTTTTTTTTTTTCTTTTTTTTTTTTTTGCAGAACTGGGGGTTGAACTCAGGCCCTTGCGCTTGCCAGGGAAGCACTTATTCCACTGAGCCATCTCCCCTGCTCCAAGATCTATTTTCTTTACAAATTTAAGAATACAACAAAAACCTTAATAATGCAGCCAAAAGCTGGAAGCACTTTGTTAGCCACCCTCTATCAGAACTGGGTGCACTGCAGTGCCAAGTGGAGGGCCTCACACCCTGTAAGTTTTCCTTGTTGCACTATGACTTGAAAAGCAGTGAAGAGAGAAAAGCCATCCCAGACTAGAGGCTTCCAGGGATCTCCTACTGCAGGACCACGCTGATCATAGTAGGACATAAAGAGAAAAAAAGGCACATGCACCTTCCTCAGTGGCTACCTTCCCTGCTGTCCTAGCTAAGGCACATGTAAGGCAGAATTAAATGCCACTGGTTCACAGAAAACTTTTGTATAATTATACAGCACAATCAGAAGGTAAGCCAACTCTCGGGTACCAGTGATGTATGCGCCTTACATTCACCTTCTATTGAATGCTTCACAAAGCAGAACAAAATGGTTCAAGGTGCTATGGAAAGATGTTTTGCTCTGTGCCACGCTAACTGAAGAGGAGTTCTATGGTTTCTCCTGTTGATCCCTTTAAAGCACTAAAGCATTTTAACATCTTTTTAAAAACTGCTGCTGAGTATAGCAGCCAAGAAGTCCACAGGAACAACTCTTGTTTTCCCAAAATGGCAAGATGTATTTTACAAACTAAGTTACTGCGCAACCCAGAACAAAGGCTGTGACCATTGTGATCTTCACCAGCAAGGATATTGAACTATATTCCATTCTGCTCTTTTGGCTGAAAAGAACTTCAAGTAAGATCTCCATTGTGACTGAAGGAGCTCCTCCGCTAGCATCCCAGCAGTGTAGATGGCTGGAGAGCCGCCTGGTCCTTCTGCAAAGGGCACAGGCAAGGCTATGTATGAGCTCCTCTACTCAGGCTCTCAACACCAAAGTCAGATGTCTGAAAATATGCCATGATGGCAATGGTTTTTGGCATTTGAGTTTTGTTTGTTTTCAGTGAAACAAGGTCTCCCTATGTGACCCACGCTGGCCTTGAACTCCCCATGATCCTCCTACCTCTGCCTCCTCAGTGTTAAGATTACAGGCATGTGAAAACACACCTAGCTAGGATGGGGCTTCTCAAAGTCTCTAATTCTCATCATCAGTTCTACTTCTGAGGCTACCTTGCTTTTGTGAGCTGGAACCTAAGGCAGTATGCACCATGGATGCATAAATGAATCCCAAATGAGCCAGGTTGTATGAACCTATGAGGACTGAAGCAGCAGTCACTGTCCCTGGATGACACCTGATGAGATCAGCAACTCTTGACCTCAGAACAAAACTCCTTTCACACCACTTGAAACAGAGAAGGTAAAGAAGCTACTTACTAGCTGTCTATCAAGAACTATTCCTAGGCATAGAGCCAGTAAAACAGCTAAGCAGACGAAGCGCCTGCTTAGGCAAGTGCAGTGACCGGGGTTCGATCTCTGGCACCACATGCTGCACTGGCCACCAAGACCAGACGTGGTGGCGCGCGCCCGTAATCCCAGTGTTGGGGGTGCTGAAAACAGGAGGATCACTATGAGTTGGAGCAGCATAGTGAGACTCTGTACCACATACAAAAGGAAGAGGAAGAGGAGGAGGACCATTCCTAGGCATGATCTACATTTTCTGGCTTAGTCTTCTAATGCCCGTTTTGCTTAAGAAAAAATGAAGGCTCCATTTCAAGCACCTCCCATAAACTCCCAGGTAACTGAGGAAGTCAGTATTTACTTTACAGCTGCTCCCTTCACGCTCTCATGGTTTCACAGACACTATAACACAGCCCGTTCCCACAGACACCAAGGAACTCTTGGAAACCAACTACTTCAGGTATATGGGGAAGGAAAACAAGAGGTTTCCCCCACCCCCGACTGACTAAACATCAGAGTAAACATACTGGAGAAAAGACCAGCCAAAAGAGGGCACAACTTCAAGAGTGATCTACTAAGAGACAGCCAACCGAAAAGGGGCATTCCAGTAAAAGGGGAAACTCCAGCCAAGGTGCGCAGGTGTGGAAGCCCAAGGCAAGCAGGGAACGATGAGCAACTGCTTCAGCTTCCCTTAGACTTCTCCCGCCAGAATTGTGAAACATGTTTAGTACCTTAGCTCAGAAACTTATAAGATGTTACCGCATATAATTAGGAGAGCGTGGCTGTAATAGTCATGTCTTAATAAAGACCAAAGACAGACAAATCATTTGAAAATGTTTCACTTTTTCCACAAATTTCAGCTGCTGAATTACCTACTATATAAGAAAAAAATTTCCAAGGGTTCGCCAAGGTTAACAAGGGGCTGCCTTTGGCCCAAACACATTTGTACAAGTTTGAACACACAAAAGTTTCATTCACTGAATCCATATGTAGTGAATGCCTTCTATGTGTTAGGCACTGTGCCAGATGCAAGGGACACAAAGATGAACTGACCTTATTCTTAGCTTCTGAAAACACAGTAAGAGACAGCCACAATCACTGAAGTAAAATGTAGTGAGTGCTATAAAAATAGTAAATAAGAAATAAGTGTTCATTAACTGGGTAACACTATCTTGAAAGGGTAGCAACAGAAACATTTTTTTAGATGAACTATTCTGTCCATATCTAAGCATGTTGTTGATTTGGCTGATCCATTATAAATAGTTTACATGGTTGTATACACCTTTATGAAGTTACTAAATTTACAATCACCTTTTCATTTCTACAGATTTTATTATTATTTCCTATGACTACACTAATTAGGTCAGGTCAGGTAAGAAACAGTCCTTTCAACACATACTTTGTATTAGTTATGTACTGTATACCTGTACAGTACCTTATTACCTATTTAACAAAGTCAACTCAAAATTTTCAAAGCAGAATGCCAGAGAAGCCTTCTCTACACCTAGGTTTTCTGAGTTCAATAAGTCTTCCTAGTCTCCTGCTTACCGCAGTAAATCTGCCAATATAGTATCTACTCAGTCCTGGCAAACACTTATTATTCCATAAACCCAGCATGATGTATTCATGTGCAGTACCACTGCATCTTTAGCAGTTCATCAAAATATTTAATTTTTAAGAGGAAAACTATTTTTAAAGTACATATTAGCAGACTTAAAATTATGTATTAGCAGACTTAAAAATATATGATTTAGTGGCAAACATGCTAACACAATGCTGATCACTCTGTCTCCTTTTATCGTGTGCCACCCCATGCTGAAGCTGTCGCAGTTTCTGGCTTGAGTGGCTCATGCCTTGTCCCCTACACACACTCCTTTCACTCCTCGGATATCATCGGTCTCTAAATAAATTTCCTCTCATCAGCAGATCACCCTGCTGATCTCAAAAGTGTCCACCTCTCCTATATAGAGCTGAACAACACACGGCATAGACAGTAGAAAGGAACACAGCTGGTTTCACTCCCTTCCCTCTACAAAGGATTTGAGCCTACTTCATTTGGTCCTTCCATTAACATCATTTCCATCCTCTGACCCTCAGACTGTCACTGAAGTAGTCAACTCCACACCCTCAAATAGTCCAACATCCAGTAATCTCTGATTAGAAAGCTAGACATTAACTGGGGTCCTATCCAAGCACAAGATGACTGCCATCTCCAAGAAAGCAATGACAAGGTGCATTTCTTCACCTTTCTGATAGATGCCACCACCTTCAGCCCTGCAGCAGAGGTGCCTCTGAAATGCAAAGCAGTCAGAGGAAGAGCTCAGCATAGCCAACAGTTACAAATTTGTCCTCACTGTTGCCTGGAGAAGGTCATGGTACTCACCAATAATGTCACTTCTCCCCTACAATAGAGGCATGTTGGCCTCTCAGGACACATACAGGGGTATGCCTAAACCCTCTCCACTCCTCACACACCCTCGACTTGAAGCTCCCAGGAGAACCTGTCCTCCTTTGCAGGCTTTCCCAGAAAGAACCTTTCTGCCATCAGAGGACTCCTCCTCTCCTCTCCTGAGCATCAGAGGCTCAGGCTGTGTCTGAGGAATCCCTGCACTGTGAGCCTCAGTGGGAAGCCAAGCAAGAGCATATCCTCAGAACACACACATCCACACAAAACCTTCACAAGAACATGCACAGCAGTGTGGCTCACAACGGCCCTGGAGAATAACTTAAATGCCCATCGCCTGATGGATGGAAAAACAAATTGGGTCTATTCCTCCAAATTTACTAAAACTCACCTAACCGTAAACATTTCAAGTATTTCAATTATACCTCAATAAAGGTATGTGGGTTTTCTCCCCCAAAGATAACTATAACATAGTGGTGACAGGATCCCAGAAGAGATGAAACCTAGAGCACTTGTATCTCAAACATTAATTAAAATAAAACAAAATAGTGATGTTTTCACATCTTCCCTAAATTCAGCTGCGAGCTTCACAAGTTGTCTTTTTTGAAACCCTAGAACCCAAAGCCAAAGAAAAGCCAAGATCACCTCCAGCTTACAGGTCAGTATACATATGACTTTAGAGCATCAACACATAAAATAAAAATTGAAATGTAAAAAAACTGAATCCATCCCATGTGCACTTGCTATATGACTTTTTTCCCTCATCTGATCCCCACTGGATCAGTACTATCTAAGCTATACTTGTAATCCTATTGATTGGTTATAGTTCTGTCCCACCTTAAGCCCACTTCCCCTCATGGCTTTGCTCAATAAAACACCCATGAGAAACAGAGTTGGTAGGAACCCACTTTCTGGGCTCCTTTGTGTCCCTTTCAGACAGAAGGGTTTTTTTTTTCTTTCAATAAATTCTTCCTACTCTGGGGAAAAAAAAAAAAAAAAAAATCAAAGGAAATGAGACATCCGAAAGACTTGAAAATTCTTCTTAATGTGAGATGTCAAAAAGGCTTGTACTTCTTGTCTGAATTAAGGTTAACATTTCCAGTTACCAAATAAGGAGTAGATCAGATCGTAATCTAGGCATGCTTGCCACATGCCAAGTCGTGTTCTAAGCATACACACCAATACATGACTTAATCCTTGTAACAACCTATCTGTAGGTATGAGCAAAAGTAGAATTAGTGAAGCCCGTTCTTTCCAAGCCTGGGAAGCAACTGCTGATAGAAAAGGTGGTCATCAAGGAATAGTGGACAGGACTCAAATTGTCTGGCTTCCAATATTTCAATGTTCCAAACATAACTACAAACTACTATGGTCTCAAATTTCTTCCTCCATGCAGAGGTTGAACAATAAGGGCACAATTTGGGGGCCTTTAAGGACTAAACTCATAAGAGAAACACTTTTAAAAATTAAGATATAGATATATAGGGATGTGAAAAGCCACATTTCACATTTCAATGAGTTAGTAGTACAGTCCAGCTTACTACCAACATTAAAACACAGTGGTGACCTCGAGATCTAAAAGTAGAATAACCTAACAGGGAAAGAACACTGCCACCTCATTCTTTATAACTTCTATTGACTGAACCCAACTGGAACTGAAAGCCATGGGCCCTCTGATGTAATTTATAATGGGAATGTATAAAGTGCAGAATGACTCTGGGGGTAAAGGAAGATCTAAACATGGGATTGGGGCCCATTAAAAAATGAGCTGGTAGCCTATCAGTTTTGTATAACTGCATATTTAGGAATGATTTCACCAAATGATGGTGAGGAGGTTTCTCCAGAAAACTGACCAAAAGTGTATTCCACAATCCCTCTCCAATGGCCTATGTCTCTAGTTACTCAGGCTTAGTTGTCAAGCCATTAATATTAAGACTTTTCTGTTCTCTGCCCCATTCATGCCAGTTATCCACCCCTTTCATCCAAAATCTTCACTCTTTGGTACAATACTTCATTCCAAAGTTGCATATTTACAAAGGACACAAAGCCAGAACTTGTTTTTCTAAAACTATCAAGTAACCTAATCAAAAACATCTATGTGCTAAGGATCACAACAAGTGATGTTCTTCTATACATTTCCAACAGAAGCATTATCCAGTCCCATGACTCTCATCCGTGTGCCATATAGTACAGTTCAATTCCTTTAACCCTTGAGAAAATAACATCCCAGCCATACAGCAGCCTGCAAAATTTATAGTGTAGGGGGCCCATTAGCAGCCTAAGACCCTTCATCAGAGAATCCCGTTCAATAACTAGTATGTCTATAGAGGAGATGTGCACTATCCTTAACAGTGCTCTGGAGGGAGAATGTGCCTAGAAAGAAAGCCTCTCTCTGCACAGAGCTGTGGAGACGCCCACGGTGCTTTGGCTTGGATGTGGAGTGTCCCCACGGGCTATGTGTTCAATGCTTGGTCACCAGCCTCTGGCACTACTTTGAGGTGGAAGAAGCTTCAGGAAGTAGGAAGTAGCAGGAGCAAGTTAGGCCACTGGGAATGGGCCCTTAGAGGGAGTGCCAGGACACCAGGCATTCCTCTCTCCTTTTGCTTCCCAGCAGCTCTGATCCACCACAAGATCCCCACCATGATTTTCTGTTTTGTCAAAAGGTCAAAAACAATAGCACCGCAAAAACTAAACTGAAACCTATGAAAGGTAAAAATATACCTTTCCTTCTTAAGTGATTGTCTCATGTATTTTGTTATAGGGACAGAAAGCTAAGTCACACAATTGCAAATACTTGTTCCCAGTACCCACATAGTTACAATATCTAGAAAGCTCTATTATATTATATTCAAAGAATACATTCCACCCTCTTCTCAAATCCAGAAACCCTTCATCCTATGATTTATGATTTTTAGTGGAAACAATAAGGTAATAATAATAAGATAAACTAAAGATAAATTATGGTACATGAATTACTTTGAACTCCTACAGCTCTGATTTCTGAGAGTTAATATACTACCCAGGTTATATCTCATTAAACTAACATGCCTCTCAGAAACAGCCAAACAAATTCTATTCTGCTATCTACTTTCTGGACAAATTAAACTCTCAAACTGTTCAGGGAGAACATTGTTCAGTATCTATTCAAGTCAGAAACAACTCCCAGAATTCTCCTATGCCATGAAATGGCCAAAGAACTACCTCTGAAAGACTGTCTCAAAACCCCAAGTTGAAGAATTAACTTTGATAGTCTTATGACATCATTTAGAAGAACAGTAGTCCATTTCAAGCAAAATTTTGAAAGAAAAAAAAAAAATCAAGATAACTTGTTCAACCCTTTATTGTAAAATTAGGAAAAGAATATAAACATGATGTGATGGATTCCAAATCACACAACTTGTTAGTGTTAAGGTTGCAATCCGAACTCTGATCGCTGACAAGCGTCCACTGCAGTGTGTCCCTTAGGCACCAATCTACCCCAAAGATATTCAGAATGAGGTAAAAATAGAACTTGTATCTGCTGATTCCCAGATACCTCTTCTTACAGTCAAAATATTCTTCCTATTCTCAAATGAACATTTTTCAGATTTTTATCAGTCAACTAAAAATAACCAAAAACACAATTGCTAAAATAGTCTTCAGGAGCTGACTAGATAGCTCAGCAGACTGAAGGGCCTGCATAGGCAGAATGCAGTGGCCCCAGCATGCCATGCCAGCTCCACCCCCAGAACACACTGAGACAGCAATTGAGACTGGGTGTTGTGGCATGCCTCTGTAATCCCAGAGCTTGGGAGGGTGAACAGAGGCAAATCACTGTTAGTCTGATGTCGGTAGTGACACCCTGTAGACCCTATACCAAGGACATAAAATATAGATAGATAGATAGATAGATAGATAGACAGACAGACAGAGATCTATCTCTATATCTAAATCTATATCGAGAGAGAGAGAGAGAGAGAGAGAGAGAGAGAGAGAGAGAGAGAGAGAGAGAAAGAAAGAGAGAGAGAAAGTCTTCAATGAAACTAGAGGACGCCACTTTCCTTCTGATTACTGGGAGTCAGGTTCTAACTAATCCACTGTAAGGCCCAGTCCTTGCTTTTACTCAATATTAAACTACCAATATTCCGCTGCCCAGAGGAAAGTGCTAAGAAGTTCTAAAAAAATACACGGTCAGCCATGAAGGTCTTGCCACAGTTTTGGAACAAAAAGGTAGTTTAAGATCTTCATGAAGTCATAAGCACAGGACAAATAAAATTCTCCACTAACATGCAGAAGGTACCTGTCTCTCTGTTACTTTTCTCACATTGCTGGGACAGAATACCCAACAAGACAGGGCCAGCAAGACAACTCAGCGGACTAAAAATCTGCTTAGGCAAGCACAGGGCCCAGGTTCAATCCCCAGCACCACTTGCCATCTAGCCACGCCCAGCACCAGGCCCGCCCCCCAGCACACTGGGCCGGCCACTGCGACCAGGCATGGTGGCACACACCTAGAATCCCATCACCAGGGAGGCTGAAAAGAGGAGGATCACTACGAGTCCGAGCTACGTAGTAATATCCTGTACCAAATACATAAAAAATAAATAATTTAAAATTTAAAAATAAAAATTTAAAATAAAAATACCTGACACTCAAAATTAAGAAAAGGTTTATGTAGCTCAGAGTTTGTGGAGGTTTCAGTCCATAATCAGCTGGCTCCAAGGCACAGTGGCACACAGCAGGGGGCAGCAGTTGGTGGCAGAAAAACAATAAAACATCAAGAGCAAAAAGGGAAGAGTAGAGGCTGTACCTCAAGAATAAATGGGCGAGATGAGACTCACTACCAACATGAGCCCTCTGCCAGATAGAAAAATGCTCTATTTTCCATTACACCCTATGCTGAGCTTGCAATCTGCAAGTTCCCATCAACCATAAAGAGAGTAATTAGGGTCAATGCAACTGGCCACATTTCCGAAAGCAATTTTTATACACTGAACATAATAGGAATGATAAATCTGACATAAGTGTGAAATCAGACTTTCCTTTGGTAGACCACTATCATTTTTTTCTTCACTGTGTACTCTAGGGCCTCCAAGATAGCTCAGCAGCATAAGTCCCTGCCTGGCAAGTACAAAGTCCTAAATTCAATTCCCAGAACACACACACACACACACACACACACACACACACACACACCCAAAAAAAAAAAAACAACTGTATACTCTCACGTACACAAAGCCAACAAACATATATAGTATATGCCAGTCATAAACTGTTGATGTTGTTTTAAACTTCAGGGGTTTCAAGCCATCGGTCACAAAATGATAGAAACTCAAGGTTAGAAATCCAAGTATAGCATCTCATGTTTGAACGATTTTTATTTTTGTCCTTTCTAATATTCAAGTGACCTAAATTCCTTCTTAATCAACTCATCTCCATAAGAATGCACCTTTCCTAAACCCCCACATAGGCCTAGCACTTAAAAGTCTTCTCTTTCATAACACCAATAGATGCTGAGTTTTTTCTGCAGATACACTTCCAACCAACTCAATCAATAAAGTCCACTCTAACGCTAACAAAAGCTGAAGGGAAACAATGGCCTGAATTTTTCTGTCTCCCTAACCCCAAGTCTATATGTTAACATGCCAATCACCAAAGAGATAGCATTAGAAAAGAAAATGAGGTCATGAGAGCAGCTCCCACATGAACAGAATCAGCACCTGATGGGAGAAACAACAGGGGCTCTGTGGCCTTCTCCTTCCGTGTTATGAGCAACCCACAAGCAGTCAGGCAGCAAGCAGTCTACAATGCAGAAAGGGGCCCTACCAGAACGAGACCATGCTGGGTGGTACCCCGCAATGATCACAACCTGCACTCTTCTGCTCCAGCAGCCTGAACCAAGGCAAGGATATGAGCCTTAAAGATGTGCTCACAAACAATCCCAGGTGGTCAGCACTCTTCCTTTTCAAAGTCAGTCAAGTGCTGCCCTTCTAATGCCTCCCTGTCTACCTTCTTCCCTTTAGACTTTATACTCTTTTTTTTCAGAACCGGGGATTGAGCTCAGGTCTTTGGACTTGTCAGGGAAATTCTTATTCTACTGAGCCATCTCCCTGGTCCCCTTCATACTCTTCTTGACATACATAACATACAAGCAAGAAACCAATACAACTATGAAATCAAAAAGACCCAAGAGGCATTCAAATACCTAACAATGATCCAGCATTCATTATGCCGCCTTATCTAATAAGGTAGGGAGAAGATAATGCACAATGACAACTTTCTGAGGATAACAGAAGCTGCAAGAGTGATCTCGAAGTTTAACACATTTAAAACAGTCGTGATGTGTGTCTATGGCTGCAGGAAGGCTTGACTTGAATGTGTCGTGTTCCCGCCAGCTTGAGCGGTATCTGCATCTCTCTCTCTCTCTCTCTCTCTCTCTCTCTCTCTCTCACACACACACACACAATCACACAGCATGGGACAGTCACACTGGATGTACAAGCCCCAGACACACTGGATGTACAAGCCCCAGACACACAGGCACTATCAGCAGCAGTAATGTGTTAAGTCTGCACATCCTTCCATTCTTTCACATTAAATCAGACCCCTGGTGCCTGCCCTGGGAAACAGAACTGCTTTAATGTTAACTGCCTACATATCCAGTTATGGAGAGTTAAATTACATAAGTTTAGTAGTTGCCAGTGCAGTGGTAGTGAACCTATGTACGCAATCTGGAGAGGGCTGTTTGTATTACTGAAAGCTCCACAACTCTAGAAGGTTCACCATTACTGGACTACAGAATCAGCATGCACTGTTTGTACAAATAAGCCTCCACTTTCTTCACCTAATAGTCTTACCAAATCCACGAATTAGGAGAATTAATGGGAATAATATAAACAAAGTCAAGAAAGTGAAATACCAAAGGCAAGACATCAAGCAAATACACATTATTACCCAATAAAAAGCCATAGTTAAGATGAATAGAGTGTAACTGCATAGCAAGCACTTAAGTCTTATCTGCCAATTAGCCACATGACTGGTGGAGGTATTAATTTGGATTAAAATAGAGGAAACTAAAACTCAAAAATGTTAGACTTCCCAAAGTTAAAGACCCCATTAAAAAATGGGGATATGAAATAGACCAGTGGTAGTGAGAAAAAAAATAAGATAAATAAAATAAAATAGAGAAAATTTTCAAACTCATGAATTTGCACCGTATACAGGTACTGCTGACCCTGTAGCCACCTGTAAACACAACAGGAAGTAATCAGCAAGTTAACCACTATTGTCTCCACCTTTGTCACTACATGGTACAGGACAAGCTGGCTATGCCAAGTTTTCTCCAAGTTTTTTCATGTTTTGAAACTACACAGATAAAACTCTGTTAAACAGAGGAAAGGATATGATATAAAGAATTCTTTTCAAAGGTACTTACTGTACAGACTTCTTTTTCAAGTGGACACCTTATTGAAGAAATTAAGAGGACCACTGCAATAGGAGCTGCCATTTGGCCTAAGATACCCAAATTAGAATCACGTGAAAGAAGATTAACAAGAAACACTGATGTAAGCACATGCACTACATGTGTCATTTCATGGCTTTCCTATACCAAAATTGTACTGTACAAGAGATGGATAAGACAGCCAAAAATCGAGAGGGGAAAAATGATCATTCTTCAAGGAATTACTGTTCACATCCCAAAACCAAAAGGTTTTTTGCCATAATTGTATTGATAAACAAATAGCAATGAGACAGTTTCAAATCAAATCGGTAGGACAGTTTCACCAAAAGATTTTTGAAATAATCACCAATGGTAAATTTATCAATCCTCATTTGACTGGCTGGCTTTTAATATATCATGTTGGATCATTAATCTGTTTCCTTTCCTTCTTCCTTTCCTACCTTTTTTCTCTTTTTTCTTTTTCTCTGGTTCAAAATAAGCCCAAAGCAATGACTTAAAGGACTCCACAAAGAGAGTAAGCATTTTTTGGTTTTAGGAATATGTGGAGCTCCTTCAAGAAAGACTTAAGTCACTGTTTTTACTACTTAAAAAATTTTTTTTCAAAATGAAACCAAAATTATATCCAAATGCCCTAAATCTTTTCTATGAAAAAAATAAGAGAAAAAGTTAATAAAAGTCCTTAAGCCTTAATATCTCTATACCAAATACATATGTCAGAAGTTACTTAGTTTAAATAGCAGCAACCAAGCCCTGACAACAATATTCTGCCCATTTCTGGGTTTTATTTGTTCGTTTGTCTGTATAAATCATCTAGGAAACAGACTAGAAAGAAAAGCCTTATAGGATGAAAAGCTAAAAAAAAAAAAAAAAAGTAATCTTCTGTCTTGCCTGTAATCTCAGGATTCAAGAGGCTGAGACAGGAATATCACCACATGTTCAAGGCTAATCTGGACAACAAGAGTTTAAGGCTATTGTAAGCCACATAAAGACCCTGCCTCAAAAGAAAAAAGATTTGTTTTCTCTTATGAGGAAAAACAACATACAAGTTTCTGCTATTAAGAGGTCCAAAATCACTACCTGTAATTCTATAAAGACGTACACATGAAAGATGGCAACCAAATGTTCTCCTATCACCTCAAAACATGGAAAAACTCTTAAATTTCAGTAAAATTAAGAACCCATGTTACTGTATTATAGGTTAACCAGTCCAGTAAGGACTCAGACTTCAAACATGTAAATCACTTGTGAAATCTTGTAGATATACTGACTGCTTCAGTAGGTGAAGAGAGGGAACTAAAAATCTACAGTTCCACTATGTTGCCAGGTGACAGGCACCAAGCTCATGTCAGAGTCACAAGTACAAGGAACAAGAACTTAGATCAGAGTAACAGCTCAGTTAGCCTATCAATTCAATTGAACAGTCACCTACAGGTGACGGAGTTGGGTGAGGGAGTGGGTCCAGCTACCTTACAGGGAGCAGATCTTACAAACCTTCTTCACCAGTGAATGTTAAGATAGCAACAACAGGATCAGGTAGATAGCTCAGCAGCATAAGTGGCTGCCTGGCAAGCATGAGGTCTTGAGTTCAATCCCCAACACCAGGAACAAGAAGAATAACAACAAAATGATGGGAACCACAGAAATATAAATACAATGTTTTTTTAAAACCCCATCTGCAGACTGAGCGTGATAGTCACTTGCCTTTTATCCCAGCACTTGGGAGGCTGAAAACAGGAGGACCACTACGAGTCCAATCTACATAGTGAGACCCTGTAGACCCTATACTAAATACGAAAAAAAAAAACCACCTGGAAAACAACTGATAAGTACCAGAGAACAAAATCTCTTTGAACCAAGCATACAGTCAGCTTCCTGGGGCCCTGAGGTGTGGTTTTTAACAGTGGAGAGGAAGCAAGATAGGATGACCTCACATACCTGGAAGACAGACTCGGATTTCACAATCGCTTCTAACCTGTTCTACAAATTACTAATGCTCCTATAGATCCAAGAAATTCTCCAAGTGACTCCTCCAAATTTATTGCTTAAGATTTGCCAATTAAAATGTGAAATATTTGTGTGCAAAAGTATTAAGTATATAGAAAGCGAACCATCTTAAATGTAAAAATCTACATTTTTTTCAGCATCATGAGTAAGCTCTAGTAATCAGTTATATTTCCACTGAAAGATTAAGAACGCAGTTTAGACTAACAGTACACAAGATACAATACATATTCTCACATTAAGTAAGCAAAATAAAACCACAGTTCAGAACATTTAAAACAAGGCCCACAATATAAGAAGCTGCAGCTCTCCCACAATTGGTATTTACCTTTGTGCCCCTAGACTTTGCATCAAGCCAAGTGTGTATCACTATGCTTAATCCAGCATCAGACAGTTTCTAACAATTCTCTAACAATAGACCAAAGAGAGGCAAACACACTGTTCATCGTCTTATGGAGTAATCCAATTATATGCAAAATAGAATGTATCTTGCCCACTATACCCCAAGTGGCCCATCTGATACCTGTGCCAATCATCTTCCAAATTCTTGGGCTGCAGTAAACACAAAGTCATTTGACTCTTCTCTCCACTGAGCAAGATTTTTGAACCTACAATTCATGATCTCAAAGTCTGTGAAGGGCTTTCTGGAACCACTTGTTAATTTTCTTGGACAAGGATCCATAGTTTCGTAAGAATCTCAGAATCACTAATCCAAGTAAGGACCAGTTCATATCTAATACCCGCCTTTTCTTCCTAGGCGCCAACTTTCACCTCTCCCCTACTATCTTCAGCCCTTCGCTCTTGTCTATTTCCATAAATGCTCATTGTCTGATCATGGCGAATAACTTCATTAGGGGTTCTGCCTTTGTCCACTGTAAGCTGTCCTAACAATGCTCCTAGATAACATTCCTGTAAATTTGATCACCACCTCTCATCATGCCTACAGTCACCCTGTGCTCCTCCAACCATATCAACTACATGCAGTCCCTGCACCCTACTTCTGTGCCTTTCTTTACATTATCTTCCCCCAAAATTGCTACCCACATTTCTCTCATCCCAAGCCATTCCAGTCATCTTCCACTCTTCAAGAATCTGCTTGTCTCCACTTTTTGGTCCTGGTCATTTTCCTCTTCCACCATCTCTGGACTCCATTCAATAGATATTCCTATATAGGATCTACTGCTCAAGTACAGCAATTCACAAACTACTCAGTTCTTCAAAAGCTTTCATTAAAAGTTTGTTTCTGTTCACAAATTCCACATCAGGTGACAAATAAAACCACAACCATCTTTCCCAAAATTGTAAAACAAATTAAATTAGTAAACCAAAGTACCACTCACTGTATCTTGTCTTTTGATCTATCTTCCAGCACACCATGGTCACCCAATAAATCCTCACTGAATGACTAGGTTACATAGTATGTGTTGGGCACACAATAGTGTTCAAAATATATGTGGATTTAAAAGTATTCACAACTAGGACTGCTGGGGAGACAGCTCACTGACATAAGAGTTGTCTGGCAAGTGCAAGGTCCCAAGTTGGATACCCAGTACCACAAAAATAAAAAAAATAAAAATTAAAAAATTAAAAAGAAAAAAATAAAAAAATTTTAAAACCTGTGGAATAAGTATTCAAAAACACTTTTATTTTTTCTCATTTTCCTGAATCCTTAGCCTAAGGTGTTAAGGTTTTCAGGAGCGCTCCAGATGGGAGGAAAAGACTTCTCAATCTTTCAAGAACCTGCTATATACGGGGCTGGGGAGATGGCTCAGTGGAATAAGCGCTTCCCTGGCAAGCACAAGGGCATGAGTTCAATCCCTGGTTCTGAAAAAAAAAAAAAAAAAAAAAAAAAAAAAAAACCTGCTATTAATAAGTTTTATTCATCATGGGACACAAAGGGGCTGGGGATTTAGCCCACTGGCGCAGCACCCGCCTGGCAAGTGTGAGATCCTTGTTCAATCCTTGTACCCCCTAAAAAAACACAAAGCTTTGTCATCACGGGACACAAGTTTGAATTCTCAGTACCAAAACAAAACAATTCAACCAAACACTTTCTTGAATCAAGTTGGACATTTCAGATATTAAACAAATGCTATTGAAGAAACTCATTTATATAAGACTGGAATCACAGGCTAATTCTGGGTTAGTCTCTGGTTGCATAATTTACCATTTTGCCAGGAAAGTACCCAAAGCAGATCCAATTGTGGAACTGCTTCAGGTAGTCTGCCAAATTTGGTTCTGGGGCACTAGATTGTCTCAAGATAGGGTTGATGGTTACAAAAGTTTTGGTGTAAAGCCTGGCTCTCTGGCTAACATCATGACAACATGCAAAGGCAGGGCAAGAAAGATAAGACAAAATTGCCTTCTTCATTCACCCCGTAAGTAATAGATTGGGGTGCACCGCTTAGTAACTCTATACATAGGCTGTAGGCCACTGTTAAAACATTAAGCCAAGTGGAATGAATGCCTGTAATCCCATCCCTCTAGGCAGCTGAGGCATGAGGATCACAAGACCAAGCCCAACCTACACAACTTACGGACTCAACAAGCAGATCAAAACTTACAAGCAGCCAGGCATAGTGGCAGACACCTGTAATCCCAGCAAGCAGGAGGTTAAAGCAGAAAGATCCCTATCAGACTTCCAGGCCAAGCTTAGCTACACTGTGAGCTCAATAATGAGCTCCTGTCTCAAAAAACCTAAATAGATAAATAAGCAAAAAAGTACCCAGGATGTAGTGCAGTATGAGGGCCCTGCATTCAGTCTTCAGCACCACAAAAACAGGAGTTCGCCTGATTTACCCACCACTAAGAAGGGAAATGAAGCCCAAAGAAGAAAGTGGTTTAAAGGTTACAGCAACAATTAATTCTACAGTTAAAACTCAAATCTAATTCTTCTCACACCCATTTTGGTTTCTGACCATTCTGATCCACCCTTGAAGCTATGCTTAGCAGAGAAATGGTCAGAATGTGCTCCAGGAGTCAGTTACAAGGAACGAGAAGAGCGGTCATCCTGAGAATGTAACAATGTGCAGACACTCCAAACTCATAAGTATGTTCCTGGGACACATACAACTAAAGAAAAGCCTTCTGAACAAGTATGTCCCAAAGCAGTGCACTCAAAAATGTTTGTATCTTATGCTTCTAGACTGCATTTTATATTCTATTTTATAACTTTACAGTAACAAGACTGAAACCCAGTATAACTCCTCCTCCACACTATTATATACAAAACATATTTCCCCTATCAAAGGCCTCTGCAGGATTTATCTCACAGCAAAGTAGTGAAATGAGGAGGCTGGTGGGTAATCTGGTTTGCAGATGGTGACGTGAAAACATGGGAGGATCACGGAGATGTGACCGGAACAGCTGAGATTAAAGCCCCTAAGTGTAAATCATTCCAGCTTCCACAATTAAATGGTACATTAGAAACATTATGGCAGGAAAAGGAAGGATTTCATGACAATGACATCACCTTGTGAGGTCTATGATATGACTTTTAAGCCCCCAGAAACAAAACCCAAATCAATTATTTCATGTGACTCTATGAAGTATGATCAGAAAACACTATTTTTAAATTTTTTTATAGTAAAATACACATTACTATTAATCTTCTTCAAAATGCTTCCCTTCACTTTGAACACATGTATCCCCTCATTCTTATCACTTTCTGAAGGAGTTCTGGAAGTCCTCTTTGGTCCGTGTCTTCAAGGTGGACTCTCACCACGGCCATGACGACCAGAATCAATGCAAAGCACTTACCTCTCATGGTCATTTGACTCGGACGCAGAGGCAGAAGCCACGCAGTGCCAGACTGGGGAAGGCGGAGGGAGACACGCTGTGCTGTTCCTTATGAGCCTGCCCTGCCTCTGGATGGCACTTGGCTGTGGAATTCACTGTATTTTTGATCACACAGGAAAGAGTGCTTCAGAAAGTAGTAGGAATAATGGAATCTGAAGCACAGAAAATATTCTGAGGGGGTCACTGGCAATGTATCTTTTACTACAATAAAGTTTTTGCTTAAATATTCACTGTACATTGTGATCGCACCTCATATTTTGCTACTAAGCTCAAGAGGACCAAGTGGATGTAAGTAGCAATAAATGAAAGAGAATTATCCATAAATAATCAAAAAAAGTGTATCTGAAACAATACAAAAAACCTAGAAATCACCCAGAAACTATTTAAAACTGGTACCCCAAAAAGCTGCCCTATATTTTAGGGGATTTTTTTTTCCTTTCAGTGGAATCATTTCAATGGTGAAAAATTAAGCTGAAGATATCAAACTAAATTACAAAAAAATCGGTAAACATCTATCACTATCATTATCCACATTCTTACCACATATGCAAAATTTAAGATACATCACATCAAAGAATAAAGTTTTCCTTTATAAGAGTAATATCTTTCAGATAAATGTTTTTATAAGGAAAACATTTGAGGCTACAGGCTAGTGATAGTGAACCTTTTTTTGGGGGGGGGATAGGGGGTAGGGGGAGGCGTTAACCTGGGATCACACTTCCCAGGGAGGCACTTATGCCACTGAGCTATCTCCCCAGCCCAATGGTGACCTTTCAGAGCTTTCAATAACGAACAGCCCACAACACCATGACTTTAAGTTCTCCACCACTGCTACAAGTTCCCCTAACATGACTCCTACAATTTATCCCTTGTCATTGTTTTGATTTTTGTTTACTTTTCGGGTTATTTGGAGACATAGTCTCACTATACAGTCCAGACTGGGTTGAACTCACCACACAGTCCAAATTGGCCTCAAACCCACATCAATCCCCCTGCCTCAGCCTCTAAAAGGCTGGGATTATAGGTGTGCACCACCATATCCCAGGCTCAGTAAAAACATTTTAAAAAGCAAGCATTTACAATTATAAAATACTAATAATCAGCAACTGAGAGTAACCTAAAGAACAGTTCTATGAAATAAAATCTAAATAATGAAACTTCTTTATTGTGGACTTTACATACTGTAACATCTGACCAGGTTATTTTAATAATATGTATTACAAATTATTATGAACATTAATTATCATGTAGTACATGTTTTCTATGTAAAATAAGTCAAGATCAACATATTTTCAAATAAAGAGTGATATAGAAAATACAGCGTTAGGGGCCAGGGAGATGGCTCAGTGGAATAAGCGCTTCCCTACCAAGCGTAAGGGCCTGAGTTCAATCCCTGGTTCCGCAAAAAAAGAAAATACAATGTCATTCATAAAGTACTGTTTTGTGAAACATTTTCGTCTCCCCACCCTTCTTATTAATTGAATTTGTATATACATTGAGCCATAAATTTAAAGCATATTCTAGTACAGTCTGTTGCTAATTATTCTCAAAAGGTAATCTTCATTCTTTTGGAATAGGCCATTTGTATTTACTTTCAGATGATCTACGGAGCATTTATTTATAGAAAAGTGACTGATCCTAAGAAATGAGAAAGTAATTGTTATTCATCCTACTATGAACATCTCAATCTTATTATAAACAAATGAAATACAGTACCGTATTTCCAGAGCAACGATGCTGCTGTGGTTTTTAAAACCCCCTTCATGATTATTCAGTTGGGAGTTTATCTTTTCCAAAAGGCTAACCAAACCAACACAAGAGTGCCACGCCTTCGGTAAGGGGCCACAGCAGGTGCGGTCTGCCCTCTTGCTGCGGGGCATCACCTCTCAAGCTGCACCCACTCAGACCAGCCACCCTCACCCGTTCTTCTTGGAGAAAGCAGAGCAGCTGAACATGCGCCGCAGAGTCAGAGTACCAGGTTCAAGGCATATGCACAACTCCTCCCTAACTACCTTATTAAAACAAGATAGGATTATTCTGAAAAATACACAGAAAGCATGCACATGGTGCATGGCACATTCTTACATACAAAATGTTCCTCTTCCTCCAAATCCACTTAGTAGGTCTGTAAGCTGTGATTGGAAATACTATGAACCTCCCCCACCAAACCACCAAAAGTGGCCTGAGGCCAGCATGGCCCTCTGTATCTCCAGCTCATCACTGCCCTCAGCCTTAAAAAGGAAAGAAAAGGGGGCCGGGGATATAGTTCAGCAGCATAAGCATCTTCCCAGCAAGCACAAGGTCCTGATTTAAAAAAAAAAAAAAAATCAACTCCACACTTACTTTCTGCTGCCTGAATTCCCTTTCTTAAACTGTTTTTAGGTTACATTTTAAAAGGCTAGCAAATGTGAAGCCTGCTACAAATGTGAAGTGCAATGATAGACTGGGGCTACTGTACAGCAACAGGGAAGGAAGGCTGGATGCACAGGAGCTAGGAAGCTCCTACACAGCCTGAATATATGTTTGATTAACTATACCTTTGGCCATGCTGCTTGGTCTCTACGCACCTCAGTTTCCTCCAGTAAAATGGAATTACAGTCTCTACTTCCTTAGGATTTTCCTAAAATTAAATGTATTAAGAAATGTCAATGGGCCAGGGAGATAGCACAGTATAATAAGCGCTTCCCTGGCAAGAGCAAGGGCCCGAGTTCAATCCCTGCTTCCACACAAAAAAAGAAAGAAAGAAAGAAAGAAAGAAAGAAAGAAAGAAAGAAAGAAAGAAAGAAAGAAATCTCAAGCCCCAGCTGGAAAATAAGATTCAATGAATATTAGCTATTACGATCACACTAACGTGATCATCCTTCCAATCTATAGCCCTCTCACTCAAAAATAAAATTTAACATTAAAAGCAACCAAGCTTTTGTTTTATATTTCAAAATCTTACAAGAAGCACTGCAAGCTCATTGTTGGTACTAAATTTCAAGTATCAAAAGGTTCTAAAGAAAATCTGCAGGCGCCGGGGAGATAGCTCAGTAGAATAAGCACTTGCCTGGCAAGCAAAAGGACCTGAGTTCAATCCCTGGTTCTGCAAAAAGAAAAAGAAAGAAAAGCTGCTGATTCATTACTATATGGATATGTCTACATAGAATACAGACTCATGACTACATCAGGGAAAACAGCAACAAGGAAACCACCTCAATGAGAACTGCTTAAGCTAAAGACTGAAATACAGAGGAATCACTAACATTTATTTTTTTTCTTTCATTTTTATTTTGTTTCTCCTAAATACTGGAGACTAAACTCTTGGGGAGCCTGACTACCTCCCCAAGTCTTTTATTTTTTACTTTGAGACAGTGTTCTTGCTAAGTCACTAGGATCCCCAGGCTGGGCTCAAACCTAAGATCCTTTCATCTCAGCCCCTTAGAGTGTTGGATGTTCAGGCATGTGCTAACCATTACACCTGACTAACAATTACATTTATGAATATTTAACCTTTACCTGACCTTCATGTCAGGTGGCAAAGACAAGGATTTTATTACATGTAACATTACATGCAATAAGAATCTGTCAATAACTGTAAATGTCCATCAAAGGGGTAGGAGACTGTTGATTCTCATTGTCTGCATTTACAGACAATTACAATTACACTGTAAACACAGGATTAGTATCCCCAGAGCAGTTGTGTTGTTTGTTTTTTGAGACAAGGTCTCACTATGTAGTCCAGACCAACCTAACACACTATGTAGCCAAAGCAGGGGGGACCTTCTTGTCTCAGCCTCCTGAGTGCTAGGTTTATAGCTCCAGAGCCTCCGGCTGTAATATTTCCATCAAATATTGACAAAACAAAGCAGAATTACATTTTGTATAGACAATACCTAATATCCAGTAGAATCATTAACATTTAACTCACAGCCAACAGGAATTTAACTCATGGCTCAAAGAACTCACACCTCTTACTCTCTCCTTTTTTTTTTTTTTTTTTTTTTTTTGCAGAACCAGGGATTGAACTCAGGCCCTTGCGCTTGCCAGGGAGGTGCTTATTCCACTGAGCCATCTCCCCGGCCCTCTCTCTTCTTCCTTTCTCCCTCTTTCTCTCTCTGCCTGACATATCATAAATTTTCTTCACTTAGGCACACTTTGCAGAATTTCAATATTATGCTTGGAGACCACCCTAAACAGCAAAATCACCAAAAAAAAGCTTTAAAACACTTCTAATGCACTAAATACAAAGAAGATCCCCTGTGTACAGTGTGCAACAGGAAGGCGCAGTCACTGTGCTCAACCTCCACTCAGCACGCGCGCATGAGGTGGCTCAAGCTTTTCACCTCTCCAGTGTTGTGAACGCCATGAAAGCACCGTTAAGTACTGACTGCAGGATTATAAACAGGCAAATTCACAAGCCCAGAACCCACAAACAATGAGAATCAACTACAAGCAACTTATAGTACATTCAAGGAGTATGACTCAATGGTGACATGACCTATCGCTACATACATCAACATGAAAACTTCTGAAATCAAATGCATACTCAAAAATATACATGGATCCTGCGGGATATCATTTCTATAAATTCAGAAACAAACTATAACGTATTTTTCACAAATGTGCACAGGATGACCGCAATTCAGGAGTTTTCTTCATAACAAGGAGGGAAGGAAATGAGGATGGGGGTTTGGCATTTCATTTCTTGACACGAGGGCATTTATAGCCTACTCTCTGCTACATCAGGACACTTCACTAAGAACACGTCCATCAGGATTATGTCTCAGTCTCGCAGCACGTGTGCTGCAGAGCACACACGTACAGCACTGAGAATAATGTGTACACAGGGAGATTTCTTTGTAAAACTGAAACAGTGTGTTAGACTCATGCTATTACAAGGATCTGTTTACACAGAAGAAAAGAACGCCTGTGAAAGAGAGAGAAGAAAAGGAGACACACAAGGGGTCAAATTTTCATTTCTAGATGCACCCTGTGTGTCTGCTGCGCCTTTGAAGTTCATGGGATTTCTTCCTAGAAGGCCTACACGCAGCACAAAGCACAGCAATCCAAAAATAAGCTTAGTTCTGGGACACAAGAAAAACCTAAAACCCTAAAAAAATTATTCCCAAAGTAGGAGAAGGTTGGGAAGGAAAGCTCTTGAATGCAACCAGCACATTAAGAATAGTTCCTAGAGCCAAAAGACTGGAGAGAACTCATCAGGGATATTTTCATTAGGCTAAAGAAGTGGTTTGCTCAGGGCAATGAAAAAGATATCCCAATGCGCAAGAAAAAATAAATGTTTGCAATGCTGTTATGTTTCATTTATAAGTCTTCTCTTTGTTCACTCTTGGCAGGCACCATCATGAGCATTAGGGTAAGGTCTAGCACCCCGCCAAAAATACCAGCCTTGTGATTGATTGTGATTCAAAAAAGCTGTCAAAATGAACACTCCAAAAGGAATGAGTCACGCCGCTGGGCCAGGCATGCTAATATTTTTGTACCATATTATAATCCTTTTCATCTGGACCTTCTTAAGAATTGCTTTATTATGTCTTTTCATATAATTCTAAGCTGACTAAGGGCTACGATAAACGGCACATGGAGTTTGACAGAATGGGTTCATACCTTCATCACAAAAATGCAAAACTTAAGAAGGTTATTTGATATGGAAATAGGGCACCAAAAAACATTCACACAGCCTCAGCCCACACAATTTTAAGAATTCCCCAGGGTCTAAGAACAGAGAATTTTATCTCACAGTATTCTGACAGTGCTATCAAATACTCTGTTAAGTTAGCAACTTAAAAGAACTAGATTGCCACTATAAAATTTAGGGCAAAAATGGCATGCTATAGTTTATGTCTAGACGCCCCTTCCCCTCAAGCCCCAGGTGCCCACGGAGCTGGGACTTTCATCATGGAATAGTCACCGATGAGCTTATAGCTGTGATTTGGGAGGGAGGTGAGACCTGAATGGAGGAGGGGACTGCTGGGGGGTGTCCTAGAAGGTTCTTCTCTCTGCCTTCCCCTCTGATCTCTCTGCCTGTCAGGAACTCCTTCTCCTCTGAGAATGCCATCTGCTACACCTCCTTGCCGTGGAGCTAGTTGACTATGGACAGAAACGTGGACAAGGTTGAGTCAAAGTAAATCTTTCTTTCTTAGAATTGTGAGTGTTATACATTGTATCTCTGCAACAATAAAAGTAGCTAAGATGTGACACTCATCAGACGAGAAAAAAATATGACCTAATTTTCTTTACCTGAGAGTGTGAGAGTAGAGCCTACCCTCAGAAAATTTTTGGCTCTCATTTTGGACACTAGAGTTGTTTAATGTGACCTGGAACTGGCCTTTGTTTCACATAATTAGCTCTATCTGATACAGCAAGACTGAGTTATCAAGACTGAGATAACATAAACAGATTAACACAGAACTTTCTAGAAAAAGGTATATAGTAAAGTGTGCCTGGGGAAATGCAACTTGTAAGTTTTTTGCTTCCCAGAACAAGTCAAATGGTTTTGTGAACTTGATTTGAAACACTACCACTCTTACTGAACTATGCTTATCTCAACTAAACAGGAGGTCACGCATACACAATTTTAAGATTCTTTTCCCCCACTACTAGAATTCAGAATAAAGTCTAATTACTCTATTCATCTCAGAATGGAGCTGGAGCCAAATAACACTTCCACAGCAGCTTCTTCCAGGCTCAGACAGCCAGGACCCTGAATGTATTTTCTCATGTGAACTAGCTGCTCAGGGGTCACAGCTTGGTGCACAGCATGGCAGTTGTCTGTTCCAGTTATGAAAACATCAACACCTCCATGAAGCCCTGAAATGGAACAGTCAATGAATACCAGGACCTTTTTCTTTTCCAGGTAGCACAAAACATACAGCAGTCAAAATAAAATATCCAACTAAAGTTGCACACGTGGACCAGACCTCTGGAAACACTTACCTATCAGAGAAGGTGAGTAAGTGCAATCTTAAGGCCAGAGTAGCAAGCACGAACTTTCATCACATCAGTTCTAGGCACTCGGGCACCCTGCTTCCTGTGCTATTCTTCACATTGGAGGCTGATGAGGATTTAACCAAATTTAATTATGAAACAAACTAGGGTCCCATGGTCTAGATCAGTGGTAGCAAATTTACAGCACATGTGCTGCAACAAGCTGTATCTTTGAAAGCTCTGAATGACTGGCCCTAGCCCCTAAAACCAATACCTTAAAAAATAAAAATTTAAAAAACCTATAAAAAAGGGTACAAATTAATCAGAAACATCACTTTTTGTGAAGTTGTGGCACAACTCAATTATACTATGCAACATCAATTAACATCCACAACCACACAAAGCAGCTCCTTAGCTCTCCTGGCTACCAAGACATAGCTATCAGTGAGCTCTAAGGAGCAAACCGCAAGGTCCAATGCCAAAGCCTGTGTTTACAGATAAGTTTATGTTTTAGTAAGCCTTGGGGAATGGGGCTACTGGTCACTAAGTCACCCAGACTACACTCTAACTTAAACCTCCTCCCTCAGCCTTACAAAGTGCTGGGATTGCAGGCATGGCCATCACACCTGACTAAGTCATTTCTAACCCTCAATTAAGGGCTTTTATATGAGGTCCAATACTAGTTCTTCCAATAAGTAAGCTTTGTAGAAAAGATCTCAAGCTTTCTAGCAAACTGTAAGTTGTGGACATGTACTCAGTGATGACACTTGAAACCTACAAGAGTTAAAGTTCCTGGCATGATTGGGATAGAATTCCTACCATCTGAAAGGTTGGCCCTGCTATTAGTACTTTTTACTACTATTCCAAGTTGCTGACAAATACCTATGTCCAGAGTTTCTAACATTCAGGAATGGAGTAAAACTCATTTTATCCATAAAATACAAACTTTAATTTCCAGCCAACTTAATTATCTGGATTTATCAAAATATCAAATTGTTATAGAACTTAATATGTCCTTCTATAGCAATTATATACAAATGCTTTTTAAAATCCTATCACCTCCACTTTCATGCTCTCTCTTCCACTAGGCAGTTAGCAAGTCAAAGGTGGAGAGGATGTTTTAATCATGTGTGTCCCTGCATCTTTACAGTGCCCTGCATGGTACAAAAACCCAAACAGAACACTGGGTAAATGAGGGAGGCTGTGAGATTATATGGGATTTGTTTGGATAATAACGGTTGTTTCTCTCACAAGAAAGTGCAACCTTCAATATTTAACAATCCTATTTTACTAGAGACATTTCTAAAAACAAAGGTTCAATCAGGCATGGTGGCATAGGCCTATCAACTGAGCACTTGGCAGGCTGAGGCAGGAGGACTGCCATAAATTAAGGCCAACCTAGGCTACAGAGTTCAAGGCCAGACCCTGTTCAAAAATTTTTAAAAATCAAAATAAAGATTCAGAGAAAGGTGTCTAAAAGAAAACCTTGAGAATGCTTTCAGAGAACAATTGATCCTACAAAAAAAAAAAAAAAAAAAGCCAGTTTGGGCTGGAGATATATAGCTCACTGGCACAGTGCCTACCTGTCAAGTGCAAGGTCATGAATTCAACTCCCAGTACCTAAATAAATAAATGCTGAAAAACAAAACTAGACCTGGGTTTTAGTTATGGTTTACTGCCATGCAGTAAAGTCAAAATGGATTAAAGATCTAAACTTGAAAATAGAAACACTAAGTTTACTGGAAGAGAAAGGAGATGGAAATCTTGAAGATATAGGGGTTGGCAAACAGTTCATGAACTGCATAGGTGATACTTCAAAAAAATCAACAACTGGGGCCTCCTCTTACTGAGAAGTTGCTGCACGTCAAAAAAAAAAATCACCAACAGAGCAAAAAGACAATCCACAAATTTGAAAAAAAGTTTTAAACAATAATCACTCAGACAAAGATCTTCTATCTAGAATATATAAAGAACTAAAAAAAATTAGGTCCCCAAAATCTAAAGACTCAATCCAAAAATGGGCTTCTGAGATGAATACAAACTTCTCAGAGGAAGAAATGAATGAGGCAAATAACCTGAAAACACGTTCCATAGCACTGGCCATTCGAAAAATGCAAATTAAAGCAATACTGAAATACCACCTTACCCCAGAAAGAATGACTATTATAAAGAAATCAACTAATAACAAATACTGGAGAGGCTGCAGGGAAAAAGGAACCCTTCTCCACTGCTGATCGGAATGTTGACTGGTAAAACCACTATGGAAATCAGTGTGGAGACTCCTCAAAAAAGTAAGACTGGAAATTCCATTCAATCCAGCTATTCCACTTCTGGTCATTTTCCCAAAAGAACCTAAAACATCATAGCATAGTGATAGATGTGCACCCATGTTTATAGCAGCACAACTTGTCATAGCCAAATCTAGAAGCAACCAAAATAGACCATCACTTGAGGAATGGATGGAAAAGATGTGGTATTTTATACAACGGAATATTACTCAGCTTTAAAGAAAGACAAACTCAGAACCTTCATAGGTAAGTGGATGCAACTAGAGGCTATACTCATAAGTGAAAATAAACCAGATCCACAGGTGTAAATCATATTGTCTCCCTAGTATAAGAACCTGAAAGAAGAAATAAAACCAGAAAGGTATAACATATAATAAAATGAAAAGAAACAGAACTTAAGGATTAGGGCTGGTGAGATGGTTCAGTGGTCTAAAGCACCTACTTAGAACAAGCCTAGCAAAGCACAGGGACCGCGGTTCAATCCCCCAGCACCACATGCCAGCCAGCCCGCCCCCTGGTGGGCTGAGCTGGCCACACACACACATACACACACACACAAATAAATTTTTTTAAAAATTTTTTAAAAAGAACTTAAGGATTAAACAATGAAGAGGAAAGAAAGCAGAAAAGATGGGGAAAAAAACATGCAAGTATACATACAGGTGACTGTACTGAGATTTTCCATCAGTTTTTTGAAAATAGCAGTTAATGTGTAGAATTTACACCTTGACTAACTGTATGCTGATATCTACACCGAACAAGTACATCACACAGCAAGATGTAATACAAAAGCCATGCTTGAATGCCTGTCATCTTGGTCTTCTAATTGTGTACCATTTCTAATATCATATCAATTATTACTATACTCTTTAAAATAAATTTTTTTTAAAGGTAAGAGAAGCAAACAAAAGAGACAAAAACGAAAAATTAAGGTTTCATTGGAGCTGGAGACAGCTCAGTGGCACTAGTGCCTGACTGGCATGTGAAAGGTCCCGAGTTCGATACCCAGTATCACACCAAAACAACAAAAAAAAAAAAAACACAAAAATTAAGGCTTCTTGAAAGCATGCAGTAGGACATATATCTGTTAATCTAAGCAACAGATTTGACAATAAAAATAGGTAATATGTCAACCATTGTTAATCAGCAATTCTTGATTTGAAAATCTGTAACACATGTACTGTTGTGTGTTACCCTGTTTCTGTCTCTGTTTCTGATTTTTGTTCTTGTTTTTGTTATTACTCTTCAAAATAAAATTATATTAAAAAAATAACATGGTCATTTTCATAGAAGCATTCGGTAAAATGTAAAATCATCAATAAGTGCCAATTTGATCACAAGTTTATATAGCCTTTATTATGTCAACAGTGGACAGTGGCTTAGGCATCCAGTTCTTAGTTTATGTTTTTGTTTTTGTTTTTGTTTGGTAAGTTAAAGTCTTGCTGTATAGGTCAGGCTTTCCTTGAACTCACTTTGTAGCCCACACTGGCCTCAAACTCAGGATCCTCCTGCCTCAGCCTCCCAAGTGCTGGGATTACAGGTGTGTGCCACAATGCCTGGCATTATCTTTAATTGTTTAAAGGGATCTATGGTTATTTTTGGTTCAAGATATATAACAAAACTAATGTCAGATAAAAAAATATTGAATTTACTAAAAGAAGGATTTAAATTTTGAAACATTTTATTTATATTACTACATGTTT